>NW_020653945.1:24393412-24505514 GCF_003589595.1 Hyposmocoma kahamanoa
CCCGATGGAATTAACCTATACATAAAAAAACTGAAGGATTATTCCAGCCATTCGGGAGCTATGATATACGTATCAAATAACTCTCATCTTTTTAGTCGATGTGCAAAGAAACAACGAATACGTTACATTTCAGCAATTCCGTTTAATTAACTAGAATCACAGACAAGAAAATACAAAATATTTCAAAGCGAATTCTAATTGAGTTTTCTAAGGGTCGTGTCGGGCGTTTCGCTGTCAAAGTCCAATTTCGGGTTTTGTTATTTTTTTATTCGGTTTATTTCAAGATACCGGTTAAAGTTCCACACGCTCTTCCCAAATGGGACAAGAGCGGCAGATGCTTTACCGAAGTTAACTCGATATACCAGGCTACGTACAAAAACAGCTACCAAATAGGTTTATTACAGTTTCATGTAGTACATAATGGAAAAAAAAGATAAAGATAAAATACGACGGTCGACGCCGGAACATATTATGAGGATGCGACAGAAGATCAGCGTCAGTCTCCAGGCCGGCATTACGCTGAGTCGCAGCCTTTTCATGGTAGCAAACCCTTGTTTTATGAATTAATTTAATTTAATTTGTTATTTCTCTTTCTAAATTTACATATGTTTACTGATGTGTTGTAAACGGTGAATAAATCTTTTTCTATTCTATTCTATTCTATTCTACATAGTAGTAGAGCTTCTTGTGAAAAAGTTCATCCAGGGAAACACTGCCACCTGCCACATACGTTCTAGTTTTGAAAGGTAAAGGTGCTGGTGATATCACTGGCACATGGAACTTGTCAGCTTATGTCTACGGGTGACTTTATAAGTCATGCACCTTGTGGTAATCGACACGCCTATACATAACTGTTGCAACGGCATACAGAGCTTTAAATTGCAATGCCTCTGTGCCCATCACTAGACATGAAGTTGACAAGTCCCATCTGTCTAGTTTCATTAGCACCCTTACCCTTTAAAACCGGCTTGACGGCAGAAATACCAGCAGTACTTCCCTGAACGAACTTTTTCACAAACAGCTTTACTACAATATTGTCAAAAAAAGTTCCAAATCATGATTTAATTTTGTCATTTACATTCAGCATTCTAACTTGCCCTCTAGATTCTACGAAATAAAGAATTTTGCATCAAATTCATTCTAGGCTTATAAAATTCAGAGCTCGAACTCGATGGTTAACTAAGAGTCTTTATAGCAATATTAAGTTTTATTACGAAATCCTTCTACCGTGTCTTTAATAAAAGGGGGTTGAATTTTATTAAGCACCGCACTAGGCTCTGCCAGAAATGTTTTGCGCCATCTTTGCGTTTTAGTACTTCATAACTGGGATAGATTTATTTTTGTTGATTTTCTTTGGTCTTTACTGAAAAAAGTGAATTTTCAGAAGTTAGACAATGTTCTTCTGTTTATGTCGAAGTGACATTACGACGACGTTCACGAAGCAAACTACAAACAGCTCGTTTAATTTTGAACCTAGTTTTTGACAGTTTCTGATTTGAATTTTTTAAAATTTATTATAAACATAACAAAATTTACATAGGTATAATAATTGTACAGTGTCCTAAAAACCTAATTAGGCTTTACCGTACACTGTCACTCGTCATTTAGTACAAATACACATTAAGATGTAGTTATAAAGTAATCTAAGGTATTAATTAGCTCAGCAAACACTGTTAATTTAATTGTAGGGTAAAATACAATGATGGCATTCAATTCTACCTGCCCTGGCCGATCGACACGCCGAGAGATTACGAGTGTCTGTATTATGGCTAAATTGTGCAGACACACGGGCGGATTTCTTACACTTGACTCAATAGTACATTTTTATTAATAATATCATGTGTATGGTACACACGTACATTCACATACACATAACATATAATTTATAATACAATTCGTATATATACATTCACATGAGTAAACTATAATTATGTATATGACATTCTATTAATGATATTTCTGTAATAAATTTAAGAATGTTTATAAGTTTTGGTATTTGATACTTTGGTTGTTGTTTCCCGTCAAGATTGTTAAAACATGGAACCTTTAAGGTAACGTTAGAAGCGCTGCGTGTATTTCTGTCATGGTGCCTGATAACTTGTAGGTTTTTATTGAAATAATTTTCTGCTAGTAGTAGACACTTTACCTGATCATATATTGGTATTATTGAGCAATGATAATAAAGTTCGTTGTAATCATTGAGCTGGGCCCTAATTTTACATGGTACTATAGCTTTCAGGGTTCTTACCTGTAGTCTATGGCGATCGAGAAGCGTTTTGCAAGTTGTACCATAGGATCTAAGAGCATAATGTATTGTCGTTGCCCCAAGAGCCTTATACAAACTTAGAAGTGTGATGTAAGGAATTTTGTATTTTACTATACTCAATTTTCAAATTTCAAGAGCAATTTCGCTGTTCAGTGTGAAGGCACTTATGATTATGCGCAATAAGTTTAAAATTATATTTTTTTTCGGTTTTGGCTAGAACTTATGTACATTATTTTTGTTTTATTACTATTAACCACAAGACCCGCATCATGAGACCACTTTGACAAGAGGGTGAAATCTTTTTGCAAATGAGATAAGGCAATGTCTAGGTATTTGTTTGCAGCTAAGATACATGCATCATCTGCAAATTGATATATTTGGAACATTATACCGTCTTGTTGTTTCAAAAAAATAGATGGCGTTAATATTAATTTGGTTAGATTATAGTAGAGGTCACTACCAGGGTTGTTGCTGATGTAATGCGGGTGCTGATTGCTGTACTACATCCTTACTGAATCTATCTACTTGAGAAAGCTTTCTATTTTCTTTAAACTGCCGGACTGCGACGCAAGAGAAGAACGTGTATGGACTACATTTATTTGTATTGGACCACGGGAGAAGTATGTATATGGACTACATTTATTTCTCTCGCGAGTTTGGGTGTCATTTGTGGTTGTCTTTGTGTGTGTCCATGACACCCGCGACACAGGGTTTCCCTAACGCGGGGCTACGAGTGTGTTGCGTTAATAATATTATTATTATTTTCTTTGACTGTAATAAAATATTATTTCAATGATTTTGTGATATTTATTGACAAAAGAAGTAATTTGCACGAAACGAATCAATCTGCCTGCAATTCAAGCTACAATCGTTCTGTAATTTTATCAAAGTTATATATTAAAAATACAGCTAAGCTGCTTATTCAGTTTACAGTCTGTTTCTGGAAGGTTTGTAAATTATTTTAACGTGTCTTTTAGGTCATGTTACGACCCGAACCTGCATCAATGAATACGGATGCGGATGTAGATGCTGATATCCAACAACCCTGGTCACTACTAGGAATTGCTAAAAAGGCAAAACATAATGTGGCAATGTTGCCATATTGGCGCATCTGGCATGACAGGTCGGCCAACTGTGTGGAGTATACACATAAATACCATTAGCGGACATTCTTTACTATTTGAAATGTCCTTGAAGAGCATTGTAATTAAAATTTTATCTATCGAGATACATTTTCTCAGAGACATGTATAGAAGTTAAGTGCGCGCAATAAACTGATTATTATTCCAATGAGTAACGTTTTCATTCCTAAACCGCCCCAATTATGGAATACGGTTCCTCCATAAATCCCCGGCCATATATTTTTATCATGCGTAAATTTTTATGCGTGAAAAGGCGAACTCTGTGAGAAGCAGATTACGCTGCAACACCAACAGAGTCTTTAAGATGATAGCGAGCTGGTGTGAGGTCACAAATATTGGACTTCTCATGGGAGCATAGTATATATCCAGATACCAGATTGGTAGCAGTAGAGCTCCTTGTAAGAATCCAGGGCGGCAGCATCTTTTAATTTAATGGTTTCCCTTTTCGTGATCGCAATTTTCCAATGATAGGATGAAAATGTGAATAAGAGGTCAAGGATCTTTTATGGAGAACTGTATATGTGATTACAATAAGATTCCGGAACATACTTAAGATTATCCATTTCCTAAGTTCAAAACTTATATTAACAGTAAAATCATAGTACTAAATTTAAGACGTATACGTATTTGATTGACACAAATTTGATTCGAAGTGTATTATTTCATAACATTTAAGTTTATTTGAAAAGAGCAAGCCCTAGAGTTTAGTGCTCGTTCTTCTCAGGGAAGTCAAGTCAGTGAATGAACTTTTCAAGTATAAATTTATTTTACCTATGGAATAAATGATACTTTGACCGTTTGACAGAAGCTCTAAAGAAAAGAGCGTAGTAAAGAGACATTTTAAAAGTACAACATCGAATCTCAGAGGATAGAAAACAATACGATGTCACCATTGACTTACAATTATATGGACGTCGGGTCCGCGCTAAAAAGTGTCCGAACTTATAGGGCGTTAAAATCGTATACAGAGCGTCAAACACGCTTTATTCTTCGTTTGTTCGACTGACAGCGAAGCACGGAAAGTTAGACAGTACTTCGATGACATTACAATTTAAATTCAACGTTTTAGCTTTTTCATATTCCTTTACATGTCACTACGTTTAAATAAGTTGACTTGGGACATCTTTTTCGTGGTTTTTGTACTAGACCCGTCGTCCATATAATTGTAAGTCAATGGATGTCACCGATTAGTTGACATTTCAGAGTATTAAAAAAAGAACAGAAATACACATCGCTAGAAGAAAAAGGGCGAACCGTTTCACTTAACTGAGCCCAATTTCGCAAAACATTGTTTTACAACTGCAGTAAATTTTATTTATAACATCACCGTCCAAGACGGAAACGATGAATTGTGCTCCGAATTCGACCTAATTTCTCGCATTCCTAAATTCTGGTCGTAATTGAATTTCCCTTTTTAAGATGACTTAATGCTTGCCAGAAAAGTCATCTGCAACACGCCCAGCGTAATTTGGTCTCTGACAGATGAATATAATTATCGTAAAGGGAATTTTGATACTACATGACGTGGTTTTTGAAAATATCATTACCTACATAAATATATGCCTATATCGAGGAAGTGGAGGGAGGGCCATTAATATTAAAGAAAACATTATAATTTCCACAAGAAATATGGTTTCTCCGTTACCACCTATTTTGGATACAGTTTTTTCTCTGACGAAAAATCCCAACCAGACAAGACTGCAGTACTACTTATTATTTTTTTTATTTTATTTCCAATTTCCATTATTATTACATTTCATTTAGAAAAAAATATCATATTGTTGATATAAAATACTTTGCAAAACGGTATGTGCACAACTTATTTAACTATAGAGTGTTTTGAATTGATATTAGACATAACTTGTTGATGAACTTACCATCTCAGTCAGCCGTGAATATGGGACCTATAGAAAGCTCAAAACATTGGTTTGTTAAAAAAAAAAACAAAAATACGCAATTTACACCCCGATAAAATTATTTAATTTTTAATATAATCAGTATAGCCTTCTAAGACTCTGTAAACTACAATAGGAAAAATGCTAAACGCTCAATATTCATTAAAATATACTAAATTAGAATAACATGATCATACAGAATATACAGGGTAATTCGTAAAATACTAACAACCTGGAGCCCAATCGCGCAAAATACCAACGTAAAAAGCAAAGGTAAACCAAATATAAAACGCTGTTAATGTGACACGTTTTGTAACATTTGCTATAACGCTACTGGTAGGGCTATAGGTATCACTAATACTATACCAGTTTGTTCCTTGACTTTCTACAAAATATAAAAAAAAAAATTAAGTTTTTATTCTACTATCTGACACTTTTTAGATCTGTATTTGGTGGTAAGGTAGTAGTTGAAACGTATAATCGTCCTCCCCGACAACCTCTACCACTGCTCCTGCCTTTTGCATCGGATTGGTATTTACGGTAGCGCTTTCCGTGTAGAATTAAACCGTTTAGAAGGATTTATTTAAATATTTTTATTTTTTGTACGAAAGTAAAATATGATGAATTCTTGAAAGTCATGGAACAAAAGTTGTTGTTTATGACGTTAGTAATATAGTCCAACAATGTTGTTAATTAGTATTTTACAAACAACCATGTATAGAGCTAAATTTGAATGTGATATTTTCTTTGTCTGGGTCTAAAACAGAAGTACACGGCGCCTTAGGAAGATAGTGTACTTTCATGATGGAATCCAATAAACAGATTTATGAGTAATAAAGAAACGATTACTTACCAACCCTCGTATATTTATACCATTGCAAAGTGACCCACTATAATGAGTTATAAAATCATTTAACGAAAATTCGCTTGCTGGATTTTGCATTAAACACCTCGGTATATTTTTTCACCTTTTATCTGTGGGAATGTCAAATTATATACTAAGGGAGTCTCGCCAAGAGGGAGTACTATGTATTTACGGAACAAGGAATAAATTAATAAAATTCGAAGTGGATATATGCAACGGCCTACAGTTAAAACCGATTCCGAAACCGAGCATCCAGTCGACATTGACTACAGGCAGTTGTCGCCGCGCGGCTATCTCAGAAATAAAGTGTGTAAAGGAGGAAGGTTCTTTCTTCCGTTGGATGAGGTTACCAAAACAAGCCAAGTGAAACTCCAAATGGTTCAGAAGATTTTTATTTTCACCTTGTATGTCGCCCATACAATTTCACCCTATATGCGGAAGGTGCGGGCAGTTATTCCCAGAAGGGACTCGACTCCTGGAAACCGTTCCGCGAGATGAGGTTTTTCACCCTATATGAGCGTACGAAATATCAGAAGATCCGGGTAGCAGTTCCCAAGAAGGGACTCAACTCCTGTTTGCCTTACTGAGCTCTCTGTATTCTCAGATTTCTCTTCCCATTAGCAAAATTGTGTTCGAGTAGTCACCATAGAAGGGAAAATCTTTACACCGCGATTCAGAAATAACGCCAAATGGGACAATGCCATCTAGCGGATTCTTAGAGAACTAAAAGCGAACAATCTGGCTTAAGGTCGTCTATTACATAAAGAATGTTTGTTAAAAGTGTATTTATTGATGTCGAATTAGAGGCACAAAATGTTACTTGTAGCTTGTAGTATTCAGAATATTTATTATTTCAAATGCTGACTATACCTTTTCTTGAAAAAAAAAACAGCAGTAGAGCTCCTTGTGAAAGAGTTCGTCCAGAGAAATACTGCCAGTTTACCTTTTTCTGCCGCCAAGCAGTAATGTGAGCATCACAGCATCCTGGTTTTGAAGTGTAAGGGTGCAGTGGCAGAGCCTCTCGGATCTTTGCAAATTAAAGTTCTGAGTGGCATGTGGATAAGCGTGTCGCTTACCACCAGGCGCACGACCGTCCCGTCCCGTCACTTGGTAAGATTAAAAAAAAATCACTATCGAAGGCATCGATTTCAATTTGTCAACAAACTCAGTTCGTAACCTCCGACTAGCGAGACTAACTGTACGAGTAGTCTACGGTGGAATTTGCGATCAAAAATGTAAATAAAGGTGTCAAAACAGAAAAATATTAAAAATTGTGCAAACGTGAACTAAGTCCATCGATAAAAGTTCCACCAATCTTACCATTACGTTAATTATAGCCTTAAGTAATTATTACATTTTGTTGTCACTGAACAAAAAAGAAAAAGCATGTGCCTAAACCCTTTTCGTAAAAAAGACCCGTGTCAGTAGTAAACGTATAACGGGATTGCAATGATGATGACGAAACTAAAAGTTCACCTTTAATAGCCGTAGTACAAGAAGAGTCCTTAAAACAAGGGCAAAGGCACTAAAGCGCTAGAATAAAATAAAACGTTTTCTTCATTAGATGGAGGTAATTATAGAGAAGTTTCTAGTAACAATCTCGAGAAAAGCGATAAAATTTTGCGTAATTAAGAAACTAGTTTCGTGAACGCTTTTGGTGTTTTAAACATCCCTATGAGTTAAATTTAAGTTACAAAATGTCGAACAATTTTCATCGAAATACGTTCAGCATTAAGGTTGTCTGGAAGTTTACATTACAGTGCCTCTACCACGAGCTTACAGTGACAGTTATCTAGCGAAGATCGCGTAAATTACTCCACAGTTTTGTATGGCAAATTATATAGCTGCCCTAGCGGTCACAAGAAGAAACAACATTTTGTATACAAACATTTTACGCGGTCACTACCGATAACTGTCTTTGTAATCTCATGATAGAAGGCACAATTCTGTGTTGTCATTGTGTTGCAATTTTTTATGTGCAATAAAGAACATTTCATCCATTCACTCATTTATTCATCAATTTATTCAATCATTCAGCTGTTTCGATGTGACTGGATATACGATATACGGTTCGAGTCCTGTCGGATCGAGGGAATTTTTCTCTCGAGAAGGAAATAATAATGAAATTTCGATTTAAACTATGAAGATAACTTTTGTCCATCAAGATTGTAAATTATCTATTTCTAATGAAAAATACGAAATTAACACAATTAATTGATTTCATTGCGATTCGGGTTAATTTTATAAGTTTATACGTAAATCCTACTTGTACAAAACCGGAACTCACTAACCTATTCAAGAAATCTAAAAATGTCAAAGCATGAATAGACAAAAAATTTATACTCCAGAATTTGTTTTGTACCAACTGTCTCCCACATGGGGCCGAAGAATAGCCTATCCACCGCACAAAGACAAAGGACGATAAAGTAATATGAGGTATGGAGGAAATATCGGAAAGAAATAAAACCCGTTCAATACCCCTTTTGCGTATCCCCGGGTATGTACTCCCTACGCCCGTCGTCATGACAGTGTATGATTATCGGGGCCATGAAAAGCGAGTTTTGTTGTACTGTCGCGATTCAAAGTCAAAGTCAAAGTCAAAGTCAAAGATTATTTATTCCATAGGTAAAATAAATTTACACTTGAATACGTCACATTTAAGCTACTACTCGTTCACTACGCTGACCTCCCTGAGAAGAACGAGCAAGAAATAAACTTAAATGCTATGGATTACACTTTGAATCAAATTTGACTGGACTTTGAATCAAACTGGACTGCGTATGCAGCGGAAATTAATCTGCTGGCCAGGGAAGATATATGTGGAAACCATTGATGTTTACTATCTAAGATCACTCCCAAGAAGACTGCTTTATTAACAAGGTAAGTAACAACCTGTAAAGGGCCCGATTTAAATCCGGAAAAATAGTTTCATTTCCTGAACTACGTATAGTTTTTTCGTTCAGCGTTTGTCATTAAAAGCATCCTAATTTTCATTTATTTATTAACATTGACTTACAAATAAATGGACGGCGGGTCTAATACAAAAACCACGAAAAAAATGTCCCAAGTCAACCTATTCGAAATTTAAATTGTAATGTCTTCGCAGTATCGCGCTGTCAGTAGAACAAATGAAGACTAAAGCGGAGTGTCGCACTCTGTATACGATTTTAGCGCCTTAGAAGTGCGGACACTTTTTAGCGCGGACCCGACGTCCATATAATTGTAAGTCAATGTTTATTAAAGTTTATTTCACCACACACAGAACCAAGAATCTTTGATAGTGAAAACAAAAGAGAACGACGGTATTGCCAACAGTAATAAAAAATTAACATTACAACATAACAAAAGAAATTTCATTACTTTATTTTACCGCTATTGTTTCATGTATTAGATTTAATTTTTCTTACAATAAAATGAAACAAAGTATAGATGTTCAGTGGACTAGTCAATCAATTGTGTGTCATGTTTCAGTATTAAAACATTAAATCCTCTCACGGAATAATCAATATTTCCCGCTCCGCTTCTTCACCCGCTGGTTCCCTAGCTTCAATTTCACGAAGATATATGAGTAATTGAATCGATGTACGGCGCCCCTAATGCGTTTGATATATGGAAGCAATTCCGTTTAAATGTCTCACTTTGTAAGCCGCTTGTCATAAAACGACGTAAAGTGGAAATGTTAACAAATTAGTGAGGTGTAACAAAGTAGAGTTACAGTAAAATAGAAAGCTGTTTTGCCGATAAAACAGTATTTGGGTGACTGTTGTTGGTTTATTATACCCTAAACATGTTCAGGGTATAATAAACCAACAGCCTTTAGAGGGCTGGTGGCACAGTGGGAGAACGCTTGCTTTTTAACCCACTTTAAAAAAAAGGTTTTTTGTATGTATGTTTCGCGATAACTCCGGCCGGCATTTGTGAACCGATATTGAAGATGCTTTGAATTGAAGAAAAAATTCTGCTTCTAAGGGTGGCAAACTAGGGGATGAATGACTTTTGAGGTGGGTTTTTTTAGTACTCTGTACTGAGATTATCGACTAAGGGGTCGCTAATGATGAAGGAAAACATCGTGTTGAAATCTGTACGTGGAAAAGGTTCACAACCACTGGAGAAATCAAGTGGTTGTGAACGTTTTCCACGAATACATAAGAAATTATTGACTACGCTAATAAGGTGGTAGGTACAAATTTAGAATATTTAATTTATGATCTGTAACAAACACCGTATGAAAAGATGAGTCCAGTAAATGGTTCATTATGTGGCTTGAGATGGGTAACGATCTAAAGTATGATAATCTAAAAAGTAAAGATTTTTTACTTTAGTAACAATTATAAGGTACAGGAAATGAAACTATTTTTCCGGATTTAAATCGCGTATATTTGTTTTTTCAAACAAACCTTGTATTGTTGGTTTGATTTAAATCCGGAAAAATAGTTTCATTTCCTATGTGTAACAATCGCGAAAACCTAAAAACTCGATAAATTATAAGGTAGTTAAGTTTATTTTTTTTACAGTTTACATTTTGTTTAGTGATGGGACGAATAAGTCGTGCAGCTGGTGGCAAGTCACAGGCCTGTCCATAACAGTTGGAATGTCGCTCAGAACTTTAAATCGCAAAGATCTGAGGGTTACTGCCAATGCGCCCGTCACCCTGAGTGAACAAGTCCCATTTGCCTGTAATTTCACCAGCACCCTTACACTGCTACTTTAACTGCCTCCGTGGCCGAACGGTTACCATGCCGGACTGCCACGCAGAGGTCCCAGGTTCGATTCCCGGGCCGGGAGAAATATTTCTATGACCTACATTTATTTCTCTTGTGAGTTTGGGTGTAATTTGTGGTTGTCTATGTGTGTGTCCATGGCACCCGCGACACAGGGTTTCCTTAGTGCGGGCCTATGTTGAGTGTGTGCGTTATTATTTAAAAAAAAAAAAAAACTTCAAAATAGGAACGCAGTAATGATCACATTACTGCTTGACGACAGGAATAGGTAAGGTGGCATATATTATATACTTTCTCCATTAAATACATGCACTAACAACATATATGTGTGGGAGTTTCGAAATGAAAGCGATTTCACGGTTTAAAACCGAGCACAGGTTTCAAGTTCTCTGCCTACATTTGCCTTTTCTCTTACTCATACCTCTCACTCACACCCCTCGTGTTGTCATCCTACAGACATAATGGTATTGTGGGCATACCTAATTGTGGGTAATTCCATGTAATATGAATGCGTGTTTTTCAAAATTCATCAATTAATATATTGGAAATCAGAGTTTTTTAGGATCTAAGTGGCGTATACTTTTCTTTTACTAAATGAAAGTAAATTAAGAGTATAATCATAAAAATTAGAAACACTTATTTTTTATCATTTTTTGTATGTATGGTACGCGATTTTGGCATTTGTGCACCGATTTTAATAATTTTTTTTTTTCGGAAACAGGGTATCTCTGTATTGGTCCCATTTAAATTTGAAGAAAATATTTCAACTCTAAGGGTGGCAAACTAGAGGACGAATTCGGTTTTGCGCTCTTTCCGAAATCCGATTTCAATAAAGACTTGGCTAATAGATGTAAGTCAACGAACTTTTGAGGTTGGTTTTTTAAGAAGGTGAATGATTTTTGAGGTCGGTTTTTTAGTACTCTATGCTGAGATTATTAAATATTTATTTCAAATCTTTTTACAAAATTCATTAAGATTGTACAAAACATTGTCAATTAACTGATTACTATTAAAATGTTTAATATTATTGAACTAATTAATATAAAGTTGCAGCACGATATGAAGAAAATTTCGTACACTTTTAAACCAAACACTAAAAAGCATCATTCACTTTTTTATCACCACTTTACATAACCTGGCGATGTGCCGAGTGTCCACTAAATTTCCCGTCTGCGATAGCGACTATCGGCCTTCCCCTGTGTAAAGGGATTAAGGTACCTCACCGCAAATCCTCACCCTCTTAGACTGGACAATCTTAAGAAATTTACAGCTGTAGGAATTTAGGTTTTTACACAAAGAGACAATGCACCTTTTATGTGCAATATTGGACTAACTATAGAAATATTTTAATACTTTTATTAAAGTTAATGTGAAAAGAGACCATTGTTTTGGAAGATCAATTTCGATAAAGTCGAAGTAAGAAAAATACAGTATATTCTTGAATATTTTTTTATAATATCAAGTGACTGGATGAAAAAGTCGTGCGTCTAGTCGTAAGCGACACCCCTGCCCCAAACAGTTGCAGTGCCACTCGAAGCATTAAATCGCAAAGATCTGAGACGCACTGCCATTGCAGCACCCGTCACTATGAAACACAAAAAATACACAAACACCCATGTGCCTGTAGTTTCACAGAACAATAAATGCAGTAGAAGTCCTCAGTGTGCGTGACACGTGTATCAACAGTACGCAGAGTTCTATATACTTGAGCTCAGTCCGCTTTGTACGTTATGGTCTTGTAAATTATCTCGCAAAACCTCGAAAATCGTAGAAAAACACGTTATTTTGCTATTTTGGAGTGCAAAATTATAGCCACATGTGTAATATTATCTATGGTAGTGTATCGTATAATTATTAAGTATTATTTAATTTAATTTTATTCGATTCTCAATTTTCTTTTTATAGTAATACATTTTTAGTTACAAAAAACGTAGTAACCCTATACTGCTGCAATATGGCCGCTTCTTTTTTGAAGAACTAAGTAAACAAAACACGAAACACACCGCTGCCATCCTACGTCCCTTTTTATCTCCCACCGCTATTGTCTGATACTACGCTCTATGTGTCATGTACTTTATATTGGTTTATTCATGTGTATTAGATAAGTATACGATTTTATTATTATTATTCGTATATCAGGACTCGGCAAGAAGCGGTACTAATGTTTATATTGTTACACTTTAGTAGCGTTGCACAAGTTTATTAGTAAAGATTAATTTGAGGCGCTGAGATCAAGAGTGGTGTAAGCCACATTCTTCGAAAAATCTTGTTTTTGCCTTGTGCAGGTCGCTGATGATGTTTTTGAGCTTCTTTTGGAGTATCCCTAAGTTCTCATAATTTAAGAGATTATGGCAACATTTTTAATTTATGCATTTACTGCTTTTCACAACACTTTTGGCGTGCGCTAGCTTGGTATAAGCTAATATTTTACAATTCGGTATATTTTCAAAGTTAAATATCTCTATTGTGCGATAATGAGGTTACATCGTTTTTGTTCTCAGCGTGGTAGTCTAATGATTTGACCTACCGCCTCTCAATCAGAGGTTAGTAGGTTCAAATCTGGGCTTGCACATCTGAGTTTTCCGGAATTTATGTGTGGAATTTGACATGAGTTTTTCGGGTAAGGAAAACATCGCGAAGAAACCTGTACACATCTGCAAAACATTTTAACGATGTGTGATTGAGATGAACAGGTCGTGCGCCTAGTGGCCCACTCAGAGCAACAAATCGCAAAGATCTTATGGGCACTGCTACGGTGCCCGCCACCATAAGACATAATGTTGGCAAGTCTCATGTACCTGTAGTTTCACTAGCATCCCAAAAGCAAAATGCAGTATTGCTCACTTTTTAACCAACTGCAAAAAAGGGAGGAGGTTCGGCTGTACGTATGTTTTCCGATTTCTCCGTCAATTGTACACCTTTATGATTTTTTTTTTGTTTAAAAGTGTGCACTCTCGTGGTGGTCCTATTGTCACCAAGTCAGAATCTGATGAGGGGATCCATGAAAATAGAGAAAAATCCTCAAATTTTAACCTTCCAGTGGTCGCAACCTTGCGCCGAACATAAACAGTCGCGCGCGGTCTGTGAGACCGCAACTTTGCGTGTTCAGTTTGAGAAGACAAATGAATATCATCATAACGTTGTATAGCACATTAAAAAGTCTTTTTTTTAAATAAAAAACATTATTATTAATCAAACAGTTCACAAAAATTCAAAATTTTAGTCATATGACACAAAACAACGTTAGAAATCAAGAAAATAACCAAACGAGATGAAATTTTCTATCTTAATCACTAATAGACATCATAATTATTACTAAGACTAACCAAAATTATTATCAATAACAATTGCACAATTTTGTAGGAACACAAAAAGGGAAAACAAAATAAAAAACTTGTAAATATTTTTAAGAGTAGGTACAGGGTCAAGAGCACTTCAAGCTTGACACTTAAGACTTAAATCCAACTCTATGCCGCTTACGATAAGTACGATCCAAGTACAAAATGTCAAGCTTGACGTGCTTTTGACTGTACTACGATAACCTACTGCTTATCAGTATCAATGGTTTGACATAATCAAATCTTCATCTTCTGTTTCCGCCTTCTCTGCAAGCCGTTCTGATTCATCGTAACGCATTGTCTATAACAAATAGTGTAATAATAAATAATTGAATACGATATTACATAAAACAATATAATTTTGTAATATACGTAGATAGATAGATATACACTTTCTTGCTCACAGACAAGCACAAAAACAGTACATAGACAGCAATTAATGTGGGCAAAGGCGGACTTATCGCTAAGAGCGATTTCTTCCAGACCGCCTTTGAGATATAAGAAAACAAATCAGAGCGCCAATAGCAAAATTTGAATTGTATAGATAGACAACAATTAACATTAATTTATTAAGTAATATAGTACAAATAACATGAAATACTCACCCAGTCTTCAGTTTCATTCCATGAATTTTTTTGGAACACGACCGGTCGCGCGCGGATTCTGAGACCGCAAACATAAATAAAGATACATATGCGCTTGCGGTGAATGTCACAGGGCTACTAAGGAGAAGTACCTCATCTCCTCGAGGATATCATGGTCGCTCAACCATCTATAGTTTATAGTTTTTGTTAAATGACTAAAATAAGGTCGCTGCGGTCCCTGAGACCGCGCGCGACCACTAGAAGGTTAAAGACACGTACACTGGTTGACTGACTGATTATGCAAATTCTTTTTTGTTGGATACGTATACTCTCGAGGTGGCCCCTAATGTCAACGATGCTGTTCCGGATTCATTTCGGCTATCATAAATGAAAAAAAAAAATCCGCAATTATGATGACAACCAGAAAAAAGTATAAAATGTACAAAGGAGTCCGTCACTACGAAGTCTGATCAGGGGATCCCATGGAAAAGGCCGAGAAGCAAACTTTTTAGGTCGGTTTTTTTTGTCAATGAGTAACTTACAATTTTTTTTTTTTTTGACACTACCATTTTGCAGTTCGCCGCGGATGGCCTTGACTGCGGCATCAGACGAAAAAAGCCAGCTGAAGGCTCCTAACTACTTAAAAATAAACCAAAGCTAAACTTAAAACTAAGACCTCGGCTGAGGATGCTACTGGGGACAAGTAATGCGCACACTATTTCTTGGCGGCAGTAATAGGTAAGGTGGGGTAACCTATCACAAAGTCGAAATTAAAAAAAAAAATTTTTGTCTACAATAACGTTCATTACACCGAAAACCGAATTATAACGAAACAGTTGTTCTTTCAGGATATGTTGAACGTTTATCGCAGACACGATTAGGTTCGGTTAGATTAGGTTAAGTTAGGTTTACAAGAAAAAAACATTTTCCTCTAAAAATTCTTTCGAGGTTATGAAATTTTGACCAAACGTTATTTCTGTAAAATGTCATTTCGAACTACTGCTAGGTAAGGTGGCAGTACTTCGCTGGACGAAATCTTTAACAAGGAGCCTTACTTTTTCAAACATAACCAATCAACAGTTAAAACTCACCTTTCTCGACACTTTCTGGGTATTCACAAAGACAAACACAGCTCCTTTTACCTGATATCCGGCCTAGGAAAAAACATAGGACAAAAATAATTCTACGTAATAAAAGTTAAGAAAATGTTCCTTGACACATCGTCACGTTGTTAGAAGATCTCTAATAGGTTCAGCGAGGGAATTCACATGGAAAGGTCGGGTGTTGGTAGATTAACGACACAAATTTACAGACCGAACGTGTGAGGAAAAGTAGGGAAAATTCGACTTTAGCCTACATAATTCAACAAAGTAGATGTTCTTAAAAAGGCGAAGTCAGAAGTACGAAGAATATATAAACGTGTTCCAAAAATGGAAGTGGAGGAAGCGACAGACTGCCACCGTGGCCAAAACGATTACAATACTGGTCTGCCACGCAGAAGCCGGGTTTAGTTCCCGGGCCGGAAGGAATATTTGTATGGCCTACAACTTTCTCTCGTGAGTTTGAGTGTAATTATGGTTGTCTATGGCACACGTGATGCAGGGTTTCCCTAGTGCAGATTAAGCACTGCATACGCAGTCCGCAGAAAACGTGACCTTACCGATGTTGGTACTCCTAGACTAGTTTACTTTAGTTACTTCCATAGTATAATGTCCTACAAGATTCTCTTGTGTGGTAAAGCGGCAGATATTCATACCATATTTGTATTGCAAAACGAGCGATTCGTTCTGTACTGTCTAGGCTCTCGGGTTTCTCTCAGAGAAAATTTTAAGGAGACTGGTATCATGACTGTGACATCACAGTACACTTACTCAAATATTTTATATGCCCGTAACAATGTACATAATTTCAATAAGAAAGAAGATATCCATAATATTAACCTTAGAGCCAAGCCCAAATTCATGGTACCACGATTTCGTTTAACCAAGATAAATGACTCTTTTATGGGAAACTGTATACGTTTTTACAATAAGATTCCGGAGCATATATTAAAATTATCATTTCCTAAGTTTAAATACTACATCAAAAATATTTTGATTGAAAAGCCATATTACAAAATTGAAGACTTCGTGTTAAATAAAGATGTATGGAAAGACGACATGGCTCCAGAATCCACACAAAGATTCAAAGTGTATTTCGTAGAATTTAATTTATTTGAAAAGAGCAATCCCTAGGGTTTCTTGCTCGTTCTTCTCAGGGAAGTCAACGTAGTGAACGATCTTAAATGTAACGTTTTCAAGTGTACATTTATTTTACTTAAGGAATAAATGATTTTTTGCAGATGCAATGCAGGGTTTCCTTAGTGTGGGGCTATTAGTGTATCTGTATCCGTTGCTATAGCGAGTGGGTTTTAAATTTCTTATCTATCCTATCTATCTATCACATTGAAAGACAGACGTGATAGTATGCACCTATTTAGTAGCAGTAGAGCTCCTTGTGAAAGAGTTCGTCAGGGAAGTACTGTGCCACCTTACCTATTTCTGCCGCCAAACAGTAATATGAACATTATTGCGTTCTGATTTTGGAGAGCAAGGGTGCTGCAGGCGAAATTACAGGCACATGGGCCTTATCATTATGTCTCAGGGTGGTAGGTGCAGCTGTAATGCAACTGTTATAGACAGGCGTGTTGCTTACCACCAGGCGCACGACTTGTTCGTCCCGTCACTTGTATCATAAAAAAGCTATGTATGCATTGACTTACAAATAAATGGACGACGGGTCTAATACACAAACAACCTATTTAAACGTAGTGACATGTAAAGGAATATGAAAAAGCTAAAACGTTGAATTTAAATTGTAATGTCATCGCAGTACTGTCTACTTTTGCTTGCTTCGCTGTCAGTCGAACAAACGAAGACTAAAGCGTGAATGACGCTCTGTATACGATTTTAACGCCCTATAAGTTCGGACACTTTTTAGCGCGGACCCGACGTCCATATAATTGTAAGTCAATGTATGTATGTAACTTATATTTATTGGATGATTTTACAAAGAGACATATTGAGGCGTTTGTGTTTTGTTTTTACAACATAATAACCATATTAAGAGCTCTCATGCCAAAAAAGCTTTGACGTTGGCTCCGCCCAAATTTGTGAAACAAATATATGCCTGAAGTTCGAGTGACATGCGACAGGAGATGTTGAATTTTGCGCATTAAAAGTACCAAATTCGTTTTAGCGGAATAACTCTAAAACTAAAGGGATTTAAAAGAAATCCGTAGTGACAGTTCTCGACCATGCATAAATATAATTAATTATCTAATTTTTGTCCTAATAACCTGTAGCATTTCGAGGATGAATCGAAAAAATGTGAAAATTAGAGGTCATTTCGTGATTTTTATCTATCGAGGAAACTTTATTGTTTTATGTTTCTGATTAGTGTCTATGCTTGAATATATCGTGTAGTTACTCATACAATATTTTATTTTTAACTTTATAGTGGATATACCCCTCTAAAATCAAATCGAAGATTAGGAATTTTTCCTCTGCTCCCTCTTTAGCAAATATTTTATTGTATAGATTGTTATGGTGAAGGTGTATAAAAAACTATCAAACTTAGATATATTTTTTTTTCGAAGTCAAAAGTCAAAGTCGAAACATTTATTGCATTCACGTTGTTACATTTATAAGTGTTAAATTATTGGTAGAGATCAACATGAACCCTGTAAGGACGCAGCAATGTCAAATCATTCATCATCACAAAAAAATTGTGTTACAATTTACTTACAATTTATGAGAATTTAAATGAATTAAAAATATACATTTTTGCAGGTCATTTTAAATATGTATTAAGCATGTCATATAATAATAAATTACAACCTAAAAACTAGTTCAGGTCAAAACATTCTAGAATTATATTTAACAATAGTCAACTTAATTTTTTTTTAATAGTTAAGATAAGACGTTTATTGCGAACATGCGGTAAATATGATGTACATTTAAATTTTCCAGTATCCACACCTATGTTGGTTGGGTGTCGCCACAGACATATATCTAATCGCAATATAGTAAATATTAATGTAATCATTAATTCTTCAGAAACAAAAACAAAACATGACAAATATAAAATGCCTACTCAATTAACTCAAATAATTAATAACAACTCAAAGTAAACATTCACAAAATAATGGTAAGTATCTCAAATCAAATATGTGACTATTAATAATAAATCCAACTTAATTTAACATTCACATTATGTTATCATATATTAATTTTTATTATTATTTATCAATATTAAAATATTTATTTTAATTTTATTACTTTTCTTTTCGTTAATTTTTATGTATCCTATATCAAATTGATAAAAACTCTTGCACCGAATAGAAGCTTTTTAATAATAAATAATTTTTTAATGCATGTTTCAATTTATCTATATTAGTTTCTGTTTTTATATGTTCTGATATTTTATTATAAGTTTTTACCGCCATTGCAAAGGGCCCTAAGTGAACTAAATTTAATTTTGAAGTTGGGGGGCTAATCTTTGGCGTGGACGCAAATTATCTGGCCTATCGTACTGTGGGAAAAAGTACATCTTTTTTTTTGACAAAATACTTATTTTTTATTTATATTATATTGAATAAATAAGAAATATAAATAAATATTAGACAATATCACATGCATTGCTCTGATCCCAAAGTAAGTAGCTAAAGCACTTGTGTTATGGACATCGGAAACAACGACGATACCACTAACACCCAGACCCGAGACAATATAGAAAAGTTAGTTTATCTACACACATATCATAAACCCTCTATGATGTGTTCAAAAACCGTAAATTACGGCCAGCATAAAGATAAACTGTTTTGTTAGAACAAATTTCTTATCTGTGAAAATGTTATTATTGCTTCCTATTAACATCGAATTCGATTTTATTATGACATTAAATTTGGAACATCTCTGAAATACAAAACAATTTAATTCGACCTCAATTCTAATATTAGTCGAGATGAAGTTTTATTAGAAATGAAATGTCAATAGCAAACAATTTTGACAAATTTCACACGTTACTTAATATCGAACGATATGATAGTTGGGGCCGACTCTAGTTTGTCTATAAATTAAATAAATAGTACGGTTGTGCCACATGCGTGAGAAAAGTTTTTATTTGTCGCCATTTCGCCAGTCGTAACATGCAGTTCCTGAACACTTCACAGAGAGCTTATAATATGTGTGTAGATAAAGCAGTGTATGTAACTGTACATAATTAGGCATTAAAACACTCGGCTGGGGATCGAACCCGGGACCTCAGAGATGGCAACACCATGAAAACCAGTGTGCAGGCCACGCGACCACGGAGGCCGTCAAGTATGTTAATATTAATTATGGTTGTATTTATTGTAAATGAGAATTCGGTTTATTACATTATTACGGGCGTAGTGTATTTAATTAAATGTACAAATTAAGATCAAACTATAGATTTTTTTGTCATTCCAGTACTTGAAGTCATTTGTCTATTCATTCTATTCATCCATTCAGTATTAACCCTATACAGTGTCTCAACTAAACATTATCTATGAAACCTAAAACGTTTTATCTAAGTAAGACAATATCGTAAGCAGGTTAATGCAACGTATCACCGGCTTCATACTAAACGGCAAGATATTACTATTATATATTTCTAACTCCATTAGCTGAACAAAGAGCTTCTCGATATCTTACTCTCGCTTTTGTATAAATAAAGAGTTCCATTATACAACTACGTTATAATCTATATTTATGACGTTAGCAAACCGCACTTAATAACGTAAAATTGGTTTGACACTACTCATTCATAATACCGATTTAAAACGCGCAAGAAGCTTTTTTTATAATATCAAGTGACGAGGCAAGCTACACGCCTGTCCATAACAGTTGCAATGCCACTCAGAGCTTTAAATCGCAAGGCAATCGCCACTGCGCCAGTTACCCTAAGACATAAGTTGACATGTCCTAAGTGCCTATAATTTCACCAGCACCTTTACCTTCAAAACCGGAACGCAGTTATGCTCACATTGACTGCTTGACGGCAGAAATAGATAAAGTATTGTCATACTTCCCTGGACAAACTCTTTCACAAACTGCTGCTAAGATTGCCCTTTGTAAATAAATGTTTGTTCATGTTTATCGTTCTTGATTCTTCTTCTTGAGGTACTGGATCTCATACTATACTATACTATTGGGGTTATCTGTATTTTAGATACAGCTGCACGGAACAAGGATCTTGTGCTCAGGTTGAACCATTTCCGGAGATTCTTAAGCAACGAAGTACGACTTCTTCCACGTGGTCATTATCTCTGGATTTTTCCTTGCATTAATCGGAGCAGGTCGTATTTATCAATACGCATTATAAGACCAAAGTACTGTAGCTTGCATTTTTTTTTATTCAACATCTGCAATACTTTTTCATTGGATCCTATCCGTCCATGATATTTTCAAAATTCTTCTAAGTACCCACATTTCGAAGGTCTCTAAGCGGTTGCTCATATTTTGAGTTAAGGTCCAGGACTCTAGGCTATACAGAACAGCCGAAAACACCTAGCAACGTGCCAAATGGTAGAGAGAGATTCTTCCAAACTCGATCACTTTCAATATATACATATGTCGATAATATCATAGATTTCAGTAACCTGAAAGAGATAAACGAATGAATTTCGTGGTCACTGCCAAGTAGTTGCATTTTTAATATCATCTGGGATATATTGTAGAAGCGTTATATCATAAACAAAGTTGTTATTAATCAGATCTATTACTTCAAAAGCAAAACATAGGAGTCCATATGGAGGATCAAGTCTATCTCATCACGTGACATAATCAGTTAAACAAAATTAAACACGACCCTACAATCAATCCACGTCTGTCAGTCTTGTATAACAAGATGGCATCAAAACAGGTAAAAACAACTTCTAACTATTGCTAATAATACACAACATAATTGCAGAAAAGGGAAACGGGTGGTTTACCATTTTTAAACTTGTCGGATTATAATAAGTGGTTTCGTAAAGGCGGCCTCACACGGTCCGTGATTTTACAGATCTCCTGACGTAGCCGACAATAACCGACAGTCACGCTTTGCCCTCGCCCATTTCATATTAATACTTCGCCAATTGCAGGATGACCACTTACCGCCACTCATCGGTCCCGCCCATTTACAACGCCGCTATTTTAATTGGCTCCCCATTCGCTACGCATTGACCTTTGCACCGCTACAAACGCGACTGTGTTACCATGGAGGAGCCACGTTAGAGGAGTGCAACCTAATGTTAAGACTGCGGAACGTGGGATTTCACCTTTACTTAATACTGTACCAGCTTACGTAACATACGTACATTCTTGTTCAAGCAGTACAATTCAAACTGATTGTTCGTTGTTCCTTCGTTCAAATAGAAAAATGCCTTACGATTACCTACCTACATTACACGACAACAGAAAAGTCTAATCGTTTCCATGTAGTACATCAAAATATTCAAGGCTTTTCTGGCAAAATATTAGAAATAAGTCTTTTTTTGCACAATATTTCCGTTGACGTGTTTTGTGTTACAGAACACTGGCTGAAAGATTACGAAGCCATTAACAATATAGAAAATTATGTAATAGTCAGTTCGTTCATAAGAAAGAGCTTAAGTAGAGGCGGATCCATGATTATTATTAAGCGTAACTTAAAATTTAAAGAGCGTAAGGATATCACAAATCTTTCTACTGAACGAACTATTGAGATTTCATGTGTGGAATTGGATCAGTTTGTCGTCTTATGTGTATACAGGCCCCCCTCTGCTAATTTTAACGAGTTTGAATTAATTATGGAAGACAGTTTAAAGCGGATTTTTCCAACAAAAAAAAAACGTAGTAATATGTGGAGATTTCAATGTAAACCTGTTGGAAAACTGTTCTACTTCTGCAAGACTCATTAATTTATTTCAAAGTTTTAACTTGATTAATCTTTTTTTAGAACCAACTCGCATTACTGCCTCCTCTTCTACTTGTATTGATAACATCTTTTGTAACACAGACGCAGTGTCTAAATCAATAATAAATTGCTTAAGATCCGACCATAGTGGCCAATTGGCTTCTTTTAATTGTAAAATGAGCAAGAAGGTAGACCAATTTCTCTGCAGACCGATTACCACAGAACGAATAATTAGATTTCAAAATAATATCGGCAACAGTTTAAATTCCCTATCCCATATACCGGAGGATCCAAATACTTTATATAACACGATATTTGGTTTAATTAAAAATGAATTTGACAATATATTTAAATCGAAAACATTAACTTTCCATAGAGAGACTAAATTCAACGACTGGGCAACAGTATGTATTCATAAGAGTAGGTCTCGTTTGTATGAGCTATATGCTATGAATACTTATAATACTAATTCCAATTTCATAGAATATGTTAGAATTTATTCGAAAATATTTAAAAAAGTTTGTGTAGCTGCTAAGGTTAAGTTTCACAGCGACAAAATTAGACAATCGATAAATAAATCTAAAACTACTTGGAGCATAATAAATAAAGAGTCAGGCAGGGTTAAACTACACGATAGAGATATAGTTTTAGAATTAGACAGCAAACTTATAAAATCTAAAGATAAAGTAGCCCAAGCTTTTGAATCGTTCTTTTCGGAAATTGCTGTGAACACTACAAAATCATTAAATTCCTCCCCTTCACTTGCTATTGATCTCCTAAAGGAAAATGTTAACGTTTGTGGCAGTTTATTTAATTTTCGTCATGTTAATCCACAAGACATCATAAAAGCTTTTAAGTCAATACATGTTAAAAAAACTGAAGATCTCTGGGGCATACCAACTAAAGTTATAGACTCAGTTATTAATCTCATTTCCCCACAGTTAGCTGTAGCTTTCAATAGGTGCGTTGACGAAGGTGTTTTTCCCGATTTAATGAAATACAGCAAGGTTATTCCCTTATTCAAAAGCGGTAGGAAAGTTGATCCTAGCAACTATAGGCCCATTTCAATTTTACCAGCTTTAAGTAAAATATTCGAAAAGGTTATGCTAACTCAATTACTGTCCTATTTCGGTAGGAATCATATTTTTCATAGTGAACAATACGGGTTTACTAGTGGTAGATCGACTAGCGATGCGGGGGTGGCGTTACTAAAACACATCTTTGATGCTTGGGAAAGGTCTCAGAACGCTATTGGTGTTTTCTGTGACCTCTCAAAGGCATTTGATTGCGTTGATCATAATACTCTTATTAGTAAGCTGGAACATTACGGTGTAAATGGCAAGGCGTCGAAACTTGTCTCGTCATATCTCAACGGTAGAATTCAGAAAGTAGGCATAAATGGAGCGACTTCTTTGGGTTCTCCAGTAAAAATGGGTGTTCCGCAGGGCTCAATACTCGGACCTTTCTTATTTCTGATTTATATTAATGATCTGCTATTCTTTGTTAAGGACCATTGCGAAATAGTGTTGTTTGCTGATGACACATCCTTGATTTTTAAAACAGACAGACATGACATTAACTATGACCGTATTAATGATACCCTCTCTAAAGTAGTTTATTGGTTTAATGCTAACAATTTATTGCTTAATGCCAAGAAGACAAAATGTGTTAAATTTGAATTACCTAACGTAAAATCGACTAGTCCAAGCATAGAAATAAACGGAGAAAAGTTAGACCTTGTTAATAAAGCAGTCTTCTTGGGAGTGACCTTAGATAGTAAACTTCAGTGGTTTCCACATATATCGTCCCTGGCCAGCAGATTAAGCTCCGCTGCATACGCAGTCCGCAGAATACGTGAGCTTACCGATGTTAGTACTTGTAGACTAGTTTACTTTAGTTACTTCCATAGTATAATGTCCTACGGGATTCTCATGTGGGGTAAAGCGGCAGATATTCAAACCATATTTGTATTGCAAAAACGAGCGATTCGTTCTGTGTACCGTCTAGGCTCTCGGGTATCTCTCAGAGAAAAGTTTAAGGAGACTGGTATCATGACTGTGGCATCACAGTACATTTACTCAAATATTTTATATGCCCGTAAAAATATACATAATTTCAATAAGAAAGAAGATATCCATAATATTAACCTTAGAGCTAAGTCCAAACTCATGGTACCACGATTTCGTTTAACCAAGGTAAACAACTCTTTTATGGGGAGCTGTATACGTTTTTACAATAAGATTCCGGAGCATATATTAAGTTTATCATTTCCTAAGTTTAAAAACTACATTAAAAATATTTTGATCGAAAAATCATATTACAAAATTGAAGACTACGTGTTAGATAAAGATGTATGGAAAGACGACATGGCTCCTGAATCCACACAAATTTGATTCAAAATGTATTCCATAGCATTTAAGTTTATTTGAAAAGAGCAATCCCTAGAGTTTCTTGCTCGTTCTTCTCAGGGAGGTCACCGTAGTGAACGAGCAGTACCTTAAATGTGACGTTTTCAAGTGTAAATTTATTTTACCTATGGAATAAATCATCTTTGACTTTGACTTTGACTACTGCAGTCATTTGGGAGCTACGATACTACAGACAAACATGCAGTTATACAGACAAACAGACAAAGGTTTCAAACTTACAAATCCCCTCTTTTTGTGTCTGGGTTTAAAAGTTGTAAGATGTCCATTTGTGATAAAATGAATGTTTGATCACAAAAAACGTATCTTATCTCATATATTAGAAAAGGGACTTCGCAAAGACCCAGCAAATCGACAGTAGAATGTCTCTGGGTATGATTCTTCATATCTAAATGTATATATGTATATATATCATCATTATTGCCGTGTATCTGACACTAACAAGAATTATGAACAAAACATAACATTTCCCAAACATCATTATTGTGATTTCCCTTAAACTATTTTTGGGAATAGTGTAGTTCTCTGTACTCATCCGAAGTCAACAGCATGGAACTTGTGGAATTGATTGTACTCCATATCCTTTTTTTATTACTTAATAGCTTCACAAGACCAGCTTAACATCATAAAAATTAAGCTGAATAAAAAAAATCATTTGTGAAAAATGCTTAGTCCACTTAAAAATAAGGTTGGCAATAAATGTGCGTGGCCATTAGGGCCGGTATAAATTTCTTATAGCGGTCCAAATAGGATCGTTCGATCCACCTGTCGTTATGGCCAGGAAGAATCGCCTTTAGACGATTATTTTTGGTAAGCTTCAATGTGGTAATGGATCGAGTACATGGAGAAGTAAGTACTTGTATATTCAAATCTCAAAAAAACTCATCTAAAAAAGTGCAGATTTTTATGAGAACTTCAAATAGCCTTAACTGCCTCCGTGGCCGAACGGTTACCACGCCGGACTGACACGCAGAGGTCCCAGGTTCGATTCCCGGGCCGGGAGAAATATTTGTATGGCCTACAATTATTTCTCTCGTGAGTTTGGGTGTAATTTGTGGTTGTCTATATGTGTGTCCATGGCACCCGCGACACAGGGTTTCCCTAGTGCGGGGCTATGTTGAGTGTGTGCGTTATTTATTATTTATTATTATTTATGGTTAAAAGTATGTAATTCTTAACGAACATTAATATAATACATTTATTTAACCGGTATATCGTTACGATCTCTTTGTTTAACTCTTCCGTAATAAAGATAAGGCAATCTCTAGACGTTAGAGACTTTTTACGCTGATTGAACTAATTATTCTTAAAGTTTCTTTTGGATTTGAAACGACAGCGCGATAATATGAAATGTTATCAACGTAGGAGTTATCAGTTGAAGAAAGAATTTACTTCAAAACATTAGCTAAACTTTTTAAGTTAACTACATTGACTTACAAATAAATGGACGACGGGTCTAATACAAAAACCACGAAAAAAATGTCCCAAGTCAACCTATTTAAACGTAGTGACATATAAAGAATATGAAAAAGCTAAAACGTTGAATTTAAATTGTAATGTCATCGCAGCACTGTCTAATTTTGCTTGCTTCGCTGTCAGTCGAACAAACGAAGACTAAAGCGTGAATGACGCTCTGTATACGATTTTAACGCCCTATAAGCTCGGACACTTTTTAGCGCGGACCCGACGTCCATATTCAATGGTTAACTATAAATTTATTTTAATATAACTTAATCTAATAAAATACAAGTAAAACAAATGTGAATAAAGCTAGGCAATATACTTCTTAATAGGCATTAAGAAGGGAATCTAATTATACATTCTTCATAGTACAGCTATACATTTTAATATCAGAGCCTAATGTGTAATTGCGATGCCTAAACTGAGTAAATGTGTATCTACATTTTAGGCATCGTTTTGGGCAAATTTCTTTATATTGCAGCTAAAAAAGAGATTTTCTATATTTAACAATAAAATAACTAGTAGTTATAAATCAATGATTACCTAATATAACAATAATTATGAAACAAATTCCAGCAAGCCCTCTGTTTCATTGTAAGTTTTACTCTTAAGCCACAATTTGACGGGCTTTTTACACTGTATTTTATTCATAGCGAAATAGAGTTTAATTTAAAGTAAAGAAAAGTACCAAGGAAGCAAAAGAATCTATGCGAGTGTGCTCTGCGGAGTTGTGTACGAGATGAAAAGGTCGTCTCGAGTCGAGTCAAATCGAGTCGTCTGTGGTTGGTTAAAGTGAGGAATTAAATGGAGTAATTGAGCGCTTTTTCAAAATTATTTGTTGGGTAACAGTAGCCATACTATTCAATAATTAATCAATGAAATTAACAATCATTTTGTTGAGTCTATTTTAAGTCAATTCTGAAATTTACTTACAAAATTTATTTAGTCACAGTTGCGGTTGCGAATTGCAGCTTCGGTATGACATCGCGGTTAACTTGCATAGTATCTCCATATGCACTAAACATGACTGCAGGTAATTGCTCGCTTAGTTGTGAAATTTAAATTTCCATTGCGCAACCCTGCGTACATCTTAACCTGGTTTATCTTCTGACCGAGCACGACTTGCAGATTCATTCGACAAGTCATTGAGAAACAGCGCCCAGGTATCGTGTTTTTTGTCATTAGCTAGTAAAATTAGTTTTCCTAAAAGTCCTAGTTATAGGCGCTCCAGTAATGTTTCTGATACCTCTATATTTTCAAAATTTTCTCACGAAATGTGTAAAAACTTTACGTTAATATAAATCATATTTTTTGCAAACTACGTCTTCTTCCTTCTTTATCGGTGGTTAAAATTTAAAAACAGACAGTGATTTATTAATTATTAATGGTCAGTTGAAAACTAAACCATTTGCTTTTTATTAATGTCTCCTATATAGGATAACATTTGGGTCCAAAAGCAATTCAAAACTTCCATTACAGAGCCTTGCACTCATCTTGACCTGTTTCCTTCCTCTGACCAAGCATTACTTGCGGATTTTACCGGGAAAGTATTTTTATTCCAATATTAATAACCGGGTTTTCGCTGACTCAGAGTTGGTGACAAAAAATAACCTTTAAATGAGAGAGTGGAAACAAAATGGGATTTTTTTGACATTTATGAGATTTGGGGTATCTTGAAGTCTGAACTTATACATAAATCGATCTGATATATGTTTAGTAGTGTAGTGGTAAAGCTCAACTTGTCCATTGCTTGATCAAGATCTTCCGTATTTGTGTCATCCACCACGATCTTGCGCTATCCCTTATCTATGTCTAGCGATTTTGACGATGTCTTCTACCCGGTAACCTATCACAAACTCGATTTTTTTCCGAAATACCGTTTGTTCGAATTTTCATTACATCGAAAAGCCAATTATAACGAAACCGTTATTCTTTCAGGATATATTGGATGTCTATCGCAAAAACACGGTTAGGTTCGGTTAGGTTAGGTTAAGTTAGGTTGAAAAGAAAAACATTTTCCTCTCAAAATTGCTTCAGAGGTTATGAAAATTCGAGAAAACGTTATTTCTGGAAAATGTCATTTCGAACTACTGATAGGTAACAAAATATGTACACACACACACACACACACACACACACACACACACACACACACACACGCACACGCGCACGCGCACGCACGCACACACACACACACACACACACACACACAAAATGTACGGGAAAAGGACATACTTTATGTTACGTTGCATTAAAACATGTTTTGTATGATTTCTTGTGTAAGTAAATAAATAAAAAATTACAATTTCATGTTATATTTTGATACGACGCAATTACGCCTACTTTAACCAGTATTACAACTTTGTTCACCTTCAAATATTCATTTGCCCGTCTGGCCGTGTGGTGCAAGATGATACGACGTTTACGGTTGTTTTTATAGAGTTTGTCAATAACTTCCTGCAAACAAATGGTCGTGTACCAATCACTATTCACGGTACAACGATTCCCCAAAGCAACAATAGCAACGTGTTCAGTTTTGTTAAAAAAGAAGCAATCATCCGCTTAGAGGCACTTTGCATGCGCGCCACTTTGGTTGGTTTCGGCTCATCTCGAAAAACCCATACGCTCGATTGCTGCTGTGTTTTGGGATCATAACTATAAATCCATGTTTCGTTACCTGTTACTATGTCCCACACTAAATTTGACGCCCTTTCGTTGAATCTGGTAAGCATGGCATTGCACGATAGGTTTTTTGAGCCTCAGTCAAATTATGTGGGATCCACCGAGAGCACAGCTTTTTCACACCCAAATGTTTGTGTAGTATTGATTGTATTTGACTTATGCCTATGGCTAAAGATGCCCAAGAATCTCATGGTATCTCACATGCCTGTGTGTTTGATCATACGGCGCACATCATCGATGTTTTTGGTGTTCACGGCAGTGGACGGGCGACTATCACGAAATTCGTCACTGAGATTCACACAACCGCGTTTGAATTCTGTAAATCAGCTGTAAATAGTCGTCTTGCATGGTGCTTCATCGCCAAAAGCAGTTTGAAGCCAAGCGAAGATCCGTTGAGCTGTTCAATTACACTTAAAGTCGTAGAAAATCATACTACGAAAATTTTCACTAGTTAAATTCATGGTGATGTAGACTACAAATTTCTAAATTGACGCCACAATATAAAAACAAGTGACAGTCAGATGAAACAAACTGTATTCTACAGCCATAGAGCTCCATTTTCAAATGTATAATTACTATTTAAATATTTGTTATGTAAGTGGCCTATTATGTGGCGTAAACTTATAGTGCGCCCAATGTACGTTCGGCTGTATGTATGTTTTTTGATTACTCCGTCAGTTGTAGACCGATTTTGAAAACTCTTTTTTTTTTAAAAGGGTGCACTCTTGTGGTAGTTTCATTGTCACCAAGTCGGAATTTGATGAGGAAATCCCGTTAAAAACGAGGAAAATTCTCAAATTTTATGGGCATGGCAGTGTATTCACACATTTCTCCATCAATTGTGAATCGATTTTGAAAATTATTTTTTTGTTTTAAAAGGGTGTATTCTCGAGGTGGTCCCTGATGCCGATGAAGCTGTTCCGGGTGCGTTTCGGCTATCATAAACTACTAATTATTTTCCGCAAATAAAAATCGATTGTTCACTTGACACAATACATGTAATCAACAATTCACCGTCACCATGACAACCATAAAAGAAGTATAAAATGTATAAAGGAGTTTGTAACAGTCCCACTGTCACCAAGAAGTCAGAATCGGATGAGGTGATCGCATGAAAATCGAAAAAACTAATAAGCAAACTTTGGAGGTCGGTTGCTTTTTCAATTAAAAAGTTACAATTATTCAAACAACGTTCGGGCCCTTTACAGGTTCCATGGTCACGGCTGATAAATATATACAGTTTAGATCCGAAAACAGTTTAATTTCACTAGGCATTTACAAAAAAGCGTTGCTAGTGCACAATGCTTTAGAACGGGACAATCGATGACTTTTTCTGATTTTAATTTCAACGAGTTCAGGGCAAAAAAGAGTTTCAATTACTTTTTCTTTATTAAACACATTTTGGAATACCTTTATTAATGCCATTGCGATATTATAAGAATAAAAAAGTCCTACTTTTAAGTTATCCTCGATCCGATTATGATCTTTATTTTATTTACAAATGAAGGGGAGATGTACATCAGAGAAGCCATTTTTTAAGTATAATGTCTGACATTTCCTTTGAAAGCTTAGCTGGCCGCGTAAATGCTGAGAAATGCGTCCATATTTGTTGTTTACTTATACTTTTTTCCCGCTGTTTCTGATAAATTAAGCTATAAATTAACTCAGAGTGAGGGAGATGGCGGTTTTTCATTCAAAATTGCCGCGGTTGGGTTCAGTTAAATGAATTCTCACCTTAATGCTGTCGGATTGTACCTCGCTTTCCGTTTTATAAATACTGTTTAACTTAAGTGTTTAAAAAACAACAATAACACACGTTTAAAACAATATTATAATATGTTTATGACAATACTCAATTAATACCTACTAGACCTTATCATAAACGAAGTAATCGTAATTTTTAGCAAAATTTAGTTAGTAACATATTTGGAATCAGTAAAACGAGATCAACAACCCCATCTAATCGGAGTTTTAGTATATTATTTAGTTTCAGTTATATTGTTTAGCAAAATCAGTGTAATTGACATTGTTCATACAAATAACACTTAGATACCAATATCTCAAAAATTACCAAAAAGCAAATGCGTTGTTTATGACAAGGCGGGCAGAATATGTATCGTAAAGTCCCTGTACAATGAGTGCCAGAACATGGACGTTAATTTCGGGGTAATGTCTATGATACCCTTATTTCAGCCTGTTTGCACCCACTGCTGAGTATAGGCCTCCTCTTTATTGCGCCATTCTTTCCGTTCTTTTGCGAGTGGTTTCCAACTACGGCCTTGATGTCATCAATCCATCGGACATGTGGTGTGCCTCTTGGTCTTTTTGCGTCTCTTGGCCACCATTCCGTAACGTTCGAAACTGTCAAACGGCCCGTTCGAAAAATGGCGCTGTCATACATTCTTAGTTCTAGCTCCGATCGAAACTCAAATCTATAGGTCATCCAGATTTCGTGCTTCGAGAGTAGGGTGGGAGAGTAGAAAGTGGAGTTTCGCAATCTCTGCCTAACCCAGTGAGAAGAATCCTAATGTTATGTATGTATTTTCAGATATATTAGATTTTGCCAGTGAAATCCATAACCAATACAGTTTACGCGACCCACTTTTTATAACTGGAATAGACGAGAAATGTTTTGGCCTTAAAGTTTTTACGATTCCTCTGAGACTTTTATTAGTATTGCTTGTGACGAAACTGGAGCGTTCAGGAAATTGTGACGCAGTGCACGAATATTACAGTATAACGACTAGATTTTCTCATCGGCGTAATCCTTTTTTAAATCCCGACCAAACAAGAAAGTTTAGTTTAAGTATGAAAAAGAGCTTGTGTCTATGTAGGACATTGTAGCTCCCAAAGATTGGCTTCAAAGTGTTTTTTATTTGAAGACTGGTTTAATCGAAGTGGTTCTGAGGTACGTTTGATCGGAACAAAAACCCAAATTAAATATGATAGTTTGATGTAAATTGATTTTGGTAGTGGTTTTTTCTTCTCCTAGCTGTTACTCCATTGTTAGCAAAATTTAGTTATCAACATATCTGAAATCAGGAAAATGAGATCTAACCTCGTATAAGCGGTTTTTTTATATTTTTTTAGTTTCACTTTTATTGATATAGCAAAAACAGCGTAATTGACATTTTTCAAATGAAAATTCACCTTTGGGATGGCTCTGCTACATATTAACTAGCCACTTTGGATTCAATTGACAACCGTACCAAGAGGTTTATAGGTGACTCGGAATTAGCTGCAGAGCCCTGAACACCGCCGTAAAGTTCCCTGCTTATCGGTATTTTACAGGATATATTACACGATTTAATTCTTTAGGTGCCAATAATTCCAAAGTCACTAAAATGCAAACGGGTTACTTATGACAAAGAGGGCAGTGTTGTTAACCGCTCACGCGATGCGCTCCTCCTACCGCAAAATGGCGGCTATTTGGTTTCGCAAAATAGAAAACGATTCAGTTTAAATACAAGTTTTTATAAATAAAAATTATTATTCTGCATTGCTAAATAAATACCCTCCGTACTACCAACAAAAACATTTCAAATAAAATGCAGTAATACACCGCATATCCTGTACTTAAAAAGCACTAATGACATTTTTGGCGTACTTGGATAAATATGATAATAATCCGTTTAAGTGGTTCTAACGTTTACGTATAGTTTATAAACATTTATATTCAGGGTAAACTTAAAAAACGATACTTACGTTATGTTTTCAATAAATAAACACCGAAATCACCAGCCCAAACAATAATACACACGATTGTCGTGACGTATTTTTGAAGTTGTTTATTTTTTTTAATGACAGACCCAGGCATTAAAAACTTTATGGTTTGCTAGAGTAGTTACCGAAATAGCAATTAATATTAGTTCTTTTACCTGTTATAACTTCGATATCCGATAAATCGGTATAAAAACATCACCGGCACCTCTAGGTGTGGTATGCGTCTTCGGCCGCATGTATCGCGTGGGCGGCTAAAATGCAAATGGGTTACTTATGACAAAGAGGGCAGTGTTGTTAAGCTCACTAATCGAATCAAGTCATTAGAACGAGATTTCGCTATGAGGAGCGCTATGGTTAGTATCTACAATGACATCAATTCAGTACATCGCCTAATACTTTTTGAGTAAAAAGCGGGCGAAATTACGTGTTACTAATTTGAAAAAGCTAACAATAATAAAACAGAAATAATTACAAATTAATAAACTTGATTGCTGCAAATCTGTGACTTAGACTAAAGAATTATATCTGCTATGGGTACCAGAATAACGAAATTATATTCTCGGGCACTAGCTTTCACTACTTTAGAATCAATGTACCAATGTGTCCATCCTTTTTTTATGATAATAAGGGATGGGACGAAAAAGTCGTGCGCCTGATTGTAAACGACACGCCTGTCCACAACAGTTGCAGTACCAGTCAGAGCTTTAAGTCGCAAAGATCTGAGGGGCACTGCCACTGTGCCTATCAACATAAGACATAAATTGAAAAGTTCCACGTGCTTGTAATTTCACCAGTACCTTTACCCTTCAAAACCTGAACGCAGCAATCCTCACATTACCACTTGGCGATATATATAGGTAAGGTTTCTGTACTTTCCTGGACAAACTCCTTCACAAGTAGCTCTACTGCTACTAAATTGCACCGAATCCGTGACCTCCTCTAGCAGCCAAAGTGTTAACCTCTGATCTGCCGTTAGTCCTTAAAATACATATAATGTCATTGTAAAAACATAACACTATCTGTTATATACATAAAGCGCGGCCCGATCGTTGGAAGTCTATATCGACCATATATTTTACAAAATAGATTTTGTCGACGTACTGGTCTTTTCTATCTTCCCATTAATAATGTCCTGTTGGAGCGTCGTACATATATTAGATACGTAATATCCTGAGCCAGACTCACTGCATATCCTATGTCTCTCTAGGGACTAGCACGTTTTCGAAATTTCCATGCTTTTTCGGTCGCTGACTGCATATTTGTTTACTGTTAACAGTGTTTTTGTCTGGGCAGAAACGGTGTGTACATATTTTTACCGCCAAACAGTACTGCTGGATTCTAAGTTGAAGGATAGACAAAGCCAGTACAATCCCATGCACTAAGAAATGTCAAGAATCTTTTGCATTACTAGTTACTTTCCATCAGTTGAAACTATTTCTCGTTTTAAATGACGTACAAAGGTTACTTTACGGATGTCGGTAGTTTTGATGACGTCACTGTGTCCAGTCCACTTATTCTATTTGGTATATTTCAAAATGCCAGGTAAAGTCCCACACATTCGTTCCTAGTAGACGAGTGGAGCAGATGCAATATCGGATATAATGGAATGTATAAAGTTATGTCATCAGGTAGGTTTCGAATAGACGTTCCAATAACAACCCTCAGTTGCCAACTAGTAGCTGCAAAGATTTTCCTCCCATTTTTTTTTTCTAAAGGACATTTAGCAGTTGATCCCTGATGGCATTGATTGCGTCACCGAACATAAGGGCGAGCTCAAACCTCTTAGCCCGTATCATAAATTAAGCAGCGGGTCTGATAGCATCAGGTGAGTACGGAGACACTCTCCCGAAATAAAAATTCGGTAGGAAGAGTAATCATCCGAAGAAAAATCTTAACAGTGCAATTTGAAATTTAACTTCGAATAACTAAAGTTTTTTGAGGGAACTACAAAATGCTGAAAGTTGGTAATAGTAATATATTGCGTTAAAAAATGTTTGCTACATTAGTTTTAAAGCTATTTCTTTATCAATTGTAAAATGGATTTACAATCAATCAATTATTTTATTGTAATAATTTACAAAGCTCCAATATCAAAATCAGATCTCGAACAATTTATGACCACTTACATTATGAAGAAAGGAAAATTTGTCGTCAGAACTGAGAATTCCCTTCTGACCAGCAGCTTTAAATCTATAAAAAGAAATGAGAAAAAACATGTCTTTCATTATCCTTATTACATTTCCTGAATTGAAAAATTATTCTTTTGTGGATAGGCGTCAACATATTAAATTTCGATTTAAGCTTGTTAATATAAAGACGATTTTCAATTGCTTCTTTTTTTACAAAAATGGTTAAACATCAACCGAAATTGAACTGTATAAGTTATGCAATCATGACGGTTATTCAGTTTATTATAAACGGTAACTAAAACATGTATAGGCTACGGTAGCGGTTATAAGGACAGGTTATCTACACCTTAAACCTCTACGCATAATGGCGTAGAGTACATTACTATAAACGTTTTCTATAACTGTAAAGAACATAACGTAGGATGCTAACTGGTTTAACTTGAAGAACATGACCTCCTAGGCAACTGCCAGATCGGGTTCCGCCGTATTCCGTCTACCAGCTATATTGTATTTACATACTTTTAAAAGACATAGAGAGTTTCGTGGTATACTTTGACTTCCCTAAAGCATTTTACAGAGTTTGGTATGACAACATTTTGGACAAATTTTCATCATATACAATTTTTGTTATTATGTAGCACACTTCCTGGAGGCAAATTGATATACATAGTTTAGTTTTCACACAAAGGAAAACAAACACGCTTCAAAATGTATCCGTACCGATCTATAACCTCTTAGGTTAAATTTTTCTGCCAACCTAAATTTTGGTTGCCGTATCAAGTCCATTGCAAACACTGCAGTTAAGAAAATTAGAATCCTATCCAAGTACAGACGGTATTTCTCGTCGTACAGTTTCTAAATCTTTATCTTGTTCAATTTCGGTCTTGTATTGTTGTTACCTTCTGCCCGCTGTCAGTTGGATGATCTGTACCTGTTAAAGCCCTCAGTTAAGAAACTGGTTGATAAAAACTGCTTTGCGGAGGCAAACCTCCAATACCACACAATCACCACCGTCGAATAGTCTGACTGATATTTTACACGATACATTCCGGGGTTCACAAGTGTTTCATCTTGCTCCTATCCACTACCGGTCAATCAAGTGCGGTAAGGGATTTCACCTTTATATTGTAGATGTTACATTTAATCGCACAAAGGGTTTTAATTCTACTTTCATTATGCGTCCAATTAGGCAGCAAGACTTTTTACATGCAACTCAAATCGAAACGTTGCATATCGTTTACATCTTCATTTTACATCACCTGAGATTATAGGCAAACGTCGATATTAGTTTAAAAAAATTTCTAAAGACATGCGAAATCTCAAAATAAGCTAAAATTGGGCTCAATCAAAATTAGTGGCTATGATTAAAAACTCCTTTTCAAAGACAGGGTGTGTCGTGACAAGAGTTTATAGAGCTTGAGAAAATTGGATTTCAAATCAACCTTTTCAAGCAATTTCCCTAATTTGGCCTTTTACTCAACTATGTCACCTTGGCATAAAAATCTTAAACGTTTGCGTGACCTGTTTAACAGTTTTGACCTTGTTTTGTCGTTACTAAGAATATAATCGTGATTGAATGAATATAAAAGTGAAGGAATGCGAATTAATCATAATAATTCAAGGCCCCTTGTGAATTGTAACAAAACAATTATATCTACAATTTTTTGTTGGACTTCACTTTTACCAATTTGAAAATAACGGTGTCATAGAGAGAAGAAATTTGCATCTCGTATCGTCCATTTCTGTTTCGGCAGCTGGAAGAACAACATCTTTGTTAATAATCTTAGACGTACCTAACAAAAGAAAACGATGGGACAGTCGTTTGAAAGCTTATAAGTTAAGTTCATGATTAACCTACCGTCAGGGTCGTATCAGAAACAAAAAAGCACTACAAAACGTGGACGTTTAATTTTTTTCTATTTATTGAACATACCGTTCGTTACTGCCGACTGGTCCAGCTACAGGTATGGTGCATGTAAAATCCTGGAACCGACCACGCGCCGCAGGCTGAGCCAGGCTCAATGGGGTACAGGGCTTGTAAAATCTAAATTGTACTTATTTTACTGATTGATATAGATCATGACACGATGAGCTTATTTATGAAAGCTCGCATTTTGTCATACCAATAGCTCGTCCTTCGTCTGTGTCAAAATGAGTCTCCAGTGACTACACCCTATGTCATATTCATTGAAAATATTCACATCCAATCCACTCCATCCAAATCCGCTCTCTTATTTGAGCTTATAGAGTTCCAAGTTTTATCATAATATATTACAACCCTGTAACATTATGTCAAAACGCCATACGGTTGGGGGTGAAGTACATTAAAGGACAAATTCTGGCAACTGGATATTACCACATGTGGTTTTAGGTCGATGTTCAGTACATTATTGTTGTTGTTGATAGTTCAATAGTTATGGTGATAAAATTGCGGTGGTTAGACTGTACAGGCTGTAACCGTAAAGTGTGCCCTCGCGATTTTTCAGTAAACATAAGAGATATCAAAAATTTCAAAGTGATGTCGAAAGTAGGTATGTTATTTAATAAGTAAAACGACATCATTAAGTTTTCAAACTAAATCCAGAAATGTCTAAAATTTTAACATTGAATGGTCCCATACCATAGCCTATGACATTCGTAGATAAGTTTTATGTCCACTTGCACTAAACTTAAGTATGTCTTAAACCAATGCTTAAATTGATAAGACACTCTTAACACAATGTATTAAGAGTCTCTTTTGCATTGCAATTATTGGTTTAAGACGTACCTAGGTTTAGTGCAAGTGGACATTAGTTGACTTAGTTTAAGAGGTTACGATAAGTTCACAGATTTTTAAACTGCTATTATATAAAGTAATAAAACTATCTTTTAACATGATAAAAACAACGTTCATTTTTAAGTGCAAAATTTTGTATTAAAAGCAGCCGTTCGAAACTAAAGCCTCTTTATGAATATTAAATATATCTGAGCGTTTGATGTAAAAACTTGAAAATATTTTACTTTTATTTAAAAAAGTTATTGATGTCATTAAGTAACGCACTCTCGATATGGAATAATCGCCTCGGTACACTTAACGATTACACCCTTTATAGACAGAATCTGTTACGCTTAAGAACTATTTATAACTAGTAATTCAACACTGCAGTAATTAATCACTCCAAACAAACAAACAAATAAAAACGAACGTGCGTTCCTTTCCTTTATGTGATCGATTCCAAAGTTGTTTCTTAGTATATTTTCAGTGGCTAATGACCGTAGTTTGAATAAATAATAAACAGAGGCATGTGGTTAGTTTTATTAACGTTTTCTAACTAAATTATTTCCTAAATGAAGTTATCCTTCACCGTATTGATGAAGAATATTGGGCAGGGAAACTATAGAAATGGGAAGACGTCATTTCGTCAAGAAAGAATAGATGAAGGTACGTGAAATGTTCTACTTGCGTTGAACCAGCATTAAGTGATGTAATAGTGAAATAAACGTGTCACACATTCTTCGTATCAAAATGTAAATTTGTCTGTGGGGTTAGGACGATACGGTGCGACTTGCGCGGGAGGGATATCTCGCGTTTTATGTCACACTCGCGCAAGTCGCGCCCTTTCGTCTTAGCCATACTGTTATAAACCAGTTTTAAAACCGACTATGACTGACTTTGTTCAATCTCTGAAGAGAAGCCTTCTTCTACTTTCTAGTATGTGTTATATTTTAACCTATTGAATAAATTATATTTTTGTATTCAACAAACATATTGGAGAACTTATTTACGAATAAATAATGTATTAAACGTCACATGAAAAAAATTAATTTATTTGTATCTACACACTTCTGAAACTTCTGAGAAAAGAAAAAAAAACTCGTTTATTACTTAAGTTCTTCATATAAAAGGAAATTCGATCTTATCAAGCCCTGGAAGGCAGCCAATAGGATCCGATTACCAACTTCACGTTCCCAATGAGGAAACTGTTTGATCGTATTTGCTTAATAAACTTGGTTATTTCATTTCAGGATGTTAGATAAAGTTTCTAGATAAGGCTAGGTTCAATAGACCCGTTTTTTAGGCCTTGGTGCGTTAGGTCAAAAGAATAGCGATCATGTGATGCCATTGAGTTTCTAGTTGAGGAAAATCTTCATCCATACCACCTATATCCAGTTGTCAGGTCATCAATTAAGGCAAGTCATCAGAAGATAAGCGGGAAAAATTGTTTAGCTAGATCAAATGGTTCAGGTGTTTACTAATAATATACGATAAAAAATATAAAAAAATATACAAAATATCCAACTTTGTGGAGATATTTAAGTACTACAGAGAACCTGCAAAATTTTGATCTTCGACTGAAGTCCTATACTTATTAAATTCACATTTATCCCAAAATTTAAAAATTGCCCAACGGTTTAACGACATGTCGTGTCACCCGCTGCCCCGTCAGTCGCCATCGGGCGCTTGTGGACGTCGGATCTGTGTCAAATTTTCTCCGCCTGTTCTGGTTTTATTCGTATTAATTTTCAGACACGAGTGGCGGCCCGCCACACCTCAAATGAAAAAATGTAAGCTCGTGTTGAAATGCCTCGCTTTAACTGAGCGTATGATTTTTGTGATACTCGATATTTGCGATAAGAACAGTAGCACGTTAATATTATTTTGCGACGGCACAAATGTGGCATAAAGACATGCAAACCAAGGCCAACAAAGTAGCGAATAGTGGATCAAAGTAAAAACTCGCCAAAAAGATAATGCTTTTCAAATTCCGGAAGTCCACAAAATAGACTATAGTAATGGAAGTTCGCACATCGGTCAGTTCTAAATTTTTCTATGTTGGTTCTAGTGTGAGTATACTCAGGGTTAAATCAATTACTGTGATACGCACCAGTAACTGTTCCCGTATCAATGAATTATATCCAGTGACGTTATCTGAATTGATATGGCTTTGCAAACCGTGTAGACGGTCTAAAGAAATGAGGTTTATTTCATCCAACGCTAACACCATTACAATGCATTAATGTTTCGTGCCAGTATTGCTTTCAAACAATTTTCTGCCTACATGCGTTTCGTAAACTGAAAACATAGTTAAAAATCGTGACGCACGAACCACATGTTGTCACGTGAGCCGGCAAAATCCATTAGGACCGCGGTTACAGCAACATAACAGAGATTTTAGAAAATCAATAGCATAGCCACGGTATTATTACTTTTAAATAGGAGACGTTCTGAACACGAAAGCATGAAAGTAGATAGTTGTACCAGAAAGACTGAAAGAAAGAAAAGGGACCAAAATATCCGCGCGAACTTTACAATTAATTCCACCTTTACCATTAATCTGTTGGTGTTGACAGGAAAGTCCAGAAAACTCCATCATTATGTCATACTACCGATTCGTACGAACGGCTCTACTTTTTTATTATGATAACAAGCTATAAAACGAACAAGTCATGCGCTGTTGGCGACTGTACCACTCAACTTTAAATCGCAAAGACCTGAGGACTGCCACTGCGCTCATCATCCAAAGTCATAAGTTGACAAGTCTCATGAGTCTATAATTCTATCAGCACTCTTAACCTTCAAAACCGAAACGCAGAAATACTTACAACACTGCCTGGTGGGAGAAATAGTTAAGCAATACTTCCCTGGACGAACTCTTTCACAAGGAGTCATACTGCTACTTTTGCTTGCTTTCTATTCCTAAGGCTTGCTTCTTCTTTCATAATGAGTACTGCAAATGAGTGGAATACTACTCTGTTTATATTTCTATATCTTTATTTCCCGTTAACTACTATTTGGGTTATTCAGTACAAAAGTTAATTAGTTTGTTTTGGATAAACGAGTAGTATTGTTGGTGACAATTAACAATAGATAAGATTACGGTTATAGCGTGTTATTTGTATATTTTATTAAAAGGAAGACAACCTCTGCTTCAATTGTAAAATAAACAATCAAGAGGTTTACTATTATCTTCAAACAACAGTTCAGGTCCTTCAGAGAGGAGATCCAGAACTAAAAATGAACGAAGTTTGAAACTACGAAACTGTTTGTATATAATTAAAGAATCTTAGTAGTTGAGGTATGTTTATTTCGTCTCTTACGATGATGACATTGGTTTGTGTGACACATGTGACATTACATTTAGTGGACTATGAATAATTAAGAACCATAATTTGGTACCCTTGATATATATATAAAGAACACATAAGTTCGATTATACGTCAAAAGTACTTTTATCACAAGAAAGTAAAAAAAAAACAAAGCGAACTACATGAAACAAATTATACGTGTGTGAAATTTTGTAACTCTCTGATTAAAGCATAACAAGTTATCAACTAATTTCGTTTGTAGAATCATTAAATTTGCCATTTTGCAAATGTGGCCTTATTACACCAAGGGTGCAATTTATGTAACAATAAATTCAAACAATCATGCGAAAGATTGAAGTGTTATTATGGCAAAAATGAGTAAATTCACTGTCCAACTTAAGCACGTAAAGAAGAATCGTAACAGCGACTAATAAGAACCCAATGGACTATCTGATAATGAAGCCCACTAAATTGGTACTTCCCTTGATTGAACGCTATTAACCAACGAGAAATTGCCCACGAATCGGACCTTGTGATCTTCGAAAAAGATTGGCTGACTTAATTCAATCACTCATTTGTGTAACTCAAGGCAATTTTGTGGTATTTTTATTGGCTTGATTCAGGTACCGGTGAGAGAATCTCAAAAATGACTCTAGATTCTCTAGATGTCATTATTGAGATTGAGTATGATGGATCACCAGGACAGTTGAACTTTAAGCAAATCCGAAAAAGACTGTAAGGTGAGTAAGGTACATCAAAAACTGAAATATTATATTAAAGAAAGATTAAAATATGGTAAGTTCGTGTATTGAAATTGTGTATTCCAAGCGTTTGCTATATTTGAGTGGAAGTAAGTAAATTCAGTCAAATTATAGTCAATAGAGAGCAATCAATTACAGACCAGTATTTTCATTCCAATTTAGGAACATATTATAACGATGTGATTTCATTCATCAATACGAATATATTGTTACTATGGGGACACCCTGAAATAACGAAAAAAAAACAACGGTTCTATTTGCTCCAATATACCTAAATATGTATTTATTATGTATAATAATGACAACAGTGATAATACTGGAGATATGGCGTCCATTGTGTGTGTCCCAATTGTTTTGTCCGCAAACTGGTTAATTCAAGACGCGCTAACAAATTGAGGCAGTTGGATTTCTGGGGCATACTGCTTGCAGCATAAATCTTAGCACGGTGTATATCGTTAGCCGGTTGAACCTGAGTTCCTGACCCCAACCGACTATGCCATTGCCAGGAAATACTATAACAATAAATGCTTTATTTCGGAAAAATTATCGCTAGTTGATTAGTAAAACTTAGGCTGAACTTATTTCTAACGTAATTGTAGATAGCATAATGAACTAACTTTCTTTCTGTTGTGTAACGTACAAACTAGATACGATACGGTAACTTTACGATTTGTTGTACGATTGACTTCTTTTTCTTAACGCATAGATGGCATATACTATATTGCTTGTCATCATGGTGAAAGAATTTGTCAGTTAGCATATAGTACTTTCCGATTGTTGTCTAGGGTGCACCAGACGTACAGGAAAAGAATATAAGAGCGCGGCAAGGCTCCTTTGCATGATTGACATTAAAATTCATTACACTATTGCAAAACTTCGCTTTCATTTCGTAATACGGTAATATAAATTGAGCTTTAGCTACAATTTTGGTACTTATTAAAGTTACACATAGGACTCTTTTCGTTTCATCAGGTACCATAACAAAAGACAATCGAATCGCTTCACAATTCGCTTTTTAAATAGCAGTAGAGCTGCTTGTGAAAGATTACGTCCAGGGAAATACTGTTACCAATTTCTGCAGCCAAGCTGTAATGTGAGTATTACTGCGTTCCAATATCGAAAAGATAAGGGTGCTGGTAAAATTGCAGGCACATGGCACTTGTTAACTTATGTCTCAGGGTAATGGACGCAATGGTAGTGCCCTTCAGCGATCTATAAATAAAGCTCTGAGCTGCACTGCACCTGTTATGGACAGGCGTGTCGCTTGCCAATAGGATGACCAGCACGGCTTGTTCGTCCCGTCACTTAGTATCATAAAAAAGAGTATTAACCAAGATGCTATTGCGGCTACTACATGACACAGTGTCAACATTCTCACGAAAATGATCACAGCCGCCATTTGATAAACAATCACGGTATGAAGGGTTCTTAACTGCCTCTGTGGCCGAACGGTTACCATGCTGGACTGCCACGCAGAGGTCCCAGGTTCGATTCCCGGGCCGGGAGAAATAGTTGTATGGCCTGCAATTATTTCTCTCGTGAGTTTGGGTGTAATTTGTGGTTGTCTATGTGTGTGTCCATGGCACCCGCGACACAGGGTTTCCCTAGTGCGGGGCTATGTTGAGTGTGTGCGTTATTTATTTATTTATTTTATTTCAATTTGCGTCTTAGGTACGTGTTGCGCTGTTCTCGTTGAATTTAGATTTTGAATTGTATTTTAACTGTGTCTTGTGTTCTTGACCATTTCGAGCTATGGCAGAATATCGATGAGGCTATGCTATCCATCAATCTCCGTAATTGAACCACAGCCCATATGAAACGTTTGAATGAATGAAATATTCTTTATTGACCATTAAAAATTACAATGACAAAATAGAACAGTAATGTAAGTATCACAGAGTAAGATAATGTACAACAGGCGGCCTTATTGCTAAGTAGCAATTTCTTCCAGGCAACCTTAGGATAGAAATTTAACAGTTGGAATGGGGGGTGCAACCAAAGAATATCTTGTAATGAAAGGGGCTATAAATAAATACACTACTCATCAATAAAGTAAATATATAAACTATAATATCAAATATATACATTATTAGAATAAATACACAAATAATAATAATATTATACTCGTATATATAAGAACACTTTCGTAGGAAAATAAAATAAATAGCAATAATATTAAGATAAATATACAAAGGAGATCATAACACTATGCAAAAGAAAAAAAAAGGAAGGAATGGACATTAAGAAAAATAAAATAAAAGACTTAGTAGTTAAGGAAATGATCCTTAACATGACGTTTGACGCAATCAAGAGAAGGGGATCGACGAATAGGTTCTGGGAGATAATTCCATAGACAGATAGCAGAAACAGTAAACCAGTTGGGAGTAAAAATCGGAGCCATGTGAGTATGAGTGTATCAGAGGAGCTAAAAGTATGGCAGAGTGTAGACGAGTGAAAAATAAAACGTTCTTTAAGGTAAAGAGGCCTACAAGGGATAAAATAAAGTAGAGTAAAGAAGGAAAAGTGTGTGAAGGTCTTTACGCCGGTGGATGGGCAGCCATTTAAGTTGTGCGCGAAACTGGGAAACATGGTCAAACTTACAAAGTCCGTAAATAAATCTTGCACATATATTTTGGAAGCGTTCCAATTTATTAAGCAGGGTGACTGTCAAATCCGGATAACAAAAATCTGCGTAGTCCAAAATCGGATGTAGAATGCTCTAAGCCAGCAGCTGAACAATGTTTATTTTTTGTTTGTCTTTTTTATTATAATGCATGACGTCAAAACATTTTTGTTTTGATCTTGAATATATACACTTTAAGTCATGAATTTCTCAAATTGTGCAAACACTAACAAGTTAACCAGAAAACATGTGTGATATACATATTTTTTGTCATAAAATTTTTTAACATAACCATCAGTCAAAATTTTGGCCCGGGGCATTAATTAAAATATCTTTTGTTTTAATAAAACGGGCCGCCATTTTGAGGCTCCGGCTTTGTTCGAGCTAATGGGATCCATGATTTGGTTGCAAAGTTATCTATTGAATTCTGTTGACATTTTTATTTTATTTTATTTTTTTGCATTCATTCGTTTCTGGTTATGGACTGGTATTGTCTAAATTATTTTGTTGAAATGTAATTATGTTTCTAAACCACAATTGCTTTACATTGAAATTGAAACTACTTTTTCAGTTTGCCCGTGACAATAGGACATGTAAAAAGATCTTACGTTAGTTTGAATTTAAAGTTGCTAAAATATAGGTTCATTTTCAAAATTTCGAAATCGTTATTTAGAACAAGATCGTCAGGATCATCATCATCAATCCATTTAAACGTCCCTCTGCGGGGCACGGGTGTCCTCTCAAGCGAGAATTGGCGGACTTCATACGTTTTCCGAGAAACTCAGAGGTACGAACATGAATTCACGCCACGGCCTCTGAATGAGAGACGGTAAGTCAAACCATTAAGCTACCGCGGTTTATTATCCTTTAAACTTTATTCTAAAGGTTTATTATACTGCTTTTGCGTACTTGGACAAAATTCCGTGGCAGTGACCCGTTTAGCTCTTAAAGGTATACTCCATCTAAGATATTAAATATTGCAAATGATAAATGTATTGAAATGCATATTTACAAAGAGTTTCTTACTCATTCTTCTCAGGGGAAACTGCCTTGTGAATGAACAGTAGAGTTTACGATGATATGACGATTTGAAATGTAATTTGCTTACCTATGAAATTCAGATGATTTGAGATTCACTAACAACTATTTAATAGAAGAAAAATGTATACAAACAAAAACTGGTATACTTCTCTTTGTGACACAGCCTTAAGCAAAATAGAAATATGCTGTCTTTGCCATATATCTGTTATACTCCAGAAGAGAAATCATAAATCGTCGAATTAAATATAACAACAAAAGTAAACCCCTTCTGTTTAACAAAGAATCATGGGCAAAGAAATAAAACGAGATTGGTATAAATATTCAATAAAAGTCCCTACAACGGTAAGTTTTGGGTTAAGACGGTAAGGGAATACAAAAGTTGGAAATTTGCCAACGCTTTTACTAGGTCACATGAATATGATATGTACAAATGTAAGACTAAGAATTGAGATAGGTACGTATGTTTCTTTGAAAAAAAAAAAGATTTTTCTTATAATTTGTAACCAACTTTCCAATATTCTTATCCACTATGATTTATGTCGACAATCACATTCTAAAATAGATTCTAGAATAGAAGAGTTTTGCTCGTGAACAGTGTCATGACATGCAGGCAATGTCGACCGTAATATCCTAAATTATGACCATGGGCTTTTTCATTACATTATCTATCTATGGAGTTTTTACGTCAAGATTAAGTATATATTTCGCATTTACTTAAAGTATAAAAAAACGAAACATTTGCAGTTTAATTCAATTTTAACTGCCTCTGTGGCCGAACGGTTACCATGCCGGACTGCCACGCAGAGGTCCCAGGTTCGATTCCCAGACGGGGACAAATAGTTGTATGTATATCTACATTTATTTCTCTCGTGAACTCAATTCTGCAGCACTTTTAAGATTTGGAAATTATTTGTTTTGTATCTAATATATTGTGCTTGAATGCTTCTGAGGGTCGTATTCTAGAACTCAATGCTCAAGTCAGGATTTGAGTACGGTTTAAAGCACTTGATATCATACTCAAGTCCCTGCCATTAGGGGCGTATTTCCAGTGCTTGTGTTTCCAGTGCAATCCTGACTTGAGCATTGAATAGAGTTCTAGAATACGACCCTGAGTCTTTTATAACATTTTGGTTCGAGTTGTATTATCACGGAAGAATAGCTGGCAATCTGTTTAATAAAAATAAACTCGCCTTTCATTGCAAAATCCATAAATGTTAAGTTGTGAATAGCGATATTTATTCATACAAGAAATATATTTCATTGTATCTATTTCCTCGCAAATGTAATAAAAAATATTGTATATAGCAAGGGCGGTAAAAATTACAAACCTCGAGACATTAAAGCCCGAAGCCGAGTAATTTCTTATTTACCGCCCTTATACACAATGTAATATAACGTGCTGCTTATACCTTTACTCGACATGCAGGTTTTATAACTATGTTTTCCTTCATCGTTAACAAGAGACAATTACTATTAAATATTTACATATTTAGGTAACTTTCAAATTAAAGTCAGATAAATGGTATCACATGAGTTTGAACCATCAACCTCGCAATCGGGAAGCAAAAATTCTCCTAACAGACCATAATGTTCTCCCAATAATGTACTAATGCTCTACTTATCAATGTAAATAAGGTTGGTATCAAAAGTGTACCTTGAAGGACACCTATGGGTAAATAAAATACATAAAAGTTGGTGTTAGGCAATTATATAACTTTTTCAAATATTAATTGGGATACTGGTGGTGATGAATTAAATAATTTTTCTCGGAAATAATGATATCGCTAATAATACAATAGCACATTCAAAGTGTTCCTTCTCGTCGCTCGAATTCCTTCGAACTTAGGATTTTTAATTAACGAAAAGTTGCCAAGTCTCCCAAACTTCTTTTGTAATTCGATATTACAATTGTCCTCGCAATTATTGACTTAATTATGGGATTATTATAAGACTTCAATATTGGTTTTGTAAAAAATACTTGTTATTCTTTTAAAATAAACTTTTTTTCATTTTTTGTTATTGTACTGTTATAATTTGCAGTAAATGTTTATGTTTTACTTATTACGGATTTGTCTTCAACTATCTCCCTAAAAGTTTTTATAAACATTTTCTCGTTTTCAAGCGTACTTATTATTTTTGAAAAAAGTGAAATCTTAATAATTATATTATGTAAATTGTTTGTAAGGGTGCGTAAAGATCTGGCGAATGTTTTAGTGAATGTGATGAACGAACTCAGTGATTGCAGCAACCATTTTAAACATTGAGTTTGATTACTTATTATTGATTCCATCAACAGCCTTGCCACGCTAATTTAAGTCAGGTCAATGTTCTTAATGTAAAGACCTATCTTAGAGACTATAATATACAAAAAACATTTTATGTATGATTTTCGTATTCTATAGTAGAGTCATTAACAAAAAATACTCAAAGACTTAATGTATATGAGATATCTTCGCCTAGAATAACCATTTTAAATTGAACTAGCGCTAAAACGCTTATAAGTGTCGCAAATGATGTGTACGGTGCCAGAGTCATAAACAACAAGAAATATGAATCCATGTATTTGACATTCGTACGTATACGTAATGAACTTCCTCTCTAAAATCTAAATTGTTGAAGTTTATAATATTCTTTCATTCTAATATAACAGTTGCAGTAGACATAATAAGTATACTCAAGATGGTCGCCAGAAGCGATTTTTATTTACTTTGACACAGTTACAAGATACAAATCATAAACTATGTCACTATAACAAAAACAAATAAATTTGTATCTCAATAAGAACGGCACACAACATACAAATAACATTTTGCAACTTAACGGTGGCTAAGTCAGTAGAAAACATATACATTTTTAATAATTAAAAATGATAATTTCTCCATTTTGTGATATGTTTTAGTATAACCTGAGCTTTTTATTATTTTTACCAATGTGTTGGTGCTCTGGTGAAATATATCAAGATCTTTACGTAAGACAATGTATTTTCTATCTAAATGTATTATAGGGCTATTATGTGACACATAATTTTAGTAGAAGGCACCAAAAACAAATGTTGTCTGCGGCTAATCCTATTATTGAATGGAATGATACTAAAACAAGAATCTTGGTTTCAGTTCAAAAAGTGCAGGTGTAAGCAGAATTTCTCCACACAAATGTGGACCTTACAAAATATAATATATCAGATTCTGACATTGCCATAAAACAAAGAACATTGTCTTAAAACTATTACGCTCAAGTTCTACACCTTTTTACAGTTTATTTCTCTGGAGTTCTCGTTGTAAGTTTTAAAAATGATAGCCCTACTGTCCAAGAAATTGCTCTTGTCTTTCCCAAGATACTTTATGAGGTGAATGTTTGAGATTATATACGGTTAGAGGGAAAAATAAGGGTAAGCAAATAAATGGAGAAATGTAAAAACATGTTCAACATCTTAGGTATTTTAATCAACAGGAAACAATATTTTTTTGGTTTAAAAGCTATATAGATACATTTTAACTTACTATTACTATGCAGAAATCTAATTAATGGCCGACTTATTGACCATGGTGGTACTTTTTATTTCCATTCTTTTTGTCATTTTTTTCGTGCTTTCTCAAGGTTGCATGTAATATATATATATATATATATATATATATATATATATTTCACAAAATTAATTCACACCTTTATCATTCTATCCATAGTGAGCTAATCTTCAAAGTTCGTTTGCTCTGGGGCAATTGTAGCTAAAAAATAAAAAATATTGTTTATTGAATAACGTATTGTACAAATGAATAACCAAAGACTAATTATGCAAATAAATGTTAAATATAACACATATACCTGAGCTAGGAGAGTGCTGTATTACATGTAGCTTAATTTAATTAAGGTTAAAAATGTCTCGAGTGACATACCTTGCAGCTTGTCGGCTAGCTTTGCTGGAATATACAATTGAAGACTTCGGCTTCTTGCATAGACGTAGGCACTCCAATGATGACAATTCTGGGCTTGCGCTTATGTGACTCATCAACAGTAAGGCCGGAGGTTGTCAATTGGGCCGCGTGCTTCAGCTTCTCAAGATCACTTTGGTGTAGGTGCTGATGATAACACCACCGTTCTTTGTCTTGCGCAAGCCTCTCACGTGCAGCTTCATTTCTTCAGGTCGGATGATTTTTTGGACAAGGGTTTCGTCTCTTCACTCGATATCAATTTGTCAGTAGGATAGGAGCCTAATAGGAGCTTATCTTATTAGGCTGAATAAAATTATTTGCGCTTTTTTTAACCATATCTGCAAAAGACACTGCATTCGAGACAAGTTTTGACGAATCTTGATTACTCTGCTTGAGGTCTAGAAGCTGCTGCGAGAGGTCCTGATTTATTTTAAGGGCTTTAAGGGATGTATGGGCTACAATGGCTTTTTGTTTAAGGGACTGGTACAGTACAGCCATATGAGACGTTCCATGAGCAACTTTTCGGCACAAATTGCTAATTCTAAGTTTTTGGTCTCAAATCAGCTTGCCTTCGGTAGAAATAGCGCATTCTTCGTTTAAACATTGTTCTATTGTTATCATCCAGTTTTGGATCTCAGGCGTGAGCACAACATCGGGAGGATCCTCGTTCTGCAGGGACACTGCGGGCGCGGGGGGTTGAGATGATGGCGTTGATGGCGGGCTGCGTTAGTATACTCCGATTAAAGGGATTGTCTTCCATTTTTGTATTAATGTTGAGTAAATGCACTAAACATTATTAGATCCAATAGAGTAAATGACACTGACAACAACAACTAATGACACTGACAGTTTGCTTCCGCTTAAAGTAGAGCTAGGTCACAATTTTGCAAGTAATTATTTATATTATTCTGTTAACTTATAGACACGACCGATCACATCGCGAGACTCCAGATTGATGAGCTAAAACGTATTTATCAAATAAAATATGCATTGTCTTTCAAGTGTACTGCAGTGTCTAAGTTGAAAAGTAAAACACCAAGTATTCTATGGTGGCCATTGGCAAAAACAAAATATCTGTCAGTTGAAAAATCACCCAGATGGAATCGAAATTGGTCACTCATAATAATAAAATCTTTAACAATATTCCTCGATCATAGCAATTGCTTACTTCCGAACTTCTCGAGAATAAAATTATTGGAATAATTCTAAAATATTGAGTTTGCAAGATTTTTGGCGTTTCCACTCGTTGCGGCAATCACTTTTCGTCAGATGTGAACTCCATCATCAATTTTACTTATTCTGAAGTTTTTTAACTTCGAAAATTTAGCGGATCCTTTTTTTAATCTAAATTTAAGGAGCTTTACTGTGTAAGAAGATGGTAATGTCGATCCGTAATGCTACTTAATTTACATCTAACCCAGAGTAAGACTTCTTAAATGTACTTTGTAAAGTATCTTGGCTTTGTTGGACGAAGGGATGGTACACCAACCAGTTTGTCATGTACTGGATACACTGCCCAACTGTCTCCTGAGTCTCGAGGTTTGAACACATTCCATGAAAACGTGATAAACGTCTTCAATGACGCCACAATTGCTACAATATGGAGTTTGTGTAATGCCCATCGGAATGTCAAAGCAAAGTCAAAGTCAAAGATTATTTATTCCATAGGTAAAATAAATTTACACTTGAAAACGTCACATTTAAGCTACTGCTCGTTCACTACGCTGACCTCCCTGAGAAGAACGAGCAAGAAACTCTAGGGATTGCTCTTTTCAAATAAACTTAAATGCCATGGAATACACTTTGAATCAAATTTGTGTGGATTCTGGAGCCATGTCGTCTTTCCATACATCTTTATCTAACACGTAGTCTTCAATTTTGTAATATGATTTTTCGATCAAAATATTTTTAATGTAGTTTTTAAACTTAGGAAATGATAAACTTAATATATGCTCCGGAATCTTATTGTAAAAACGTATACAGTTCCCCATAAAAGAGTTGTTTACCTTGGTTAAACGAAATCGTGGTACCATGAGTTTGGACTTAACTCTAAGGTTAATATTAGGAATATCTTCTTTCTTATTGAAATTATGTATATTTTTACGGGCCTATAAAATATTTGAGTAAATGTACTGTGATGCCACAGTCATGATACCAGTCTCCTTAAACTTTTCTCTAAGAGATACCCGAGAGCCTAGACGGTACACAGAACGAATCGCTCGTTTTTGCAATACAAATACGGTTTGAATATCTGCCGCTTTACCCCACATGAGAATCCCGTAGGACATTATATAATATTTAATAATTTTATACATTATATATAAGCGGCCTCCTGCTCCTTGGATTAACAGGGGCATTCGTATGGCTATGACTAGACGTGATCGATTGTTTCGGGTTTACAAGCGCGATAGATCGGATTGTAATTGGACTCTGTACAAGACTGCTCGTAATAGGTGTAATGGGATGGTGAGGGCAGCTAAGCGTCAATATTTTTATAATAACGTAAGTAATTGTTCTCCTGCTAATGTCTGGAAGTTTCTCAAAACTCTTGGCTTAGGCAAATGTTCTGCTCAATCTGACTCCTACCCTTTTGCTCCTAACGACTTCAACTGCCATTTCTCGTCTGCTCCTTCTTTAGATCCCTTCATTAAGGCGAACACTATTCGACTTATTGCTTCCAGGCCCATTTCTTCTTCAGTTTCTTTCTCTTTTTCACCAGTTACAGCTGACGATTTGCGTAAAATAATTTTTTCTATTAAGTCTAAAGCCGTAGGATGTGACGAGGTGAGCAGAGTGATGATTGTCAGCATTGTTGATCAAATTCTCCCTATTATTATTAATACTATTGTCCATATCATCAACTTCTCCTTGCAGTATGGTGATTTCCCTCGTGCCTGGCGTAAGGCATTTATTATACCTTTGCCAAAAATATCTTCTCCTATACAACTTAATAACTTTAGGCCTATCTCTATTCTTCCTTTCCTGTCTAAAATTCTAGAATCTGTTGTTCATAAGCAAGTGTCTTCCTACACATTTTCTAACAACCTTCTAACCCCTTTCCAATCTGGGTTTCGCCCGGGACACGGCACAACAACTGCCCTACTCAAAGTTGTGGAAGACATTAGGCTGGGCATGGAGAAGCAGTTGGTCACTGCTATAGTTCTCGTCGACTTTTCCAACGCTTTTAACATGGTAGACCACGACATTCTGCTTGCCATCCTGAAGTCGCTTAACTTCTCCCCATTATCACTAGACTGGTTCTCGTCCTACCTTCGTGATCGTCAACAAGCTGTTCGCGTGGGTCCTAAAGTCTCCGATTGGCGTGATTTGGCAGCTGGTGTTCCGCAAGGTGGAATCTTGTCACCGCTTTTATTTTCACTTTTTATTAATTTTCTTTCTTTCTCACTTAGCTGCTCTTACCACTTTTATGCTGATGACTTGCAGGTTTACGCGCAGGCATCTGCCGAGGACATTAATTCAGCGATTTCTGACATTAACAGCGATTTACAATGTGTTAGTGCGTGGTCAACTAATTGTGGGATATCTGTTAATCCTTTCAAGTGTCAAGCAATTATTTTAGGTGGAACTAAACAGATATCCAAGATTGACCATACTTCGCTCATTCAAGTAGTTTATGAGAACTCGTCTGTTCCATTCAGTTGTAGTGTAAAAAACCTTGGTCTTTACATTGACTCCTCACTTAGCTGGACCTTACAGGTGTCCGAGGTTAGTCGTAGGGTTACTTCTTCTTTACGTTTTCTAAACCGCTTTCGACATTTTCTTCCCATTAGTACTAAGACCCTGCTCGTCACCTCCCTTATATTCCCACTCATTGATTATGCTGATGTCTGTTATCCTGATCTCAACGAAAATCTATTAGACAAGTTGGACCGCCTGCTCAATAATGCTATTCGTTTCATTTTCTGCCTTCGGAAATTTGATCATGTTTCTTCTTTTAGGTCTCAACTTAAATGGCTCCCTATTCGTCAACGCAGACAGAAAAGAATTCTCTGTACGTTGTACTCCGTTCTTTTCAATCCCCACTATCCAGAATACTTGAAATGTAAATTTCAGTATCTCTGTGACTCTCATGACCTCCCACTTCGTTCCATGAATTCACTATCACTCTCTGTAGCTCTCTTTCATTCTGGTTTCATGTCAGATTCTTTTACTCTCCACTCGATACGGCTCTGGAACGCTCTACCGGACGCCATCAGACGGTCTCCTAATATATTTTCTTTTAAAAATAATGTTCATGAGCATCTTCTAAATTGTTTGTCACAGCAATAATCATCATCATATTCTGTTATTGTAAGTATTTTGTATATGTATAGTATATTTGTGTGTATGTAAGTGTATGTATTATATTATTAAGTAAGGTATTAGGTTAGTTTGTTATATATATAATTATGAATTAGTTTCATTTATTTTAATATAACCGTAATATTCTGTTTATTTACCGCGTTCGTGAATTTCGTTTTTCTCAGAGGTTGACTGGTAGAGAATGCTTTTAGCATTAAGTCCGCCTTTTGTACCCTTTGTATTGTGGTTAATAAAGCTTAATAAATAAATAAAAATAAATATAATGGTAAACTTCTTTGAAGTAATGTGGCCAGATCGCAACCTCAGAGCCGTCACAACACTAATTCTAATCAAGCGTATAGTTATCAATCCACGGAACTTCCAGTGGCTCAGGTTGGATTGTTTTGTACCAGATACCTTTTTATTTGGACCTTTCATCAAAATTTTCTGTCGGCAGAGGGTGGCAATGAGTTTTAACTTTGTATAAACAATCTGTGTAATGCCGCAAAGTAGATATTCTATCGCCAGTACAATAAGCTCGCTTAGCAAGTAACTACCTTCTCGGTTACCATTAATGTAACGGATCCTTAGTTATGAATATCTCAAATGTCATAACTCATTTATTTATGGAAACCAATTAAGTACAGTTTCACTGTATTTGGTCAAACATTAGGCCTATAAACATATTAAAGGTATATTGTACATTTACTCACATGCTTTTCAAAAGACTAAACTAGGTGCAACATGTTGTTTTTTAATAATATTACGTGGGCGTGCACGCATGGATCTTATAAGTAAATCAGTAATTTAAACATGGTGCTAGTTGTTTCGGTCAATTTTAATTATGATACTTGTAAAAAGTAGTTAGATGTCAAAACTAGAGAGAGAGAGAAACAAGATATAGAATACAAATGCCAAAGGTTATAGAACATTTGTGAATTTGATGACTTGGCATTTCAAAATTCGGACTTTATATATTTTATTAGTTGTTTAATTGTTTTCTTAAATATCATAGTCTATTGATGTCCTTTTCGTTGCAAATACCAATCGAGTTTCTTCCTATTTGCGCTTCAACAACGGTAATTGGATATACATTTGCAAGGTATTCAAGATCATTGTTTACGTTGCTTTTGTTAACCTAGATCACGAGAAATACCGAGAAGTTTTGTCATATTAGGTAAGTGGTGGAATACGTGCTATTCCACATTACGGAATTCTTTGGCTAAAACCTTCATATAACAGCAGCGATACTGAGCCAGCATTTGCTTAAAATATTGTTGTTTTGTCAACGTCTCGCAATGTTGTTCTTGATTCATCTAAGATCTTACTACTAATCTCTCAAATCCTGTTTTCTTGATGTTTAAGGCGCGTTACACAAATCCGTAAATAGTAACACGATAATTAATTAAAACTAAAATTACGTCGTGTCTTACTGTGTACTGTGGTCCAAACATAATCTTCCGTGATATCCCCTAAGGAAACCCCCATCATAAATCCAAACTTATACAGGAAGTCGATTTCTAGAAATGGCTGATGTTGGAACACAAATGTTTAAATGAAGGCAATCAAGTGATCCTCTGGGGTTTGGTCGAGTATGTTTACTTATATAGCAGAAACTTATTTGCATCACGTTTCTTCTAATAGCCGGTTATGCATTGATACCGATAAAAACAAAATTCGAAATTAGATCCCAACTGTAGTTTTTGCAAGTTTAACCTATACATATAGTAACGCAATCCTCGCGTTACAAAGAAACCTTTTATTGCAATCCTAGTTCTGCAAATTACGCCAAAAACACTTTTATTAGACGTTCTTGTAAGTTTTATAACGATAAGTTGAAAGATGTCGACATTTTTTGTACATCTTTAGTTAGTTATAGACAAAAAGTGGGCGATATTATTTTTCACAGATTACCCTAAACTTGAAACATATTCTTTGGCATTACTTGCGCTCGAAGTACCATTCTCCCTATCTAGTATTTACCTTTCTAATATTTATATGTATTTTTTTGTTAAGTTACCATGGCAGTGTACATATTCTATTCCATTCTAAATTTATATTTGTATTAAATTTATGGAGCAGCTTGGTCTTTTTGTAGTTTATCGTTTATATTATGTAAATCTTGTATGTGACCGTTTGTTTTCCTGAATAAAATAAAATAAAAAAATAAAAATAAATAATACACTGCAATTTTTGTTGAATTAGTATGTTATTAGATATTTTTTATAATTGGCAAGTGACGGGTGAACAAGTCATGCTCCTAACCGCTCACGCGATGCGCTCCTCCTACTGCAAAATGGCGGCTATTTGGTTTCGCAAATTAGAAAAGCATTCAGTTTAAATACAAGTTTTTATAAATAGAAATTATTATTCTGCATTGCTAAATACATACCCTCCGTACTACCAACAAAAACATCTCAAATAAAATGCAGTAATACACCGCAAATCCGGCACTTAAAAATCACTAATTAAATTTTTGGTGTACTTGGATAAATATGATAATATTCCGGTTGAGTGGTTCTAACGTTTACCATGAAATTACTCCTTAAAGTATAGTTTATAAACATTTATATTCAGGGTAAACTTAAAGAACGCCACTTACGGTATGTTTTCAATAAATAAACACCGAAATCACCAGCGCAAACAATAACTCACACGATTGTCGTGACGTATTTTTGAAGTTGTTTATTTTTTTAAATAACAGCCCCAGGCATTAAAAACTTTATGGTTTGCTAGAGTAGTTACCGAAATAGTAATTAATATTAGTTCTTTTACCTGTTATAACTTCGATATCCGATAAATCGGTATAAAATCATCACCGGCACCTCTCTGCATGTATCGCGTGAGCGGCTATTGGTAACAATACGCCTACCCATAACAGTTGCATTGCTACTCAGAGTTTTGAATCATCATAATGTACTGAGGGGTATTATCACTACACCCGTCACCCGAAGAACCTATGCATACGACGTATTTGATATGGACCGACAACCGAAGTTTAAGGCGCCGTAAACGCGCGTAAACATCGCGTTGCAAGCAAGGAGCTTATATACTTAGAATTTCATGTAGTTGCTTCATTTCAAAAACTAATATTCCATGAACGGGGCCAATGCGCAGTGGTAGTGGTGCTGGTTTGCGCATAACCATTAATACGTAATGCATGTGTATGTGTCTGTTTTTTCTAAAATACGTTTGGCGTGTTGTCTGTGATATTTGCCACGGAGATATAGTATGTTACCTACTATAATATTCAATATGTATTCAATTTTTTATATTGTATAGATGACGACTGCACAATATGCGAAAAATCTGTAGAGGTTTATACACATTGTTTTTGTTTTCTTAGTTATAAATTGAAAAGTGTAATAATAATAAATTTAAAAAAAACTAAAATTATCAAACAAAACTAAAATTAAAATTACTCTTGTCAAAATGCGCGACATATACGCGCGACTACAGCGCGTCTGCGGCGCTGATATAATACGCCGTGTGCGTGAATAGGCTGTTAGACAGGCAATTGACAAGTGCCACATGCCTGTACTTCCAACAGCACCCTTACCCTTCAAAACTGTAACTCAGTAATTCTTTTCATTACTGCTTGGCGGCAGAAATAGATATGGTGGCAATAAGAACTCTTACACAAGAAGCTCTCCTGGTGTTACTCTAATGTTCCATCGTAGTCTTTGAACATAGACCGACGAAGACCAATCGCTCAAAGGGCTTTAAAAGTAGACTTATATACAAGATGATATACTTGTAGAGGGGCTGCTGGTGCTGGTGGCGTAGCAGCCTCCTAAGCCTCCATACATCTTACTTAGTAAGTTTAGTAGTTCAAAAGATGAAAGTCCAGTTTTATAGCTATTTATTCAGGTTTAACTATTGACTTACAAATAAATGGACGACGGGTCTAATACAAAAACCACGAAAAAAATGTCCCAAGTCAACCTATTCGAAATTTAAATTGTAATGTCATCGCAGTGTCGCGCTGTCAGTCGAACAAATGAAGACTAAAGCGGAGTTTGGCGCTCTGTATACGATTTTAGCGCCTTACAAGTGCGGACACTTTTTAGCGCGGACCCGACGTCCATATAATTGTAAGTCAATGGGTTTAACAATAATATTATGATCTTTAAAATGTAAAAGGTGTAAATATAACTAGTAAAAGATTCAAAAGATAAGCAGAGATGTGTTGGCTAACGCGATCGGGCAGGGAGTGACGATGGAACAAAGCAAAATCAGAACGTGAGGCAAAGAATGGAACAATTCAAAATTTGAATTTAAATACGAGTGTGAGAATAAAATAAGAAATTTAAATAAAAAGGTGGGATGACGATGCAAGGAGGTCACACCGTCACGTACTTACGTATAACATTCAGTGAAGGAATAGCGCAAAAGAAGACAAGCATGACATAGCATCCGCTAGCATAATCACTCTCAATAAAGCATGACAACTCATGGATTATCGGAATTGGCAGAGTATATTTACCTAAATTCAAGGAAATAATGCACATAGAGTGATAAAACCTCTCTCTGAAATCCCGGTATTTATGTATTGTATTTGGTTTCATATTTTTGATGTTTTATTGTACTTTACTATGCTGTATATGGAGAAGGAAAGCATTGTATTTGTAAATAAAAACATAACTATTTTGTTCCGATGTTTTGTGTTTAATTTTTTATGAACCGGGTTTCCAGAGGGAGCTATTATCACGTACATGTGTATTATTTTAAACTGTGCTCATGTCGTCAATCATTTAAAATATCTGTTAGAAGTAACATTAGCTAGGTAGAATCAAAATTAGTTACTTACCACCGTATTTTCTGTACAAAACCTTTGTTTATCAATACCAAGTGCTTTCTTTTAAGTTTTTCTAAAGTACCTATCGTTATTGCCGTGTAAATTGGTTACAATCGAATGTTACCAAAACTGATAAGCCTTGGTAGCATGGTTTAACCTAATACCCGCAAGCAAAGTATCGTGTGTTCGAGTTTTTCGGAATTCATGTGCGTAATTTAATTTAAAAGTTACCATGAGCTTCTTGGCAGAGGAAGATATCGTGAGGTAACCTGTACTCTGCAACGTGTATGTATGCAAAACAATTTAATGGTAATAATAACAATAAGAACGCACACAATCATAAGCTCACGAGCGAAATAAATGTAGGTTTCATTATAGGGTTTCTCGACTAGAACTTTGTTTTGTAAATCAAAATAAAACAACAAATTTAGATTGCAATGATTCAATTTTTATTGTAATAAAAAAGGAGGGTTTGATTATGAATGAAATATGAAATCTGATAAATGTCCACCACGACCACAGTTACAGATTCTTTCATCAAAGTTTTTAATCACTTTTTGACAAAATGGTGGGTTTATTTCGTTAATCAATTCACGAATTTTGATTTTTAAGGTTGCAATCGATCCGATTGGCTCCGTACGGACTCTGTCTTTAAACATAGCCCCTTAAAAAATAATCCAGCGGTGTTTAATGACATGATCGAGCTGGCCACTTCACGGCTGAATTTGGTTTGAAATAAATTCATTGTTTCGGTGGCTGTGTGACTGTGTGTAAAAACCCTTTACAAATATTTCTCCCGATCCGGGAATCAACTCCGGGTCCTCTGCGGCGGTTAAATAAAATTTACAGTGAAGTTCTCAATCCGCACCGGGTTCGCGTGGAAACCACAGCGAGAAAAGGCCCGTGTCAAGCAGTGGGACTGTACAGCCTATATAGGCCAATTCTTATTAATATTTATAAAACTTATGTAATCGATCGGAAATATTTTTAAGCCTCACCACACGAAATACCATGAAAAGCGCATTTCACAATTAAATTTGTTTTTTTTCTTCAAGACCAAGGGAAATATAGATAATTATCAAAGTTCACTGAAATGTTTGGTGTGGGCCAGCGAGAAAGCTGTGTACCCTATTTAAGAAAACTAAAGATCTTAATCCTACCATCTATGTATATTTACGAGGCCTGTGTTTGTATAAAACAAAATCCAGGCAACTTTAATCTAGTGAAAACCAGACATCCCAGGAAAACAAGGAACAAAATAGAAACACGGCCTAAACAACGCCCCACCTTGGAATTTTACAACAGAACGATGTTTATATTGGCACCTAAATTATTTAATAAAATACCAGATGCAGTTAAAGAACTAAATTGTAGGCAATTCTTGTTAATGTATCAAATCTAATACGTTATTTGTAATATTATAGTTGATATTGATTAATTATCTAAGTAAACATAATTCCCAAGAGCGATAACATTGTGATTTAAGTGTAAGTAGAAAAAGTGACTTAAATGTTAGTACTACTGGTACTAACGTTTAAATCTTTCAGCTCCTTGTGATAGAGTTCGTCCAGGGAAGTACTGCCACCTTACCTATTTCTGCCGCCAAGCAGTAATGTTAGCATTATTGTGTTCCGGTTTTGAAGGGGGTACTGGTGAAATTACAGGCACATGGTATTTTTCAACTTACGTCTCAGGGTGACAGGTGCAGTGGCAGTGCCACTCAGATCTTTACGATTTAAAGCTCTGAGTGCAACTGTTATGAACAGGCGTGTAGCTTACTATCAGGCGCACAACTTGTTCGTCCCGTCACTTGATATTACAAAAAAAAAACTTCAAAAGTTTCTAACTGATGGCGCTGACCGCAAAAACAAATCTGTATCTGTAGCACAGTTGGTTAATCAACGGTGGCACTGGCATTGTAAAAAACAATCTTATTTCAATGTAAGCCTAAAGTAAGCTTATTATAATACTACTCATATTCGTACCATGACAAACCTGTCAACCAAGTAATGTATTATTGCTAAAGTGACTGAAAGAACGAATGATTTCCCAATATTGTCTATTCCTTACTAAAAGTAGGAAAGAAATAACGCTATATGAACTGTATAATGCCATCTCTTTCTTTTTGATGTTCCGAATCGTCTTGTGGTAGTATAATGTTTAAGTACTTAGTGTTATTTACATTCAGAGAATATTTAACTGTTAAAAAAGGAAAAGTATGTAATAATAAAATCTATTAAAATTACGTTGTTTTCAATTAGTTTTCCGCATTTTCATGAAGAAAAAAAATAAAACAAGCTGAGTCTTGATAGTTACGTTAGTGTCGGCAAGGAGCATATAGATGTCGCTGTTATAATTTTACGAAATAAACATGGCATTTTTTATTTAACGAGGAATTATTTCCTATGTACTATTAAATAAAAAATAAACAAAATATTGAAGAGGTTTATGTAAATAAATGAGTTCAAAAATAAAATTGTTTCCACTGCGTCCGAGTAACCATTTTAAAATGGCTAAATTTGACATAAGTACAATAGTCGCGTCGTTGTACGAACTGAGTGAATGAACAGTCACAAAGCTGCCAATAAAACATCATAGTTTTAACATTATAATAAGCTTAGATACGTTAAGCGCATCATGGTATGAAAAGTCAATCAAGGTGAAAGTAATATTGTTTTAAAAGGTTGTGGTAGGCCCTCTGACCCTTCTATAGTACGTCCTCATTTCGACCATTTTCAGTTCGCCATCACAAGATAGTAAACATCATACTCTGAATAATAAAGGATGGAAATTCAAATATAACATTTTTACGCAACACAAAATAGATTTAAATAAAAGAACTAAAGAATTATTTTAAGAATTTTTTTCATATATAATATATATAAATATTTAATTCAGTTATATTTAGCACGTCACTTTTCCGAAAATGTAATTTTTCGAATTCGTTAGCTATTATTGATATAACGTATACCACACCCCGGATACTCCATACAACGGTCGAAAATTATTCACCTACTACTACTACATACAGCAAGGCGCTATCTGCACACACGCAAATGTGTGCGTGAAGTGGCAGGGTTACCCATCACTTTCTCGCACTATTACGTTACGTGGTCAGAGCGTCAACATTGCGAAAATTTTAACGTGAATCTGTTATCTATGATTCTATTAATAGAATCCTAATAATTTTATATGTCTATTAGGTATTTAGATCGATATATTATTATATTTGTCATTAATTCACTAACTAGAATAATATTGAAGATTTATTTTAAAAATAAAAAAAGCACTTAAAATGACATATTTCGGACATGTAGTTTAAGTAAAGCAGGTAACCAAGGTGTGTGAAATTGAGTGTCCAAGTTTAGTTAATAATTAGATATATTCACTACCTACGTAATATTTATCGGCAATACGAATAGAAAATTCGCGAACCCTTGTGTACTAGTTCACGAAGCCATGGCGACTCATTATATTGATATAATAAATCTGTATTTTTATACATACATATATTACTCTGCAGTAAATAAATAAAGAAAACAATAAGTGATCGAAGACTGAGACTCTCAGACATAAGTTGAACGCATATTCAAAGCCCAAAAGAGATGTATTCGGGCTATATGCGGCTTGAAAAAAACAGATAGCTGTCAACCACATTTTAAAAATTTGAAAATACTGACTTTACCATGCTTATATATATTTGAAATTTCACTTTTCGTAAAGCGTCATCTTCATTTATTTGAATTCGTCACACGAGCCCGCCGCACTATGGAAAATGGTAGAACAAGCACGGATCAAAAATCATTTTGAACAATGTCGTTATTGATATATTTTTTAATTTTATCTTATAGTTTAATGACGCAACTAATTTATACAGAAGCATTTTTCCATAAAAAACGTATAGTTTTTTTATACAAAATGTCAAACATGATTGAACGAAAAAAATATTTTTGAGGGAGTTCACTACTCATCTTTGCAAGTTAATTTGAATAGTAAATATTATAAGAAATTAGTAAGTGTTATACATTTTTAAAAAGGTTATTCTTTGTAGATTTTCACAACATACTTTATTTATATTTTGTATTAAAAATTACGTTTAAATAAATCGAAAATGAAATAAGGACAAAAACCTGTGTTTTTAAAATTGATTAAGAGTTTTGACACTTACCAACGTCCTCCCTACTTTAGATTCGAATGTTAAATGGTAGCCTAGTTATTAAATAATAACATGTATAAAAATTGGCTGCGCCTTTTTGCGCTTTTCGAAGTTATTGGTACAAATGTGATAAGAGTCCGAGAAACGGAAAACCACTATCTGCTGCGGTTTCGAGTGTTGATCGTTTCTATTGATAGTTTGAGGTAAGTTTTGTTATTTACTATTAAAAAAACATAGTTATGACAAACTTTATCAGTTTTGCACTCATTATGTGTGTGAATAAATTTATCAAAACTCTGCACACGAACCTTTTTTTTAAATGGTATATAAAGGGCTGATTTTATAATAGTTCATTACAGATTCAAAAGATATTAATATACGCGCGTTTGTTAAGGACAGACATTGTATTTTTTAACATTGAAATGTCTACCTTCAAGTTGTCTAAACGTGAAATAATACTTTCGTATATCGAAGGAGGAAAAACTGTGGAAGCAATATCAACTCTTTTGAAAGAAAATCATCAAATCTCTGAAGACAACATATGCTTCATTATCAGTGACATTCAAAGACGTATGATTCCCGTTTTCAATACAAAATGGGAGCAAGCTTCTCGGAAAAAAGAAAGGTTTTTGAAGAACAATAGCAATTGGCTGGACTTGGAATATTCTGTGACTATACCCACTTCAGAAGGCGTTTTAACCGATACCACTCCATCTACATCTTCTGGAAAACGTGGAAAACCATGCATATCTTACGCAGACTCGTCACAATCTAGCAAGAAAAGAAAAAACTAAGTGTTGCTTAATGAATATGGATTTGAGCATATTTATAATGCATATATACAGGGATTACGTTCGATAGAAGAAGGAACGGAAGCAAAACTTGTGGAAACATTAAAATTTGCTGACAGAGAAAAGAAGATATTAATCTCGAGTCTCATAGAAAATCCAAGGCAGAATAAAATGCTTATAGACGAAGAAGCATTAAGCATTTTGATTGACTTAGATTTAACGAAAGCACAATACTTGTATTTGAGAAATTTAACAGACGAAAGAAACTGTTCTATATTCCCACCATATTACAAAATACAAGAGATTAAACAAACCTGCTATCCACCATCTGCAACTATTGAAATTACAAACATAGGAGCAAGAGTAGTAAAACTTCAAGATTTATTAGATCACACAGCAGCCAGGATTTTAAGAATAGATTCTGTATATAAAGATGGATTAAAACATTTACTTCTTTACAGTAAATGGGGATGTGATGGTTCATCAGGACAAAGTCAGTATAAACAGAAGCTTCCAGAAGAGTCTGAAGTTGTATCAGATGCTAACTTATTTATCACTTCTTTAGTACCCATTAAATTAATTAATGAGCTAACAGGAGATGTAGTATGGCAAAATCCTGTACCTTCGTCTGTACGTTTTTGCCGTCCTATATTATTAGAGTTTTGCAAAGAAACGCCTGAGAAAACTAAAGCAGTTGTGGATGACATAAAATTGCAGATAAATTCGTTGATCCCAACTTTGATTAATAGAGAAGGCGAGGGAGTTCAAGTAAAACATGAACTTTTCTTAACAATGATAGACGGTAAAGTAGCTCAAGTATTAACAGAGACACCTTCTGGCTCCACATGTACAATATGCAGAGCTACTCCACGGCAAATGAATGATTTGACGAGAGTGACTGCTAGGCCTGAAAATAAAGAAAGTTATCAATACGGACTTTCTACATTACATGCCTGGATACGTTGTATGGAGATGATTTTACACATTTCCTACAATCTTTCTTTTAGAACATGGTCTGCAACGACTGAAGAAAAGAAAAGACAAAAACAAGAGAAGAAAACTCTAGTACAGAAACGTTTTCGTGATGAGTTGGGACTGATAATTGACCAACCACGTCAAGGAACAGGAAATAGCAATGATAGCAATACTGCTAGGAGATTTTTTTCTAATGCAAGTTGCTCTGCTGAAATTACTGGTGTGGATGTGACTTTGATAAAACGTCTCTACATAATACTACAAGCACTTTCATCAGGTGTGATGGTAGATGCGGAAAAATTTGGTAGTTATGCTATGGAGACTGCCAGGATTTATGTCAGTAATTATGAATGGTACTATATGCCATCCTCAGTTCACAAAATCTTAATACACGGAGAAAGTATTATAAAGCATTTTGCAGTGCTTCCGATTGGTAAACTTTCGGAAGACGCACAAGAATCCCGTAATAAGGATTACAAAAACTTTCGCCTTCATCATGCCCGAAAATGCTCCCGAGCAGCCACAAATGAAGACGTATTTCATACTCTTCTTTACACATCAGATCCATACATAACAAGCATTAGAAAACCATACAGCAAAAACGTTAAAGAACTCGATGAGGATACACTACATCTTTTGAAAGTGAACGAATTAATTTTAGATCCGGAAGCTCGGCAAGTTTAGTTGGCAAAAATCTATTAATAAATATTTATACAAACCATATAGGTATAAATTGCAATAGGTACATTAAACCTTTAATGTGCATTTCAAATAATATTAATAACTTTCAATACACTTTTTTTTCAGTTATTGTTTAAAGTAGAATTAGCTTTTCATATTTTTATATTAATGTATCTTGGTAATGTAGTTGCATATTTATGTCTTAATTCCTACGAAACATAAATAGTTACTAACATATAAATGAATAAACTCCATTTATTGATCGTTTTTATTGGACTTTGATTTTTAATATTTTATAATAAAATATGTATTATACTAATTTATACCAAACTATCACATTCGAAGCCTTATATATTCCTCTACAATAACGAAAAATTTCAAGACATAATTTTAAGAAACAAAAAAGTTATTGATTTTTGATCCGAAACGCACCCATATTTTCCATAGTGCGCCGTTCTCATCAACTGAAAACTAGATCATGTAAAACTGCTCTACTTCAAAAGAGTGTAATAGTAATGGCTACGAAGGTTTATAACAAACTTCCACTTGAAATTAGGAATTGCAACGATTGTGCAGAATTTAAGAAATTATTATTTAATTACCTAAATGATTGGACATTCTATAATATTGAAGATTTCTTATAAAATTTACATTTCATATTATTAAATTTGTTATTGATTATTTTACTATTGTTATTATGTTTCATTAGTAATAGGTTGCATTAATTGGACTGCATGATTATAATATTATTACAAATTATTGCATGAGAATTACTAAAACTAAGAAAACTTTGTATGCCATAAGGCGGATCACAGTGATTCAAAATTCATTCTTGTAACAACTTTATAACCTGTGTATCACAAAGAAATAAATGATTTGATTTGATGATTTGAATTGAAGTTTTTTTTACTTACTTCGTTTCATCTTTCGGAAAATGATGATAAACAGCCGTACACAGCACTATTCACGACCATTATAAATAGTAACATAAAATGATGTTTTATATTAACATACAAGTTTCGTAATGAATAAATGAAAACTATATATAAACAATAAATATCAAAGCCGTCTTCGCGCGAAAACGGTTCGCCGGCAGCCTTGTTGTCGTTCAGTCATTGTGACCGGCAATGTGCGGGACGTGGTGCGGTATCTAAAATTAGGGAGGGGCGGAGAGTTTCCGTTCTCTTATTCTTTATTCTCTGATACGCGTGTTATTTAAAATTTAATCCAATAGACGCCCTGTGTTTGTCATAATCCTCCCCCAAAGATTGTAACAATGACCATCCATAAAATTCCCTAAATCGTCGGTCCACCTTAAAATTGGTCAGAATCCTTTTAAAATTTTCTTTCGTGCTCTGATAATCTGCTACGTTAAAAAATATCACTCTGTACATTCTTGAAACAAATTGGAAATGTTAAATTCCCCGACTTTTAAAGCAAATCTTTATCGATAGTAAACAAAGCGAGTGGAAATTTCTGACTGAGATAGTATTCTCAAAGGAATATTCCTAAGAAAATTGCCTTGAATTACAGAGTTGTCTGTTCATTAAAGAAAAGCTTTGATATTGACAAGCTTTACTGAATTTTATAAAACGGTTTCTTAGTGATATTTGAAGAATGGTAAATTGTTTATTAGTTTAAAATTATCTCGTACATTTTTCCATTTATTTTTTAATATCTTAGCAAATAAACGATCGAAGCGAAGAATCTGTTTTGTATTTTTTCTTTCCGAATAGTTTTACACAAAATGAAAATGAAAGTTATGTTTCATATATAACTTATTGTGCAATCAAATGGAATTTATAATCTATATTACAACTTACGAACGAAGGACGAAATTTAATAAATTTAAGAGAAAAAAAAAACGATCACAATGGACATGGATGACTTTCGTGGTTATTCACTAAATGATTATCACTAGTTACAGGTTTCTTACCACGATACGACTTTTTTTATTATCCCGATTTCCCACCATGGAGCGTGTAACCGTTCCGAAATATCGGGACAATAAAAAAAACTCATACCGTGGTAAGAAACCTGTAATTAGTGATAATCATTTATGAGATATCGATTACTTTAAATTATTTTAAATTTACTACCTCGGTGGCCGAATGATTACCATACCGGACTACCACGCAGAGGTCCCAGGTTCGATTCCCGGGTCGGGAGAACAATTTGTAAGGCCTACATTTATTTCTCTCGTGAGTTTGGGTGTAATTTGTGGTTGTCTGTGTGTGTGTCTAGTGCGGGGTTATGTTGAGTGTAAGCGTTATTATCGAGTGTTTCAGTATATTGTATATTTTAAAAGCAATTTGATCAATCGGGTATTAATGATACGAACCGGTCATTATCGATAAAGACCCAGAGCATCAGCCAAGTTGAAAAATGTATTGATTATAAAATCATTAGTATCGGATTGTCTTTTGCGTTACGCAGTTTATCGACCATACTTACGGTCACCACTTTTGTAGTAAACATCCAAAATATGAAGCACACTTTGCTGGAAACCCTTTTTTAATCTTGTGGTTAACTCTTACACAGGGCGCACTATAATTTTCCGGAACTGTTCACTTATATAAACAATTTTAAAAAGTAATTACAGCATTTGAAATTGGAACTCTTTGGCTTGCGCCCTAACTTCGGTTCGAATCCGAGAAAAAACTAATATTGCTTGTACACCTAGATATAACTCCTTGTGAACGAGTTTATCCAGGGAAGCACTGTCACTGACAAGTCCCATGTGCCTTACCCTTAAAAACCGGATCATAGTAATGCTCACATTTCTGGATGGCGGCAAAAATAGATATTGTGGAAGTACTTTCTTTTTGAGGCTCAAAAAACGAATCGCGTCACTGGGTGCAATGCCATGCTTACCAGATTCAATGAAGGGGCGTCAAATTTGGTGTGGGTCATAGTAACAGATAACGAAATATGGATTTATAGTTACGATACCAAAACAAAGCAGCAATCGAGTGTGTGGGTCTTTCGAGATGAGCGGAAACCAACCAAAGGAGCGCGGATGATTGCTTATTTTTTTAATATAACTGGACACGTGGCTACTGTTGCTTTGGAGAATCATTGTACCATGAATAGTGATTGGTACACGACCATTTGTTTGCCGGAAGTTATTGACAAACTCCGTAAAAATAACCGTAAACGCCGTATCATCTTAAACCGCGATAATGCCAGTTCTCAGACGGCCAGACAGACCGATGAATTTTTGAAGGTGAACAAAAAGCAACAAATTGATCTTATGAGCCATCCCGCGTTGGCACCTTGTGACTTTTATTTATTTCCAAAAATTAAGAACCAGTTACGCGGTCAACGATTTTCATCATCTGAAGAGTCTGTCGAAGACTATGAAAAATATGTTTCAGAGATTGTCACGGGGAAGTGGCATAAACGTTTTCAAAATTGGTTCGTTCGTATGAAAAAGTGCATTAACGCTAACGGGGAATATTTTGAGAAACGGTAAATTCATCTCTGACCATTTTTTCTTATTCATTTCGTAAACTTATAGTGCGCCCCACGTGTGTCCATCGTGAAGAAATTGGTTAATATTGTGTGATATTTCCAAAAGTTGTATAAGAAACAAAAAGAAAGCACAGGCACTTGTATTCGGATTTAGGTAAACAACTCGTGGTAGAGGTCGTTTACCCGAAAGTTAATGGTAATAAATTTTTCCTGGAATTATCCCGATAGATGCTAAACAACAACATCAAAACTCTAATTTCGTATAATGAATAGTTGTCAAATCAAAAGCGTGACACGTGAAATAATACTGAGCTTTCTTTACTTACTTGAATGTTCCTGGACCTAATATTAACATCGAAACATGCGACCCTAAATCTTCGAAGATTTCGAAGGAACAAGCCCATCAGAGCAAGATTATAACAGAAAACGTCCTCTGGCTTGAGATCGACGAAGATGACGCAAAAGAAAAAATCCGTAAGGAACTTGGAACATCCAAACCAGAGTAAGTCCGAAATGTTGTCTGTGTACGCCATAGTGCCCGAACACCCATTTTCCGCATCCAACCACTACTCGTGACCTTCTTCAGATCGTCGATCCATCTTGCAGGGGGACGTCCTACATTATATTTGCCGAGACGTGGTCTCCACTCGAGAACCCGTCTACTCCATCGCTCATCGGTTCTCGACAGGTGTGGCAAGCCCACTGCCACTTCAACCTGCTAAATTTCTGAACGGTGTCCACAATTTTAGTCTTATATAACTTCGGCGGATAACTTCGTTCCGGACTTTTGTCCCTTAACGAGATACCAGCATAGAGATAGCAGCATAGTAGTGCCCTAGCTCGTTGAGCGACGTGTAGTCTGTGAGCTAGTTTGACCGTCATATTCCACGTCTCGGCTCCGTAAGTCATGAACTAAACCTTGCTTACACGATATTACGTCTGTATAATATGTATCTGCGACAGTAGCCCTCTGGTTGGGTAACTTCAACAAATAAGGCAAGTCATACGAGCAAATAAGTTAAAGATTCTAGACTAATTTAATTGATGCCATGTAAAACAACCAACGTTCGAGGGAAGACATGGGATTTTACCTTATGTAAGAAGTGTTATAGAAGGCGTGTGTCTGTTAAGACCTATTTCAATCCACGGAGGTAGAGTTCATAGTTTCTGAGACCCAGGAAATATAACATCCTCTTACAGGATGCAGGAGTTTATAAGTTTGACTGCAAATGAGGCCTTTCTTATATATTCGAAAGACGGAATGAAACATTTCTGCATACGTGAAAGAACATATACCTGATGTCAAACACGGTCGCGTAAAGAAAGTTTGCAGTCTGCGAACATGTTATGATAAACCTACTTTTTTTTTAAATATTAGGCAACATTACTTACTCTGATCCCAAAGTAAGTAGCTAAAGCACTTGTGTTATGGAAATCGGAAACAACGACGGTACCATAAACACCCAGACCCGAGACAATATACAGAAGTTAGTTTTCTACACTGACCCGACAGGGGATCGAACCCGGGACCTCAGAGATGATGAAAACATGAAAACCGGTATACAAACCACTCAACCACGGAGGTCGTCTATTCATATTCCATTAACTTTGACAAGCTCTAGGTCGTCGTAAAAGACGTCCGTTTTCAACGCAAGAAGTTGTGAGGGGCCATTAAAATTAATCCTAATTCTGGATGAATTTCAACAGGGAAGACGGTTTCTCCGTACCCCATTTTGGGATCCAGTATTTCCTTTGACAATATATCCCAAGCAGACAAACCACTGCAGTAGGTACTACTTATAAGAATTATAGCAATTTTATTATTTTTTTCCTTTTTTTTATAATAACTAAGTGACGGGACGAACAAGTCATGCGCCTGATGGTAAGCAACACGCCTGTCCATAACAGTTGCAGTGCCACTCAGAGCTTTAAATCACAAAGATTTGAGGGGTACTGCCACAGCACCCGACACCCTGAGACATAAATTGACAAGTCCCCTGTGCCTGTAATTTCACCAGCACCCGTACCCTTCCAAAGCGGAACGCAGTAATGCTCACACTACTGCTTGGCGGCAGAAATATAATAAGGTGGCAGTACTTCCCTGGATGAACTCTTTCACAAGGAGCTCTGCTGTTACTTTATTATTATTATAAATTAATATAATTTTGTGACAATTCGTAGTGTCAAAATATTTTGGAATGTACGTTGGTATATTTAAAATAAAGTATAATCAGAATAAGGTGGTTTACAATTTCAGTCAGCCGTGACCATGGGACCATGAAAAGCCCAAAATGAAAACTCCATGTAACGAAAATTTACTCGATACTTACTTTTTATAAAAATAACTGTAAGCTTCCCAAATATAAATAAATAAATAAATATACAATAATATTTTTGATTCAAGTAAGTATCTATTCAGTGCTTACAACATACTTTTCTCTATTTAATATCATTGTAGTAAGGGCACAGATATTTTTTTCTTAGTATTATTCGAAAAAAACACCAAGAGAATAGTTTACGAAAAAATGTCACACCTGCTCTTCAAGATGACAAGACAAAAGTTCGGGCCCGCCTTTCCACTGTCCCTCTGGGCCTTGAGGAAGACGGGACATGAAATATAGCTTCTAATAAGAAATAGTTTTCTTTGAAATGAAAGAATATAACTTTTGATATAAGTTTATGAGACACGAAGAATTTAATAAATTATTGTTGATGACATTACTCAAGATGCACTTGTATATTAGAAAACTGAGTCTAATAACTTTGTTGTACAATTATTTATGGTTTATACAACAGTTTTTATTATCGTCATCAACCCACATATCCCACTGCAGGTCACGGGTCTCCTAGGCGAGATATACGTTTACCGGGTCTTATTAGAGCAAGTAAACGCTCTCATGCCCACTGTGTCCGACCAGTTGCACCCGCGAAGACCCTGACAAAGGCAACAGATAGGTGCATAGAGGTATTTACCTCTATGCTAACAGGGCCAAAGAAATATAAGACAGGTTTTCACTGGTTTTTGGCATTGACTCTGCAAAAAGAAGAAGACCGGGTGTTGTAAACTTTCTACGACGTCCAAGCTTCATCACAATGTTTTCTTATATCGAACAGCTCTTGATAAATTTTAAATTAAATTTAGCACATAAATTCCGAAAATCTCACAGGTTTGAAACCATGGCTTCTACTTGAGAGGAAGTAGGTCAAACTATTAGGCTACCGCGAGATTTTACAACAGTTTTAAAATAGAATAATCTACTATAGTTTTAATGTGTCTTATAAACTGTATTTTATCACCATCAGTCTCAAGTCATAGTAGCCAGAACGACGTCTCGCGGGAAGAGGTATATATTTTACGCTATGTACGGAAAGCACAGACCCTTGAATGGAGATTTAGGTAAACAATTCGTGGAAAAGGCCGCCTACTTGAAGGATAATGGTAATAAATTTTACCTCGCGATATTGAGCTACTATTTGAATTCTTGGATCGTAATTTTATACTGATTCAGAAACAAAACCATCTTATAATTTCGAGTTCTTAGGTTTTCGCGATTGTTATACATAGGAATGAAACTATTTTTCCGGATTTAAATCGCGTATATTTGTTTTTTCAAACAAACCGACGTTTCGGGCCCTTTACAGGTCCGAGCATGTCATGGATAAACCTACACATTCAATGAAGTTTGACAAACCCCAGGTCCTTGCAAAAGAAGTCCGTTATCTGCCCAGGATGCTGCGAGAGGCCATTGAAATTAAAAAACATCCTAATTTCAACAGGGAAGATGGTTTCTCCGTACCACCAGTTTGGGATTCAGTATTTCCTCTAATGAAAAATCCCAAACAGACATAAGACTGCAGTACTAATTAATATGTTTTAATTTATTCTAATTTCTATTAATAATTAATAATAAATTAAACTTAATAAAAAATTCATTCAATAAAATAATTTGTAAAACTTAATGTAGCGTAAATTGGAATGTTTTCTTTGTAAAATTAAAAATAAGGTATTTAATTAATAACTATTGTAACTATAGTGAAAAAATAGGGTGGTTTGCATCAATATTAGACATAACTGGTTGAAGACTGTACCACCTCAGTCAACCGTGACCGTTTGTTTGAAAAAACAAATATACGCGATTTAAATCCGGAAAAATAGTTTCATTCCCATCTTATAATTTGTAATACTGATGTTATGACTATGTGGCCGAAGATGTTATTCATTGGTATAGTAAATGTTTATTGCATCTTGAACAACCTTAGCTTTCGGGAAACAACCTGGTGGGTGCAGGATCCACTCGAGCCACCCGTGCTCCTCTAGAAACCTTAGCATCTTCCTGAGCCTGCTGAATGCTTTGGAGAGGGACGTCAGTACTTCAAAGTATTTCGTCCTATAACTGGCTTCGATGGAATTGGTGGTAAGTCAATGACATAAGGATGAAATATTTAATTAATTACTGTGATATTTCTTATTATTGATAAAAAGGTCGAAAACAAAGGAAAATTTCTACGATCTGACTGGACCAGTCTCTGTTGCCAAATTCAACAAATTTTTCAATGGCTGTGAATCTTCTTCAACATGTAAGTACGCAATTGACACAGTTCAAAATGAACGACTATATGATAACCTTGGTATAACGGTTTATACTGTGGGCGTAGGATGAGGAGATCCCGGATTCGAAGCTCGGTAGGACCAACAGAATTTGAAAATTGGTTCTTGTTTGGGTGTTCAAGAAAGTTCCGCAAAGTGAATTCTGTTGCTCTAGCAGTCATAGTACAGGGAATTTCCTAGTAGGAAGTCTCTAGATCAGGCAATTGGAGTGGTTGTCAGGCACACTAATATAATTGTTAACTGTCGAACTGTCTGTTAAGAAGCAACCGATTTTACTGAACTACCGCCGCTCAAAATCAACGTTGCAAACCACGATGATAGTTTTTTTTAATAATACTGGGTAAGGGGACGAATAAGTGGGTCTGGTGGTAAGCGACACGCCTGTCCGCAACAGTTGCAGTGCCACTCAGAGCTTTAAATCACAAGATCTGAGTGGCACTGCTACTGCAACCGTCACCTTGAGACATAAGTTGACAAGTCCCATGTGCCTGTAATGTCACTAGCACCCTTACCCTTCAAAACCGGAGCGCAGTAATGTTCACATTACGGCTTGGTGACAGAAACAAGTAAGGTGGCAGTACTTCCCTGGACGAACACTTTCACAAGGAGCTCTAATCCTTCTAAAAACTTGGTTCTAGTTTGGGTGTTCTGGAAAATTGGTCATCTTTGAGCACATCAGCGCCAAGTCAACTAAGAATTAAAATGATCGCCATGACCAAACACGATCAAATAGATAGACATACGAAGGTCGGCTGAAAATTAATCTCTTACGACTATTTTCAATTTAAAAATAATACTGGCCATTATCATTATAAAATTGGTGTTTTATTTGAAAAAAGAATAAACAAGGAATGCGTCACACTATTGTTTATTACATTTCGCTTTCCACGGACAAAATGGTGGAAGAAAAAATCAAAATAAAAAATAAATAAAGATGAGCATCATCTTTTTTTTTCTGACTTTCAATTCCTTTTCTAACAAATATAATAAGTGCATTTCCTATGTCATTTCATACTGAAAAAAGTTACTATGGTCGTCTTATATTTCACACATAACGCCAATATATTACATAAATATCGTTGTAGATTGGTTGTACAAAGGTAGATTATTTTCAGCCGCCACTCGTACTACAAATAATTCCGCAGGTAATTGATGTGGCTGTCTGGCACATTAATATTATTGTCGGTTGAGAAACAACTGTCTTTCTCTAAACTATTCATATGATAAATGAAGAACAAACGTTACTAACGGAAGTAGCGAGTTACGTCAACAAGCGTCAAGAAAAACCATAATACAAGTCAAAACCGTATCACATAATGTTGCCACTTATTAATTCTATGTTAACCTACTGTGCGTGCGAGTTATGTGCGTGCCGTTTGCTACTAACTTCATAGTTATTATTTCAGTTTGTAATTTCGAAGTCAAACCTTATTTTAGTATTTTAGAGATGTTCATATATTTGTCGATAATCTTACCAGAAGAACATACTGTACTGATAGGCTATTCACCTATTCATAGCAGTTAGAGAGGGACTGCTATGGCGCCCGTTACCCCGAGATCATAAATTAACAGGTCCCATGTGATTACCAGTAACGGAAACGCAAGCTTGGCGGCAAAAACAGATAAGATGGCAGTACTTCGCTGGACAAACTTTTTCACAAGGAACTGTACTTCTACTAAACTGCTGCAGTTCAAGTAGAGGAAGCCAAGAAAAATCCTACTTGTATCTAAAAACCATACTTATGCTTGACTATAATTATGTCAGGCCTTTGGCTTGTAATTGGACTTATAATATAGATATTAATTTGAGATATAATATTAAATTTAGAACAGTGACAACCATTTTATTGACACAGAATAGTTTTTCAAGTTATCGATAAAAATATTAATATTTTTTTAATGGACAACACTAATGTGTTTTTAGGACCGCAGTCATATGTTTAAGCAGAAACACACCCCATATAATGGTTTTATAAACTGATGAAGTACAATTTCATAGCTTACGGGCACGTGATTTTTGTAAAAAACCGAATTAACTTGTGAATATTTTCATATTATTCAATTTGTGCTATAGTCATACATGAGCAATTTTTTATTAACCATGTTTTTCTGCTTAAAAGGTCCAATTTAGGCGTTCACTTTGCATAACGTGTATTTATTTTTATTTTGCTGAAACGGTTTAAGAAATCAACGTGATAAATCCAGCGTTTAGATAGTTCATAAAAGTTTTTCAAGGCGTGTTGAGACCTGAATTGGACCAGAGGCACCATCAGAGCGTGATAAGGCAGTGGACATATAAATCGGATTTGGCATTGGAGGATCAGATCCTCCTGTCAGTCATTCATCGCTATAAGTTGATGCAGTTTATCGGCGTTCAAATCGGCCAACCTCATCATCATCGCCAACCAACTTCTTGGCTAACCGCCCACTTAGGCAGGCCAAAAAATTTTATTTTACGTATTTTTTATATTAACTTAAAAATAAATTATATATCATTATGAAGTGTAGTTTATCGATATTTCATCGATAATTTAGTTCTTTTTTTTCCAATGCGGTAGTATTCCCATTGCATCAATGCCCCCCAATTGCTCCCGAGGCCTCTACCGCTCCTAGGACTCTTTAGTGCCCACTGGGGGGCTGCAGGGAGCACTTTGGGAAACTGTAGTCTAACGCATAGTTCGCCACCCTAGTCCAATTCAAGACTAATTGTTGTGAACCTTCTTCGGTATGCAGTAGCCCCTACTGTCGTTCTCCGTCCGGCAACTTTTCGAAACAATTACTGTCAAATATGTAGTATTCGATGAAATCAAAAGACAATGTTAAGTATAAAGCTTCATTTGCACCATGCGTTTTTTTAATATGGTCGAGTATTACTTATTTGATAGTAATTGTTTCGGACAAAGAACAGGAGTAAATCCCTAAGTTTCATCACGTTGTTTTTCATCACTATTTCATATAATTACTTGGTGTAATTTGTAAATTTACAACTTTACAGGATATAGTTTTAAAGGTTCTACTAACAAAATTAGTCGACGACTTTTTTTGAGCTTAAACATAGGATAGTTATAATTTGTATCATGTTGTTCGTATTATTTTTATCACTTTTGTGTGATAAAAAGTCCTAACGACGTATATCGCTTTATAATATCAAGGGTACAATTTTATTTTGGCCAAGATAAGATTACCCTGGGATTAGACAGGCAGTTACAACAAAAATTCTAAATATTAAAATTTATGTAGCCGCATTCAAAGTAATTTGTCAAAGAACTACACGGATGCGGCAACAGAGGGTCGGTCTGACCCAATTAGTCGTTTTCTCCCATTACGGGTAAGGGTTGCATACCGATCGGGTTTTATTTGTCCGAAGGCTATATTAATTGGAAACTTTAGAGTTAACGATTGATTACTATGGGGTATGGATTAATAGTTCTGTATTTGGGTGATTTTATTGATGTATCTATGCTTTTGGAGGGTGGTTTGAAGGTAAGTAACTGGGGAGTAAAGTTTGCGGTTATTTTTATGGTACTAAGTGACAGGACGAACAAGTCGTTGCCTGGTGGTAAACAATATGCCTGTTCATAACAATTGCAGTGGCACTCATACCTTTACGACTCAGTAATAATAACGCACACACTCAACATAGCCCTGCACTAGGGAAACCGCGCGTGTCATAGGCACACACATAGACAACCACAAATTACACTCAAACTCACAAGAGAATTAAATGTAGGCCACACAAACATTTCTCCCGGCCCGGGAATCGAACCTGGACCCTCGTGGCAGTCGGGCATGGTAACCGTTCGACCGCGGAGGCTGTTACTGGCTTTAAATCGCAAAGATCTGAGGTGAACTGCACTATAAATCCTATATGACTGTAATCTCATCAGCACCCACGCCCTTTACAACCGGAATGCAGTAATGCTCACATTACTGCTTGACGGCAGAATAGTTAAGGTGGCAGTACTTCCGTGGACGAACTCTTTCCCAAGCTCTGCTGCTATTGAAAGTTTCTCCATTTTAGTCACAAAGCCTCGACATATCATGACAAGAAATCTTTTTCAGACTCTCTTTGGGTGATAGAATAAATTTAAAAATCAGCTCAGAACTGCTGATTCTGCTGACGATATTCCCACGTCAAATACACCGAATTACACGTTGAAGTTTACTGAGGACTCAGGACTACGGTTCTATTAAAAATATGCTGCCATATGACAATATATTCCTATGATTTTTATTTCTAAGTTGCGTACATTTGTAAATGTTTATTGGCAACACCTATTCCTAACCCCTTTCGTTATTATCAAATCAAATACTTAAAACGTTTTTTTTTCTAAAGCAGATTTAAATATAGGGAGAAAACATTCTTGGCGAAAGAATTTAATCTTAACTGCGGATAGGTAAAGCATAAATTTGAGCATACAAGTATTTTAAGACAAACATGTCTCCCCAGAGAGATATACGATAGTAATTAAAAGATGTGGAAACGAGTTGCTAAGCTGTAGTCAAACTAAACAATACACACAAACTTTAAATATAAATTTAAACTTTTAGACGGTGAAACTAACCCTGTCACAATCAGACGTATTTAATTGAACCGAATGGACCCGATGTTGGTCCTTCATCTCCAGTAAGGACAATGGGCGTCGGTATAATAATTTCAACCTTCCGTCTGAACGGGATCTTAGCTCCGTAACCATAAATTTAGCTAATTAGGATTTAGTTTTGTAAGTGCTGAGTTGTATTTCTTTGCCATGAATAACATTATATAGATATAAAAATAATAATAATGTGCCAGACAATCACCATCAACCACCAAGGCTCAAACTACGGAATTCCCTGCACTATGAGTACCAGAGCAAAGGAATTTACTACGGAGCACTATCCAAAACCAATCTAAGATATATGTATGTGTCTTAGATTGGTTTTGGATAGTCCTCTCTAATCTAATCTAATCAATGACCAAAAATACAGTCAAAAAGCTTGGCATCCTTTCCAGGGTGGCGTTACTTTACACCGAGACGTTTGCTTCAGCTGTACCAAGCACAAATTCGGTCATGTATGGAGTACTGCTGCAATCTATGGGATGGCTCTGCTGCATACCAACTGGCCACCTTGGATTCAATCGACAAGCGCACCAAGAGGCTTATAGGCGACCTGGAATTAGTAGAGGCGAAGCTAAAGAACCTTGAACACAGCCGTAAAGTTGCCTGCTTATCGGTATTCTACAGGATATGTCACGGAGAGTGTGCGAGGAAATTAAACCAATTAATTCCGCCTTCCCTTTTCCATCATCGGGGGATCTGACGTAGGCTGGGGTTCCACTCCTATGTTGTGGATATTCCAAGGAAACCAAACGTTTCGCTTCCACAATTATATGGCGAACGACTATGGAGTAGAATTCCCTACCTGCAGTTGTTTTCAAGGCGAGAGGGAATAGGCATTATTTAGGTGTGCATGCTCCATCGTCGACTTCATCGTCACTTTCCATCAGGTGAGATGGAAATGCGCATTAATTTTTTAATAATAAAAAATCTAGAAAAGTTCCTTTTTCAAATAGATCCTACCAAACCGTTCGGCCGCTGAGGTCGTCGATCATCTTCAACACTTCCTTGGCTTTTTTTGATTCAGTGGTTGAAGCGCTCTATATTATTATGATAACAGAAATACATTTCGGTTTATTGGCGGTTTAGTTTTGACATTGCTCGCCGCCTGGGGTTGCTTCAAGTACGTTTCATCCAGAATACGAAATGACCTGCCTCTTTCTATAAGAGCGGCAGTCCCAAACCTTATCGACATTCGGATGCTCACAATGTGTATTTTATAAGGAAGCCCTAGATACAAGTTTCTTATAATTTGTACCTTATGTGTTGTATTGTACGTGAGTACATTTTAGTTTTTGTTCTCACGCACCTCAGGTGCGTGTTAATGTTTATGTTAGTTTGCACGATTTAATTGCGCATTCCCGTTTCCATCTTAGGGGGACGAGACGTAGGCTGGGATTCCACCCCTATCTTGGGGATTTTCCAAAGATTCGCACGAAGCATTACGTTTCCGCATTTATATGGCGATCGGCCATGAAATGGAATTCCCTGCCTGCATTCTTATTCCCTGATCTCTATAATTTGGGCTTTTTGAGTATATTACGTTGTGCATTTCTTAATTATTTGTTACCAGTAAGCTGATGGCTCTGAAGCCAATGCTTTATAAATAAATTTAGAAAAAAATGGGAAAAGTTTTTATTTGTAGCCATTTCGAACTCGCAGTTCCTGAACACATCACTGAGAGCCTAATAATATGTGTGTAGATAAAGCAGTGTATGTAAACTGTACATAATTAGGCATTAAAACACTCGCACTCGTATTTTAATGCCTTTCATTATGTAACAGTCACATAAACTACTAATCTTGAAAACTACTCACGGTAAGTCTTTTTGGCCAAAAATTAAGAGTTTTGAGCCCATGTAGGTAATTTTTGCATCTATACTATTTAATAGCTATTTAATGAGTCACGGCTCTACATTACTTTCAAAATGTATCAAAATGATTTGTATCAAAATCCTTACATATAACATTAAAAATATGATCAAATTGTAGTTGTATGGAAGTAATGAATACGGTGAGAGTGAATAGGCAGTATTTATGCTCCATCATACCTCATCGTCACTTTCCATCAGGTGAGATTGAGGTCACATGAGCCCTTTTTTTTAATGTTTAGTGTTTTCTTAGCCATTACAATCTATGGCACATTATCAGCGAGGACAATTTGCATCTTCATTTGCCATTTCTTAATTTCAAGTAAAGCGATTTTGATTTGTGATTGGCAAATCTGTAAATGCATTATGTATGTATGTGGAATAATAATTTTAAAAGCTCAAGTGATTGAGCCACCCGGCGAAGCATGTCTAGAATCAAGTGCAAAAGATTTTCATCATCATCATGATCAAATCTAAGAAAAGGTTTGAGCCATAGCCCGCCATGCTAGCCAAGTTTTCCAAGGGTTGTGAATCTTCCACGACGTGCTGATTTCATCAAGATGTTTTTACGATGAGAAAAGGGAAGGACGTCCTGTGAGATGTGAAATCAATCTCAATCAATCAATCTTTCAGCCGTTTTGCAACTGAAGGCAGGAGCTTTATAAAAAATCTATTAATGGAGCAAACCCCTTATTACTTTGTCTTCTCTAAAATTAATTAATATGACCTAATTCAGTGTCGCCACGGAATGACACACTAGTGAAAGTGCGAAGTGGGCGTCATAATAATGTTCCATGGAACAAAACTGTGCGTCCAAACTCTCATTAATGTTTATAGGATTTCTAGCTTTTAGGTAAATTCCCATGATAACTATTGAATAAAGTGTCATCTAATATTGGGTAACGGAACTCCAAATTTGCAAGTAATTTATATTAGTTGTTTATAGAACATGATGTAATGTGATCAGTTGTAAATTTGACATCAGCAATATAAACGTTAGTGAATTTAAATAAGGTAAATTTTTTCAAAAAATGATTTCTATGTCATTTGATAATTGGATTCATTCTAAACTTGTTATCTTAATGTGTAATGTAAGATTAAGATTACAAATGTATGCATTTGGCGACCATTGAAGTAAAGCCGCTTGATACCATTTCAAACCTAAAGTCAAACTCGAATTACGTTACCTATTTCTGGCGCCAAGCAGTAATGAGAGCATTACTGCGTTCTAGTTTTCTGGTGAAATTACAGGCATATGGGACTTGTCAACTTATTGATATTCGCGTGTGGACATAGTGAGTGTGGTTTGTGTGAAAAAAGTGAGTGACAATGGTAACGCCACAACAAATCGCGATGAAGGTAGTCGTCGACAGCGCAAGAGGGTAGACAGATATGTCTGCTCTTAAAGCTGTCATCTGCCGCCGTCCAGTCAACCCGTGACCACGGAGCGTGCAACCGTTCCGAAATATCGGGAAAATAAAAAGAAGTCATACCGTGGTAAGAAACCTGATAATAATTTAGTGAATAACCACGAAAGTCTTAAAATCTATATTGTCAACTTATGTCTCAGAGTGACGGGCATAGGGAGTGGGAGTGCCGCTTAGATATTTGCGATTTAACTCTTTGAGTGGCACTGCAACTGTTGTGGACAGGCATGTTGCTTACCACCAGGCGCATAATATCTTAATTTCAAAGGTACATACATACATACATATATATAAACAAATACACTTCATTGATTAAAATCCACTACTTATTCGTAAAGCAGATTCTCCTGAGAAGAATGAACACGAAACTCTAAGAGTTGGTCCTCTTTTTTTCCTCTTGCTTATTTATTCCATGGCTGCCTCAAATATCGTAATAAGGCCACATTTGTAACTTTTCAGAAGAGAGGTTCAAAGATTCTACGAACGAAATTCATCGATAACTTTTTAATACTTAAATAGGAAAGTTTTCAAATATCACATATCGATATCTCCGAAACACTACGTTAACTCGAACATTGTAGGTTTACTGGAGGAGCTTCTAAAGTAAAAACAATGGTAATTCCTTTATTATTATAACTATTCTGATGACATTTTCAGTGTGAGTATATTATTTACTGTTGCTTAAAATATCTATGTATAAGGAGGTCAAGGAGCTGGCTTATAAGAGAGATGACTGGAAGATGCTCCACCGAAAATAGTATAACTCTTAAGTTCCATAGGGTAAAACCGGGATAGATGCCCCACTTTATGAAAGGGCCTCCTAATTTAAAAATTATTACTTTACTATAAACAATTCCTATGGATATAACTAGTTTAATCTTTTACATTACATTAATACTTGATTTTATTCATCTAACATTTACTGATTTTGAAGAAATTGACTTTTTGCAAACCTATTTTTTGAGGATAGATGCCTATATGGATAGACGCCACACAATGAAAATACCAAGAAGGATAGATGCCCTTTAGAATAAAATAGTAAAATTCATAATAAAATATTTTATTTGTAATCTTTAATATATTGTATATACATATTACATCTTTCATAATAAATATATACGTATTTAAAGTTACTACCTACTTCACTTCGTATTTTTGTAGCTATCAAAACATTCTATACAAAAATGTTCGCTGTTTAAATCATATTAAAACTGTGAATAATTTGTCTTTTTGGTACTTTTACTTACTTTTAAACTATTATCATTTACTTATCTTTCACTAAAATAATGTATTTTTTATTTTCTTTTCCTAACTTTCTTGTATTGTCCTTTGCCCCTAAGGACACCTATACCGCGAAAAATCGAGGCGTCTATCCTATTCGATATGGATAGATGTCCTTTTATTATTTAACTAAGCTATATACAAAAGAGCGATTATTGATACCTAAGTGCGCAGTTAATGAACCAGTGTATATTTAAATAAAAATAAAACGGAATTTATTACAACTTACAAAATTATGCGACAGTAAATAATTGCAGTTGCATTGCAGTAAATAATTTTAGTAGCAGTAGAGCTCCTTGTGAAAGAGCTCGTCCAGGGAAGTACTGCCACCTTACCTATTTCTGCCGCCAAGCAGTAATGGTCACATTACTGTGTTCCGGTTGTGAAGGGTAAGGGTGCTGGTGAAATTACAGGCACATGAGACTTGTCAACTTATGTCTCAGGGTGACGGGCGCAGTGGCAGTGCCCCCAAGATCTTTGTAATTTAAAGCTCTTGGTGGCACTGCAACTGTTATGGGCAGGCGTGTAGCTTACCATCAGGCACACGACTTGTTCGTCCCGTTACTTAATGTCATAAAAAAAAAAAAAAAAAAAAAAAAAATTGCGTTTGAAATTTTGAACCGTTTATCGTGTTCGTCGCGGAGATGAACGCATGCACAAGCCAAACGCAAATATTCCACACGAAGCCCTGCAGGAACTTTGATGAGTGGTGTCTATACTCCTTATTTAAACTAATTATTCTTTGTTGCGATTTGGAGAAGTTAGGTTTTCTGAAAACTAGGCACCTATCCCACTGCGGCATCTTTCCCGGTTTTACCCTAATGATTTTTTGATAATGAGTTTATGTGGAAATATATCATTTTAAAAACGGTGATGTTTTGCCAACTCACAGTAAAGTTAGCGGAGTAGATTACGGAATATAGTATAGAGCAACTGTAACTAATTCCATACCAGAACAAAATACCGTAATAATTATATCATACGTCCGTAATTGGTCTAATTTATAATGGTTTAACTAACATACTTTTATAAAAATTTACTCATTTGTAAATATAGAATAGGCAGGGTTTTGTAAATCAGGAAAGCAGTAGGGCTAGCACGAGATACTGTAATTCTCGCATAGAGATCTCCCGCTTTATGTCGCTCTTGCGCAAGTTGCGCCTTAACGTGCTAGCCCTACAGTAAAATTATTTTTTTTTTACAATAGCGGGTGACGGGACGAACCAGTCATGTGCCTGGTGGTAAGCGACACATCTATCCATTGATTTACAAATAAATGGACGACGGGTCTAATACAAAAACCACGAAAAAAATGTCCCAAGTCAACCTATTTAAAAGTAGTGACATGTAAAGGAATATGAAAAAGCTAAAACGTTGAATTTAAATTGTAGTGTCATCGCAGTACTGTCTAATTTTGCTTGCTTCGCTGTCAGTCGAACAAACGAAGACTAGAGCGTGAATGACGCTCTGTATACGATTTTAACGCCCTATAAGTTCGGACACTTTTTAGCGCGGACCCGACGTCCATATAATTGTAAGTCAATGCATCTATCCATAACAGTTGAGGTCGCCGTTACAGCGCCCTTCACGTTGAGATATAAGTTCACAAGTCCCATGTACCTATGATTTCAGCAGCACCATTGCCCTTCGAAATCGGAACGCAGTAATGCTCACATAAATACGTTAAAACTCTATCCTGTAAAATTGATTTAGTGCACATACACGCCTTTTACCAATGCTGCATACGCGGATTTGCACGATCCCCGACGCTTAGTAAAAGTAAGTTTAAAAAAAAATCCTAATATTATTTTTACGAAAAATTACCCTACTCACATGTTTGGCGACATGTTTGGTAAACAATTTGAGAATTGAACTTTTCTAAATTGGTCTTGGTATTCTAGGTAATGCCTCTTGATATTACAAAAAGTGCAGGGAATTTTCTAGTCTGAGATCAGGTAATGGTGTGGTTGTCTTATAATAATATGTTCGAACCGCCGTAGCCTGGTTGAAATGGCGGTATATTAAATAGGTGTGCAATTACCTATTCAATAGATTTTATTTGGTAGGCTTGATTGCACGTACGTGTACTTCTGAGTTATGGTACATTTGAACATAGATTGTTTAATGATAATTTCATTTAATTGCATACTGAAATTCTTAGGTATTTGCGATTGTTATACGTAAGAAATGAAACTATTTTTTCTTGTCTATTTTTTTTTTCAAACAAAAATGGCCGCTAATTTATTTGAAAAAATTAATATATTCCATGTGTATAATTAGTAATATAACATAATTCAATATGTATTATTATGGATTATGTTGTCTAAAGTGAATTAATGAGTTTGTGTTTGAATTTAGCTCCATTTGTAATGTTAGTACAATGCGACGCGAAAGTTTGTAAGCGTGCGTAGTATAGAATAATTAAAGGGTTACTTTAAAATTCACCGTTTTTGTGTTCCACAAATATGTGGGTTAACCTTTTTTATTGCGTGAGATTTTAGCACAATACGTGCGTGCGAGTTAATTACGAATATGGTTGCTTCCAAATGATTTATTACGGTAAATGTTTAGTTGAAATGGGTTAAAGCATGTTATTTATTTGTGGGCCTTACACAAACTTATTCATCCATTTTAGTAACCAACCGTTTTATATAAGAAACTTATGTATTATTGATTATATTTAAATATTCAAAATTACATTTCTTTTTTCTTTTCATTTTTAAAGAAAAAAAGTAGAGATGAAGAAAATAAGAAAAAACTAAAAGGGACAAAACTACTGTCGATTGCGACATAATTTTCTTTCGGTTTTGTCAGTAGCAATTTAAAGATTATTTATCTACAAAGTTTATTTATCTATGAAACTGCTTTTTTTTAAACTTCAAAGTAAACACTGTAATAAAACCACATCGTTGTTGGTCAAAAACTTTTTGTGACGTCACTGTCGACGCACAGATTTGTAGCTCAATGCAATGATTAACGAGGCGACATCTCGTAATATAACCTATAAACTGAATTCTTAAAAGCGTTGAAATTACTCACATTTCAAAAACGGCACCCAACGGGACGAAAACGAGCCCCTCAGCGTAATACACACCTACACTACACTACACACTATAATACAACACAACTGTTAAAAAAAATCGCCTCCAACAGTGGCACATACACAAATCGGATGTTAAAATTATCGCACAAACATTGCAATCGTTCGAAAAACAAAAGCGAATCGCATCGGTCCGCGACGTACCGGCGCGGTGTTCAGGATACACTGAGCTAAGCTGAACGAGGCCTGTAGCCGGGTGTTTTGTCTCTTTCGAACGAGGGTGGGTTTCAGATTTGAATGTAGGGTGTCCCTGTCGCACAGCCTGAAAGAGCGTTGAGAGTACTCGTAATACGTATAGGTCAATATGAACCTCCACGGGTGCTGGAGGCTGCAGTCAGGGTGTCCAATTGAATGGATTTTTTAGGACGTGGCATCCTACGTCATGTGGCAAAAACTACGTAAAAATTACTTTCTACAATGTTTCACTGCCATGATATTAAATTATATTTTTGTGAAATTACCCCAGTAGTTTGTTATAATTATTAATACAAAGAAATAAGTATTCGATCAGAAAGATCGAATACTTAGAAAAAGTTCTTTCGATCCGGCCGGACTCAAACCGACGTCTCCTAGCAAATCGTGCTAGACGCTATGCCAACTAAGCCACGAAACGAACCAGCGGACTTCTGTTTTTGGTTTTTTAATGAATGACTTTATTGTTTTTTTAATTGTTACTCGTACTTTGTGCTTATTCTACAAAATGCACTTATAACAATTTGCTTACTAACTGGCTAAATTATTTTCCATAGAAACATCTAACTGAATGGTTAACAATAATTTTAATAATTTGATAAGTTTAATTTTATCAAATCTACAACAAAATGCTATTTTAATATTAAAATAAAATTGCATTTTGTTGTATAAACGAAAATAATTGTTTGTCTTTAATAATTATTTATTGTTACGTTAAAAAGGATTCTTTTGGCGTTTTCTGCAAAAGATGTTTACCATTTACAACCACAACTCAATGTATTTATTAAATAAGTCACAATGTAATAACCGTCGGTAAACCAAATAAAAAGTCTATATTTCACACATTGTTGCAACTTTCTGACGTCACAGTAAAAAAATGTCCCACCACCACCCACAACCATGCTCACCCTACCAAATCCGCCTCAAACCGGCGTGTTCGACGCATGCGCGGCAGAAATCAAGCCTCACTTCGGCCAACGTTACAGTACACACCCTGGAAATTAATTATTAGAAACTGTAGCGACCGGTTATTCAAATGACAGACATTATTCATGCCTTTTGCCATTGATCAGTGAAAGCGTAGTTAAGATGTTCATCGTTTGTCTTCGAGTTATGTCCTAAAAGGCTTGCGTCATTGACGTCCTATGTATTACTTTTGACTTATTCAAATCGTTTCATTTAGCGTTAAAAGACATAACTTACAATATTGATGGATTTTTTTTTATAAATGAACTCGGTCTATCCTTCGCTTTACAAACTTTTCAGTACTTTTAATGAATGAATACGTTCAATTATTATAATACATAGCATAGTAATTGATCTATTATATTAAATATAAATTGAAATACGTAACTGTTGATGACAGAGGTTCACAAACCTTGGCAAACGTGTGACATTCCCAACCCGTATTGGACAGTTTATTAAATCAGCCATCATTGATTTACTATATAAATTAATCAAGCCCTTTCTTAGAAGAAACCATTGCACGTCAATAATTGAGAGGATGGTTTCAAACAATTTATTCATGATTTTAATGAAATTATTAGAATAGGGAACCATATTGCATTAATACCGCTCTATATTTACCCATTCATACAACAAATGTTTCTGATTACTACTGATATTTCAATGGAAAATTTTCTAATGAGTTGAAAATTAATCAACATCTCACTTGAAATACGGAAGTATAATATTTATGCAAGTTTGTCCCCGATAATTTTGGCGGAACACACAAACGTGCGACAGATTTAAAGAAAAGTAATTTATTTGTGAAACATCGACGCCATTTTGTTTTGTTGAAAGTGAAATTACGGTATGAATTCGGAGGGTGTTTTCAAACGCAGAAAACATTTACTTTATAGAAAGTTGTAAACGAGATTTAATTTACACATCACAAACAGCACATTAATTATAATGTCAGCCCACAAATTAAACAAGTAATTATTCATTCGATTGGATATTAAAAGCAACTAATGAGTGGTAGAGGAGAAGATTCTGAATCCGATTTTTGGCAGGTTCAATTCGGGAAATTAACTTTTCTGAATGAATTCTGGGTAGTACCCCGAAATTTATATTTCACATAAAGTCCAAGCGTATATGGTACATACAACACTCCTCTAAATCAAATTTCATGAACTTTTTTGTAGACAAACTCGGTGGTCCAACGGTTTGCAATGTGGGCGCTGCTTGAAGAGATCCCGGGTGCGATTCTTGGTATGACCAATTGGGGAAATGAACTTTTACAAATTGGCTATGGTGTTCTGCGTAATGCTCCAGGATTCCGTTGCTCTGGTACTTGAAGTACAGGGAAATCCCTAGTTTAAGACCAGATAATTTGTATTGTTGCTTGGAATTTTAGGAATATCGACTAGAAACTCAAAGTCAAAGTTAAAGCATCATTTATTCCATAGGTACAATAAATTTACAATTGAAAACATTGACTTACAAATAAATGGACGGCGGGTCTAATACGAAAACCACGAAAAAAATGTCCCAAGTCAACCTATTTAAACGTAGTGACATGTAAAGGAATATGAAAAAGCTAAAACGTTGAATTTAAATTGTAATGTCATCGCAGTACTGTCTAATTTTGCTTGCTTCGCTGTCAGTCGAGCAAACGAAGACTAAAGCGTGAATGACGCTCTGTATACGATTTTAACGCCCTATAAGTTCGGACACTTTTTAGCGCGGACCCGACGTCCATATAATTGTAAGTCAATGATTGAAAACGTCACATTTAAGCTACTACTCGTTCATTACTCTGACTTCCCTGAGAAGAACGAGCAAGAAACTCTAGGGATTACCCTTTTGAAATAAACTTAAATGCTATGGAATTTACTTTGAATCAAATTTGTGTGGAATCTAGAGCTAGGTCGTCTTTCCATACATCTTTATCTAACACGTATTCTTCAATTTTGTAATATGACTTTTCAATCAAAATATGTTTAATGTAGTTTTTAAACTTAGGAAATGGTAATCTTAATATATGCTCCGGAATCTTATTGTAAAAATATATACAGTTCCCATAAAAGAGTCCTTCACCTTGGTTAAACGAAATCGTGGTACAGTCAAGAGCACGTCAAGCTTGACACTTCGAACGTTGGACCGTTCTTATCGTAAGCGGCATAGAGTTGGATTTAAATTTTAAGTGTCAAGCTTGACGCGCTCTTGACCCTGTACCATGAAAGGTTAATATTATGAATAAAGTCCCGAAAGTAATCATTTTTATGTCATTGATTTGCCATCCAGTCTCACTTTGCTTCATCATTCCTAAAGTGTGCGGTAAAGGAAATTCTACTTCCTGAAATTCACAATTTGAGGCTATTCAAGGTTGAGGTGAACACGCAGTTGACGACAGCCCATCCTTTATTTTCGTTTCTTTTCGAATTGGCCTGTTCGTGCGGAATCTGTCGAGGGATTTCTTATTGTTTTTCACTAGGCACAAAACATTATAGTACAAACAGAAGCCAGATAACTAATAAATAAATGAATATTGGACAACACAACATCACATGCATTGCTCTGATCCCAAAGTAACTAAAGTACTTATATTATGGAAAATGGAAACAACGAGTGAACCACAAAAACCCAGACCTGAAAAAAATATAGTTTTGTACATTGACTCGGCTGGGGATCGAACCTGGGACCTCAAAGGTGGCATCAATATAAAAACCGATGTGTAAGCCTCTCGACCACAGAGGTCGTCAGAACTTGACACTAGTTTTGTCCACGAAATACGTAAGACATAGAATTAATAAGAATAATAAATAATACATACGCTCATAGCTCCTCACCAGGGAAACCCTGTTTCGTGGATGCCGTGGACAGATACATAGGCAACCACAAATTACACCCGAACTTACGAGAAAAATAAATGTAGGCCTTACGAATATTTCTCCCGGTCCGGGAATCGAACCCGGGACCTTTGCGTGGCAGCTCAGTGTGATAATTTGAAGAATTCTAAGCAAGGTGAGGATCACACAAGCCTAGGGTTGATAAAAAAATCCAGGAAGGAACTATAAATATATTTATAAAGAAATCCATGTAAGTGTTTTTATCTACTTTATTTTGTACCGTCAAAAGAAAGTGTAGGCTTTTGATGTCGGGTGTTACAAAGATATTTATTCCGGTTATGGTTGAATATTTTTAAAACGTTGTACACGCTCGTTGATACAGATATTTTGATGTAGTCTTACAAGATATGAGAAAGACATTTAGTTATCACAAAGTTTTCAACTGAGTTCATTATTAAGCTTTAAGCATGGGGACGACTTGTGTTCAATTTATTACTAAATAGTCATATTAGTATAGAGTTTGAGAGAAAGCTATTTGAACTCCACCAGCTCATCCTTTTACCAGCGGACATCCGGACTTACGGCGGGATATCTTCCTTACTGGATTGATCTTCCCTCCAGGTGTACTAAGCGCTTTTCATCATCTTTTAATATGCGCACAGCCCTGAAATAAAATTCCCTGCCTGTAACTGTGTTTCGGAGCACATATAACCCGAGAATCTTTAAGGTGCGACTAAATATACATCTTCTGGGCAAGCTCGTTCCATCGTTGATCCTACCTTTGTTCCAGGGCTAGGTAGCGGTCAAAAGCAAGTCCATTTACTATATAAAAAAGTAGACTTTCTTCATACATGTAAACATATACTTCACACCCATTTCCCACCAAAGTAAATAGACTATAATTTTCTATTTGCTGCGACCCTGATTTTTTTTATGATATCAACGAAGGGACGAATAAGTCGTGCGTCTGGTGCTAAGAGACGCGCCTACTTATAACAGTCGCAGTGCCTGTTACAGGCAGGGGTCTAAATCGCAAAGATCTGAAGGGTATTGTCACTGCGCCAGTCAGCCAGAGGCATAAAGGCATAAAGAATAAAGTTTATTTTCTTATAAATAGCAATGTTACCGATGTTGACCTTTTACAAAATTCAAAGACACCTACAGAATTGTTTTCAAAGTGAATTTGTACTTGGTAACCTTTATTTTGTCGAGAATAGCCCCAAGTTATTTAGAAATTTAAGTTACCTGTTATGTTCTTTTAAATTTCACCCTCATAATCCTACCTCACAACAAAACGTTCCTTTTTGTTTAATTGAAATTTTTCGTTCATGTTTTAGGTGTTTTGTATTCAATTATTTTATGGCTCAAATATTTTTTTGTCTCTTCAAATGTTTTTAGTTGTTTTTTCTTCTACCACAAATGACTATATAATAACAAAGTTTTGTAAATGTTGGATTTGAAGGAAAAAGGAGAAGAAAGAAAATACATTTATTTGTTTACCACAATGACACCACACAAGACAAAAGGCAAAAAAAAGAGAAAACGGAACAAAACAGAATTAAAACAAAACATGATACGAAACAAAAACACAAACAAACACAAAATAAAAATATGTATGTGATGTGAATTAATGATTTTGTATGGAGCGCGTAAGGGTATAAACAAGACTTAGGCATTACACAAGGTCGATTAGCTGTCTGAAAGCTTTGTTGGGTTTGAGGATCGAGGTCTCAGGTTGACCTTCTAACGAACCTCATACAGGACGGCTGTAAGGGTTCTGGGACGCTAGGTACCGTTTATCAGATAGGTAACTCATCTAGACTTAAAAGTCTTACCCTAAAGGTCTCTTCGAAGTCGGGTTTCTCTGTTATATAGATCATCTGCTGCTCAACGGATTACCGAGAACCACTAGAGCAGTTGCTCTAGTGGTTATCGGACGAAAGAACGAATGATTTTCCAATATTGTCTATTCCTTACTAAAAATAGGAAAGAAATAACGCTATATAAACTGAACAATGCCATCTCTTTCTTTATTGATGTTCCGAATCGTCCTATCTTCTGGCTATTATTTACATTCAGAGAATTTCACCTGCCTAAAAAAGAATAGTATGTAATAATGAAGTCTATTAAAATTACGTTGTTTTAAATTAATTTTCTGCATTTTCATGAAAAAAAAAAAAATAAAACAAGATGAGCCTTGATTGTCACGTTGTGAATTCAGAATTATAGTCTACTGTCAACTGTTAGTGTCGCCAAGGAGAGTATAGATATCTGTAGTAGTATAGGTGTGAATAAAAGATGACCAGTTGGTCATCTTTTGTTTATATTATATTTACGTATATACTAACTTAATTATTATTTTATTATCTCTCACAACTATATTTAAGGTTAGCCTTCTAGATATGCCTCTGATAGGGTATTATGTGCTCTGGCTTTAATTGGTTATTTTCTGCACGAATTATTTATAAATTTGGTTTAATTTACGACATTTTGTGCTTGCATATTAATTGACAAGAACGGTTTAAGCGGCAACGGTTTATTTTATTTTCGGCTATTAAGGTCCATTTACCTTACGGCAATTATTTACTATCCTGTGCTCTTGAATGGTTTCGCTATGTGTTTTTAAGCTCTTTTACTTACAGTATAAAAAATTACACAAGGTAGAGGGTCCAATCTTAATTTGTCACAACTAGATGATCACGTATATTTTAATAACGGCCAAATATTAGTTATAATATAATTTTAGGCACGTACATAACCAGCACCGGATCTATTATTTTTCTTAAATAGACCCCGGGTAAGGGAGTTACAGTTCCCAGTACTGATTTCGAAAATTGACTTCGGTAATCATAGACTAGATAATAAGAAAAAATAAATAAAAAGTAAAGACTTTTAATAACATTCGTAATTAGTAATTATTTTCATTTCCTATGATTAATAATTATTAGCGGATGATGTCGATTTTGCTTTTTTTTGTATGATACCAAGTAACGGGACAAACAAGTCAATTGCGTCTGGTGTCGAGCGACACGCCTGTCCATTAGCAGTAGCAGTGCCCCCAAGAGGTTTAAGCCGCAGGTTTGAGAGACACTACACAGCGCTTGTATAAGCTGACTAGTCCCGTGTGCCTGTAATTACACTAGCACCCTTACCCTTCAAAACCGAAACGCAGTAATACTCACATTACTGCTTTCCGGCAGAAATAGGCAAAATGGCAGTACTTCCCTGGACGAACTCTTTCACAAGGAGGTCTACTGCATCAGGTTATACATATCCATTGCTGGATATAAACCGCCTCCAGGCTACATCAACTTTCCCGGTCTTGTACCGCCCACATCCAAATATTAAAAAACTGCTACTACGTCGGGCCTACTGTAAGTTTCCGGAATGAATAAGAAAAAGATACTATAAATGGTCAGAAATGAACTTATTGTTTCTCAAAATATTCCCGTTAGCGTTAATGCACTTTTTCATACGAATGAACCAATTTTGAAAACATTTATGCCACTCCTCCGTGACAATCTCTGAAGCATATTTTTCATACTCTTCGACAGCCTCTTCAGCTGATGAAAATCGTTGACCGCGTAACTGGTTCTTAATTTTTGTAAATAAACAAAAATCACCAGGTCGGGCCAGGTCACTGTATGCGGGATGGATCGAAAGGTCAACGTTGTTCACCTTCAAAAATTCATTTGTCTGTCTGGCCGTGTGAGAACTGGCATTATCGTGGTGCAAGATGATACGGCGTTTACGGTTATTTTTACCGAGTGTACCAATCACTATTCACGGTACAACGATTCTCCAAAGCAACAGTAGCCACGTGTCCAGTTTTATTAAAAAAAGAAGCAATCATCCGCTTAGAGGCACTTTGCATGCGCGCCAATTTGGTTGGTTTCGGCTCATCTCGAAAGGCCCATACGCTCGGTTGCTGCTTTGTTTTGGGATCGTAACTATAAATCCATGTTTCTTCACCTATTACTATGTCCCACACCAAATTTAACGCCCCTTCGTTGAATCTGGTAAGCATGGCGTTGCACCAAGTGACGCGATCCGTTTTTTGAGCCTCAGTCAAATTGTGTGGAACCCACCGAGAGCACAGCTTTTTCACACCCAAATGTTTGTGTATATCACATTCCTGTCTCTTTTGATCATACGACGCACAGCATCGATGTTTTTGTTGTTCACAGCAGTGGACGAGTGACCATCACGAAATTTATGACTGGGATTCACACGACTGCGTTTGAATTCTGCGAACTAGCTATAATTAATTGTCTTGCATGGTGCTTCATTGGCAAAGCAGTTTGAAGCCCAGCGAAGCTCTGCTGAGCTGTTCAATTACACTGAAAGCCGTAGAAAATCATACTATGAAAATTTACACGAGTTAAATCCATGGTGATGTAGATAACCAATTTCTAAAATGACGCTTCAATTTAAAAACAAGGGACAGTCAGATGAAGCAAACTGTATTCTACAGCCAAAGAGTTCCATTTTGAGATGTTGTAATTACTTTTTAAATATTGTTTATGTAAGTGGCCAGTTCCGGAAACTTATAGTACGCCCTATGTTAATAAAACGAAGTAATGAAAAGTTTAATCAGTAGTAAAACTCCTAAAAGAAGCTATTAAAGAGTTCGTCTAGGAAACTACTTCCACAATACCTATTCTTGCCGCCATGCAGAAATGTGAGCATTACTATGATCCAATTTTTAAGGGTAAGGCACATGGGGCTTGTCAGTGACAGTGCTTCCCTGGACAAACTCGTTCACAAGGAGTTATCTCTAGGTGTACAAGCAATATTCGTTTTTTCTCGGATTCGAACCGAAATTAGTGCACAAGCGACATCCGAAGTGGGTCTGAGTTTTCTAGATTTATGCAGTTTCGGATTCGGAATGGATACGTATCGGATGCACTGCGCAAACGCACTTAGACGACCCCATTACCAATACTTATTGAAGTGCCTCATTAAAAGATCTCCGAAAAACGTTTCCTTAGCGGTCTTTGTTAGTACAAAGAAATCTTAGTCATCTGTCAAGCTCAAGCGGACCCCAAAAAGTAACACCATCGAATTTGCAAGAGATGCTATCTAGCGACGCAGGAAATGAGACGGATCATTTGGCCCGATATTATCGCATTATTGTGTATTCTGCCTTGCGCCTCGATTTACTTCATCGAGATTGCCGTTAGTGCCATTCAGTCTTTTACGCGAATTGCATTGTGATACGGAGTATTTGAAATTTATTAATAATTCATTTGATTTTCGTTTCTCTTATAAAAATGTGCAGTATCTTATATTACTAAAAATTTGCATTACCATTTTGTACTGTTTCAAAGGTTACTTGTGCCTTGGTTTTCCAGTTAGGTTGACCTGTGTTATGAAAATCGTAGTGTTTTCAATAGCATCAAGTGACGGGTTCAACAAGTAGTTAAGCGTTGCATTACCACTCAGAGCTTTAAATCTCAATAACTTAAAGGGCGCCGCCCTGCTCTCGTCATCCTGAGTCGTAAGTTGATAAACCCATATAATTTTACCAACACATTTTCCGTGCAGCTTACATTAGTGCTCGGCACCAGAAATAAGTATGGGTAAGTAAATTAACATTGTCTGCGTTGTGTAGCATTTTGATTAAGTTCCTTTGATAATAGTTTTTAAGCTGCAAAGGGACGGGACGAACAAGTCGACACGTCTACTCATAACACTTGCCGCGCCACTCAAAGCTTTATTATTATTTCCTTAATGGCGGCTACTAAGCTTGGGTCTGTGTCATTTTCGATTAATGCGGTCAGTTAACGTTGATCAACAGTTTCGAAGAGTGAAAGCAGATAATATCGGTTAAAAACGCCAACGTTAAAGCAGCAGCAAGGTATTTATTTTTGAAGAGCCTCTTCGGCGAATTGCTGTTGTGGAGGGAATCCCTGAGGTAAAACGAAGAATCATGGATAAACAACAAACTAGAGCCTAATATTATTAGAACGGACTCACAGCTTTAAAACGCAAAGATCTGTGAAACAATGACGGCAGCGAACGTCATCCTGAGACATAAATTGACAAATTAAATGTGTTTGTAATTTCATCATCACTTAACCTACTAAAAAAATATTTTTTTACCCAAGTTCTATGAAACATAAAAGTTTTAGATGGAAACTTATTTGTAACTTATGGAGTGACTTATCGATACTTAGCTAAAGCTCTAACAAACTTTAACAGCGAGAAACTAGGAAACGAATCCCGTGAAACTAAACGTAGTTTATGAATGAAGCCATGCGGAAAGTTTAAAATAAACTTATCCGACGATAATTTATGTTGTTGTTGCTATTGTTAAAATGAATTTAAGTTCTGTGGTGTCGATAATTAGCACGGTATAGGTAAAATGCAATAACGCACACCTCATCATCTTGTTTCAGAGCCAGGCTCTTGTCGGTGTAGACTTTTCTACTTGACTGCTTTATAGCGTGCTCACTTATCCGCTCACGCGATACATGCAGCCGTACACGCATACCATACCTAGAGGTGCCGGTGGTGATTTTATACCGATCTATCGGATATCGAAGTTATAACAGGTAAAATAACTAATATTAATTGCTATTTCGGTTACTACTCTAGCAAACCATAAAGTTTTTAATGCCTCGGTCTGTCATATAAAAAAAAACAAGTTCAAAAATACGTCAGGACAATCGTGTGTGTTATTGTTTGGGCTGGTGATTTCGGTGTTTATTTATTGAAAACATACCGTAAGTAGCGTTTTTTAAGTTTACCCTGAATATAAATGTTTATAAACTATACTTTAAGGAGTAATTTCATCGTAAACGTTAGAACCACTAAAACGGAATATTATCATATTTATCCAAGTACACCAAAAATTTCATTAGTGCTTTTTAAGTGCAGGATTTGCGGTGTATTACTACATTTTATTTGAGATGTTTTTGTTGTATAGTCTATTTCAATAGAATTGAGAGTAAACGTAAACAAACCAGTTGGGTTAAAATTCTGGAGAAATCACTCACTATATGGAATAAGTAACACTTTTATGTGTATTTTGTAGGTTTCCACTTGATATCTCACCACTTTTTCCAACAATATTCGTTTGTTAAGCATTATAAAATCATAATTGAAAAATTTTCGCCGAAAACCGAGATTGATTTGACAACCCATAGTCTAGAATGTCTATGGTTGCATAGGGATGTACGGAAAAAAGTTCAATTGAGTGAATCATAGTTTGAGTAAGTGATTGCCTCAAGAGTCACCAGAAACTTACGTCTTGAAATCATTTGACCAACTCTTATTTCTGTACCGCTTACAAACGATTTAGCGACTTGTTAATTATCAAGTATTTTCATAATTTTCTGTATTTAACTGATAGCTTCTAACTTTTAAACAATAAATGTCAATAATCGTAAATAAAGAAACGTTTTTTTATGTATCACCTTCAATCAATTTACAACGGTCAAATGCGCGGAATTTACTTGATGTTAGACCAACAGATTCAATTAATTGATCTGATTCATTCAATAATTGATTAGTAAACACTCTACAATTGCCCATCACTAAACCGACTATGGTCGGGTCAATGCACTCAATGTTTACCTTTACTCTCAATTCATTTGAAACAGGGTATAGTACGGAGGGTATTTATTTAGCAATGCAGAATAATAATTTTTATTTATAAAAACTTGTATTTAAACTGAATGCTTTTCTAATTTGCGAAATCAAATAGCCGCCATTTTGCGGTAAGAGGAGCGCATCGCGTGAGCGGTTATATAATTTTGCTTCTTGACTATAAAACACAATTGTCTTACGTACTCTTACTTCACCAATAGCGGAAATTCTCAAACCAATTACCTGGTCTCAAATTAGGAAACATCAGTGTTAAATGAAAACTTTATAATGTAACCTTCTTGTGATAACACCGACTCAACGCATAGTGTGGCGTCACTCTTACTCTTCAAAACTGGAACTCAGTTATGTGAGTCAATCTATTTGGGAGCAGAAATAGGTGTGGTGGCAGTACTTCGCTGGACGAACTCTTTGACAAGGAGCTTTACTGGTATTAAGCCAGACAAGCTTAACTTAATTACGTGGTCTCGCTTAAAGTCTACGTGGATACAATATATATTGACAGTTAGGAACCTCTTTTGTAGTCCTTGGCGTCATTAAAAAATCTTTAATTAAAACTTTTGTGAACCGAACATGCGATGCTCCAAGATAGAACCGGTCTCAAAACTTTTAAACCCTTTGTCATGATTCGGATCAAATTTCACAAAACCGTATCTTGAAAACTTATTTTGTCCTTACGAAACTTGAAACGTGCTCTTTAGATATAGCGGAAACTTGTTACTTGGGTTTTTGTTTTAGTGATTTTATAGAAAGCGTTGATTATTTCGAATTTAAACTAAATAGTCAAATGGAAAAAAATTAAAACTTGAGCTGGAAATCATTTTGGAAAATGGCAAAATGAACAAAAATGCTCAATTATTCTCTATAGATCCCGAAAAATTAGGGCTTAGAGCGATTTCATAAGATGCATTGCGGTGATGATGCTTTGGACTACATAATACTCGTACAAATTAGAAATACATGTGCTTTCAAACGGCACGCGGCGACGGAATGCATGTGCAAAGGACAAGAGACCAGGATAGGAGACGAAGCGGGGAAGGGTGCTATGTGTGTAAGTAAACGGCGTTATGGTGCGTTTTCACAGCCCGTGATGTCAAACACGCCGATTTGTATGGGCGAGCTTGCGAAACGGGTAAGTACGGGCGGCCTCGGGCTGACACGCGTTGCGGCGCGTATATGGATTTGTATCGAAAGCATACGCCTTTGAAGTTACCGTTCAGCGGCGGATCCGAACGAACCGCCACGGGCTCTTTCACGGCGCGTTTTCAAGAAACAGGTCGTTAAACGGGCCACAGGCCGTGTGAAGTGGGCTTTACATTGCGACGCATTGCTCATGTGGCACTCGGTACGTTGAAATCATAGTTTTGCGAATCTGTTCAGATTAAAGTTTCGAAAATATTGAAAACAAATGCTTTTTGCGTTGCATACGTTCACTTTGCAGCGTCTCACGCGTGCCTTCTGAAACGCGATCAAAATGTTATGTTTTATTGAAATGGAGGAAGAAAAAAGCTTTGCAAGTACCAGAAGCAGTAGAGCTCTTTGTGAAAGAGTTCTTCCAGGGAAGTACTGCCACCTTACCTATTTCTGCCGCTAAGCAGTAATGTCAGCATTACTGTGTTCCGATTGTGAAGGGTAAGGGCGCTGGTTAAATTACAGGCACATGGAACTTGTCAACTTATGTCTCAGGGTGACGGGCACAGTGGTAGTGCCCCTCAGATCTTTGCGGATTTAAAGCTCTGAGTGGCACTGCAACTGGTATGGATAGGCGTATAGCTTACCATCAGGCGCAGTACTTGTTCGACCCGTCACTTCATATTATAACAAAAAAAGAATCAATTTCAAATCGTTCCTTCCTTTTAATTTGTTAAAATAATCAAAATTGATATTAATTTCGACGATATGATAATAAAAGTTATAGAATTGATACATAAAACGTTTCACGCCATTTTCTTTACCGATCAATTGGAATAACTGGCAGAACTGTCCCTTACGACCGAGTATACTTTAATGTTATCGATAAAATCTCTAATTTGATGCTCATTTGTCACTATCGTGGTTAAGCAAAAAATAAATAAACAGTTGCACCAATATTGCCGCGAAACAGAATAAAACAGCTGCGGGAATTTCCTAGATTGCCCGAGAATTCTTCGGAAGATGCGCGCTCTGTCTTTTAGCTCGTATCTAGTTTGCACGTTACACAATTGTAATAAAGTTTATTATGCTATGATTACAAAATTTGAGCTTAGGCGACTGTGGCGCAGCGCCTGCGTTTCTGCAAGTTAATCAATAGATTCAGGCGTTACTTTGCGGAAGTCCATTTTTTCTTCTATAAATTGTATGAAAATTTGTAATCGTACTACAGACGTGCGACTGCAGTGCTTCTACAAGCGTCTTAGAGCTACCACAAAACAAAAAAGCACCACATTACAACATAATCTTTAAAATGCTCGTTTAAAATATTCGTTCTATAAATGTTTTTTGTTCTACAACGTTTTTTGTCCACCTCCACTATTTACCAAACTAATAATAAAAAATATATTTATTTGCCTTACGGAATTGCACAAACGATCGCGTGGGGTGTCACGCACCCTAAACACGCTCTCCAAGCACAACTATATACAAACGAGTGCAGATTACGGATGACTTGTGAAATACAATTCCGTTTACGAATCTAACCTGAAGACAGGAGCTGTAAGTTCAAATTTGAAAACTTATGAGCCTAGAAACCAAAACAATGGGGTGTGAAACACCCCACGCGAGCAATTAAGGGTTAAACGCGCTTTTAATTCATACATACTTAAATTATATAGATAGTCACAAACATTACAGTAAAATACAGAAATGAAAGCGTTGATATACTTCTATTTATAGATATAACTCGATATCAAAGCACAATAAGGTTGATAAATAAGTAAGTGATAGAAACGACTGAACCCTGCAGTATACGTGTAATACGCTTTCAAATATGAACGAAAACTGTCAAACGTACAAATTTCTTGATTGTTTAGTATTTCCACAGTTTAATGTATAAATGCTGCCGATATTAATATTTTTTAATGAAAAATAGAGACAGACATAACATTAATACGAGGAACAAAAATAAACTAGCTGTTCTTCACAGTCGTCTTCTTTATAAAGTCTATAATTCATTTAAATGGAAATATATAGGTACGCTTCTATAATAAGATTCCGATTGATATTCAAAATATGCCATTTACGAGGTTTAAAACTATAGTGAAACAAAAACTTTATACTAAAGGTAACAAAAATCCGTGATAGTGACCCGGTTAGCCATCGACTACACAGCCTCGTCGATGCGTTTCGTTCTTGCAGGTAGTCTCGATCTAAGATGTTTAAATTAAATATTGTAACAATAAATTGCCTCTGTGGCCGAACGGTTACCATGCCGGACTGCCATGCAGAGATCCCAGGTTCGATTCCCGGGCCGGGAGAAATAGCTGTATGGCCTACAATTGTTTCTCTCGTGAGTTTGGGTGTAATTTGTGGTTGTCTATGTGTGTGTCCATAGCACCCGCGACGCAGGGTTTCCCTAGTGCGGGGCTATGTTGAGTGTGTGCGTTAAATGCATTCAATTGTATATTTACAAAGAGCAACCCCTAGAGTTTCTTGCTCATTCTTCTCAAGGGAATCTGCCTTACGAAAGAGCGGTTGAGTTTAATCAGTATGACATTTTCAAGTGTAATTTTCTTACCTATTAAATAAAGATTATTTTACTTTGACTTTGGTTTACAATCTTTCTTTGTACTGTTAAGCCATTTACATGATAGATAAGGGTAGAAATTAACATTTTTACTGCCACTAAAAATACTAAACACTTTACATGAAAAATAGTAATAGACATAAGAAACAATAATAAACTGCCTGGTACACAGTTATTATTAGTAGTTTTTATAATAAGATCCCCATTGATATCAAAAATTTATCATTTACGTGGTTGAAAACTATCGTGAAACAAGAACTTTATTAGTTGATGATCCGTTGAGCCCCTTAAAGTTTTTAGTACTTTTGATATATAATATCTATTTATCTATGTATTTATATAATACCTATATCTATTTATATATCTCTATTCTATTTGGTGGAGACTGCCTCACGAACGAGTAGATTTAGATTGCTGCTTTTCAAAAATAGTGGTCTGAAACCAAAACAGTTAATTTTTTGTCTTATGACACAGATGCACTCAGAATGAGCTAAATATTACTGTAAAAAAGATACCAAGCTTTTTTATTGTTTAAAATAATCACGAGAACACGAGCCTCTATACAAATTATCTGTTTTGCATTTTAAATATTCTAATGTTGTTTTTAAAACCATCTTCCTAGTGATTTAGGTGATTTTGGATAGGCCACTACTCTTGAAAACTTTCGAAATGTACTTTTAAATCTTAATTTTTTTATAATATCAAGTGACAGGATGAAGTTTTGCGCCTAGTGGTAAGCGACACGCCTATCCATAACAGTTGCAGTGACATTCAGAGCTTTAAATCACAAAGATCTGAGTGGCACTGCCACTGCGCCCGTCACCCTGGAATATAAGTTTCCAAACATAACAAAATATAAGTTTTGAAGGGTAAGGCACATGGGGCTTGTCAGTGACAGTGCTACTTGGATCTTTGCGATTTGACACTGTGATTGACACTGTTACGAATAGTCGTGTGGAGATGCTGCTGGGGCTGGTGGCGTTCTGGTGTATTGTAATAGTGTAGCCTGGATAGCAGTAATAGCCTCCGCAGCCCCCGCAGCCTCCATACATCTTACTTAATAAGTTTAGCAATTCAAACGTTGAAAGTCCAGTTTATAGGTATTTATTCGGTTTTAACAAATATATTATAATCTTTAAAATGTAAACTGTATAAATATAGCTAGTAAACTATTCAAAAAGATAAATAGAGATACGTTCGCTACCGCGGTCGCGCAGAGTATGACGATGGAAAGTAACAAAATCAGAATGCGAGGTAAAATGGAATTCCAAATTTTAAATTTAAATATGAGTAGAAGAAGAAAAAACGATACGATACGAATGGAGAGAGGCGATACAAAAAGGTGGGATGACTGTATAAGGAGGTCACACCGTCACGGTCGTGTCGCTTATCACCTGACCTAGACCTGAAGTCGTGCAACTTGTTTATCCCATCATTATATAATCATAAAATTCTGTACTACATTATATAATCATAAATAATGCAACACTATCATAGCCCCGCTGTAGGGTATAGTGGGTGCCATGGACCAACCTCACGAGAGATATAAGTATAGGTCATACAAATATTACCGGCTCGGGAATCGAACCCGGGACCTCTGTATAGTAGTCCAGTATGGTAACCGTTCGGCCGCGGACGCAATTAAATGTCTACTTCCCAATAATCATACATTTGGATTGTAATTACACATTTTGCGGTACATTTGTCAATAAAAACAAACGTCACATGCTTTGTTCCCAAATTAACTAACTGAAACACTTGTGTTTTGGAAATTGGAAACAACGACGATACCACAAACACATCGAGACAATATAGAAAAATTAGTTTCTATACAAGCAAAGCCGAACCCAAAACCTCAGAGATGGCGACATCATGGAAAACGGTGTTGCAAGCAATTGCGGAGGTCGTCAATAGTATGCTTATAAAGAAATCCTCGTACTCGTCTACATTTCATTCACAGTCTAAATATAGCTGGGAAAATATCACGAGTTCACGGTTTCACACTCACATAAAATGTTTGCCATAAATGACTACGTCGACGTACACACAAAGACAGCCAGAAGTGGGACAGCCGTGTTTACATGTCAGAACTGAAGGCTTTATGACTTTGATACCTATTATACAAAAGCGTCTAAAAGTTCATGTGGAATGACGTATATCTATTCCCTTTGTTTAGTATTTAGGTGAAGGAAGGTACGGTGTTTATAAAGAGTAATTACTCAAAGTTGCTTGGTAGCATTATTTTTGGAATTGAAGACGTGGAGAGCGGGACTAATTAAGACTCTTTATACAACCTCAAATGTCTTTGGTTGATTCCGCATCACACTGAAATGTTGAATCAATCACTCTGGAAAAAATACATAGTAAAATTGAGGATACGCTGACTACTATACGGTGTGAAAACATTTGAAAATTTGTCAAGAAAACCACTGTGTTCAAAGTAATTTACATATACCAATGATTTTTTAAATATCAACTGAACTAAATAGAACGTGTATAAAACTCGATACACATTTTTCAAATGGCGTTAGTTGCGTTTGTAAAAAAATAAATTCTGCTATAAAGCCATTGTCCCTGCTGCTCAACGCAAGCAAACTTTACCGTACGAGTAAAAATTTAATCGAGCTGAGGCGGTATGGTCTTTTAAAGGCTTTTAAAAAAATGTTTCGAGTTCTTAACTAACGGTTCGGGCCCTCTTTGAAGAAATATACGTGTATTCTAAATATTGTAAATGAAACATTATCTCGACTAAAAATCGAGTAAATTTACTTTTTCATACATACCGATGTTCCGGGTTTTTTAATGATCCCATGGCTCAAACGTAAGCATTAGAAATATATCGATGGCTTTCTACGATAGTGGCCTATCTGAAAATCACCTAAATCATCATAAAGATGGTTTAAATCAACAGTAGAATATCTAAAGTGCAAAGCAGACAAATTGTATACACGCTCAAGTTCTCGCGTGATTATTTTAAACAATGAAAAGCTCGGTGTCTTATTTACAACAAAATTAAGCTCATTCTAATTCATTCTAAGACAAAAAATCAACAGTTTTTGAAAAGCAGCGATATGTATTATAATTGCATATTATTTACTCATAATCTGAGTCCCCAAAGATCACCACAACGACCGGTCTTGTACTGCTTGCATCTAGCGAATTCCCGCAACCTTTACCAGGTCATCCTTCTACTTTGTGAGTGGTGTGCCCATGCTACATCTTCCGGTATGCGGTCGCCACCCGTGAAAACATTTACCCTATCCGTTGTCTGTTCTGCGAGCAATGTGCCCCATCCTCTGCCACTTATATGTAAACCCTCCGTTGGCGCAATCACATAAATTCTTTGACTACACGAGTTCGTAAACTGACCTATGTTTTTAAAAACCTCCGGCAAGTAGCTGATGCTGACATCCTCCACATGACTTATTCTGCCCTATGTGTGTCTTTACTTACTTACTGTCTTACGGTTTGGGGTGGTGCGGCAAAAACCATTATGCTTAAACTGGAAAGAGCTCAGAGGTCAGTCTTAAAGGTTAGGTTTAAAAAGCCTTATCGGTACCCAACTTCTCTATTATACGACGACTCCTCTTATATTCTATCAGTAAGGCAGCTATACGTACTACAGGTGATCTTGCGGAAACATATGCTATTAAAATATGATCCTACATTCCTTCGGAAACGTAGATGCAGTTATGTATGCCCTTACAGGCAACATAGGACTACCTTGGCTGGAAGGTACTTCCAAGTTCTCAGCGCTCGTCTATATAACTTCATTAACAGTAAAATAAATACTCTCTTTCCCGTTACGAAATCAAGAAAAAATTGACAACTTTGTTAAAATGCCATGATTATGATGCCACAGAGGCGATGTTATTGTAGTCTCACAAATTTTATTTCAATGAATAATCAAACAATTAGGTTGTGTACCTTCATCTAAATTTTTAAATTTTTTTAAAATTTTTGGTATCCGACTCTCCTAATATTAAGACCTTATATGCATCCAAAAGCAACAATTATAACGCACCCTCAGATATTTCATACACATACACTGATTGTTGGATCAGTATCACTCACAACACACTACACTTACTCTCCACTTTCTTAATACTCACTGCAACTTATTTATCTAACATAGTTTTAGTCTTCTATAAACTGTACTAACTCTTTGAACGTCTTTCTCATATTTTCTTCTTTTCTGGGTCTCAAATGAAGTTTTATTGTACTAGTTTTCGGACTACAGAGTTCCCTTTAGTTTACCTGTAAGCCATTTGCTGATAAAAATACGATCGATGCTTGCCCGCCGTGACGGCAACGGTACTGTCTGCTAACACAGGTTAAATCCTTTTGTGGGGTCTGGATGTTGCCTGACTGGCCAGCAATCAATCAATAACTAATAATTACTGTATTATTTCTGCACTATTTGTAATGGCTACCAATAAAGTTATTATTATTATTATGTTCTGTAATTCTTTGGTCTATGTATATTCAGCAAAATATTTTAGTTCCTACAATTGATATATTTGTGATTGGTGTTTATTTTTAATGCGTGTTGATGAGGTGAAAGATGTGTGTCACGATCGTAACAAGTGGATTGTTATGGTCTCTCTTTTGAAAAGAGTAAAACCGATAACATAGAGTAACATTTTTTTTATGGATAGAAGGAGGCAAACGAGCAGACGAGCCATTTGATGCGAGGTGGTCATTGTCGCCCATGGACATTTGCAACATCAGATGAGCTGCCTATACGTAGCCAGCATTTAAGAGTGAACACTCTTTTTGAAGAACCCCATGTCATAGCGCAAAGGAAATACTACAGGAGGAAGATCATTGGGGATGGACTCTACTCCTTTGGCTGGAGGTTCGATGGTGAAAACAAGACGGTGGCACCAGTTCGAAAAGTTCCTCAGAGCACTCTCCATTACAAAGACGGTAGAATACACACAGAGAGCCAATATCTCTTCGTAGACTCCAAAGGGGCTCCAATCCAAAAAGCCAATCAATGGATCTGACGCAGCAACCGGGAGAATCTGCAGACTATCCAGCTCCTCAACTGTTTGTAGCCGAACTATCGTATTTGAGTTCATTCAAAGTGGATACAAGTTTTTGGATTGTTCTCGACGAGTAGAAAGTAGACAGATGGTGACCTTATTGTCTTTTTGGAATTTGCTGATTTGTATCGGAGGTTTTTTCAATTTTAATTGAATTTTTACGATATTTGTCTTGTATTATATTATATGTTCTCCGTTCAATGGGGCCATAATATCATAATGTTCCTTCTACAAAGTCCTATCACGAAACACGTAACATGATGGATGGTCGTGTCGTAACATAATCGCCAAATAATCACTCAATCGCGCGAAAGATTCTCCGTTTTAATTTCGTTTTTGTTACAACGTCATACCATGATCGATTTGGGATTGCTATTCAAAAAATGTGATTTGATCGAGTGGGACGAATTTTATTACGAACTTGCAGGGAGCATGTACGGAAATCAGTTTTTTGTTTGAAGGTGCTTTTGATTGATTTTCAGGAGATACATGAATTTAAGTAATGGTAATCACGGAACAATAAATACAGTAGAAGCGCTTAGTTTGCATCCCACGTCTACGAATAGTACGGGAAGTTCCACATACTTAGCTCAATCCGCAATTTTCACTTTGTACATTATGGTCGTGTCAATTATTTCGCACAAAAACTTGGAAAATCCTGGAAATCTTTGGAGATCCTGGAGGTCACTAGTGAAACCTAAGGAGTTTTCAGTTTGTCTTGTTGCAGTATCCGTGATCAGGTGGCTGGTACTTCCACAAACAATAAGCCGATTGGGATGCAAAGATAAAACGTAGCCTGCCTCCTGGACTCGATGCCTTAAATCGCGGCCTTCAGTTTCTAAGGTTCAGTATTTTTTCCTAATGTTAAGTATATTAGCAATGACTGTGGTGGTCAGGAAGTAGTTAAAGACGTTCCTGCAGATAGGTAATGACTGCCGCAAAATGGCCGTTATTCAGTAGCGAATGAAGTCATGCTACGGATGATGGATCAATATACTTTGACATCATCATCCGTAGCATCACATTAAATCCCACATTTAATATTATATATATTTTTTTATTATACTTTCCTCATATTTTTTATATTTTTTATATTTTATATTTATTTTATTTTTTATATTTTTCATATTTATTTATTATTAATTAAATGATAATTATATATAATATAATTAAAAATCGAACAAACAAAGAAAAATTCCTTCGATGTGAGTGGACACGAATCAGAGTCTGTTGCCTTAACGTTCTTCTGTAGCAAAAATATGGTATTTAATTTAAGATCTGAAGGCCTGTGACCTTCAGTCCGATCGTAGGAAAGGTCTGTGACCTTCAGTTGGATCAAAGGAATTTTCCTTTGTGTGAGTTTGTTCTTTCAGTGGAACTCTGTCGTGTCAGACGTATCTCATGTATCTCACGAAACCTAGTTTTGAGAAAACGCTGTTTAAAGTTTTTTTTTCGTAATTTGACTTTATTTTACAGACATTTTATGCAATTATTGAAAAAAAACCTAAAAAGATTGGTTACGGCCTAAAGAATACGTGGAATATTTTGTATCTCTGAAAAAGTATCAATTTTTTAATTTATTATTGATAACAGAGTTCGGCATAACAAGCTCCCCATACAAACTAAGTAAATCGACGTCCTGTAAGAAACCGGACTTGAGCTCAACACGTTTAACGCAAAACGGTTTGCATTTTGCATAGAAGCATAGAATCTATAGTCAAAAATGCAGCGAGGCAGCTTGTCATCCTTTCCAGGACGAGGCTTCTCAAGAGGCTAGTGCCTCGGGTAAACTGCTCCGGGTGCACGTACAGTACCCTCCCAATTTTCCAGATAGGCACCGGAGTTGTTGGCATACTCATTTCCCGTTGTGCATTGTACAACTAACGGTTACCACCGCTAAGCCGTTGACTTCAAAGTCCACTACCAAATATCCACTTTGTGTCGGAACTGTTATTCTTTTTTCCGAGATCCCACGCGGCATGTCCGGAGAAATGTCTAGGTCATCTTCAACTAGCTCTCCGGACTAATGCCGGAGAAGTCGGACGCAGTGTCTTGTGACAATGTCCGGACATAGCTTTCAACTATACTGGTAATCCTCTTTGCCTTAGGCCCTCGTCTAGACGATAGATATAATATCTGTTGTCTAGATCACTACCAAGATGCGCTAGCGGCGCACAAGACGCATACCCCAGCCACACACCACCAAGGCAGATGAACTTCTTTGTCTCTGCAGCTACCATAAGCCCCGGCGAGTCCATACCCAGTGTTCGGGTCTAGAGACGGAAGTGAAGGCGTGTCTCTGGCGGAGGCCTTGGCCCAGACGCTCGTCGTAGTGATCTTACCGAGGAGCTCATAATCTCTCCGGAACCCTGTATCTCTCGGGTCAGTAGATGGGGACAACACACTCCGGAACAGCCCCATACCTTTCTACATCACTTTTAATTATAGTGACCCTCTCTACCGATCCTTAAGGTATACAAGAAGTGCACTATAACCTGTATAACCTGTGCGTGCACAGGAACCTACTAAGTTCAGGTTCTGACCCCAGATTAGCCAGTGTATAGGGTTGTCATAGATTGTCACTGACTTCATCCGGTTCCCAAGAGGCTAGGCCTTGAGTGAGCATACACCGCGACAGTTGTTTCAGATTTACCAACGACAAGTTCGGTCGTGTATTGAATACTGCTGCTACTTGTGAGATGGTTCTGCTAACTACCAACTGGCCACCTTAGATTTAGTTGAAATTTTAGATTTAGTGTCAAGAGGCTTACCTATGTGCGAATGTGATGAGGCTTGTAGGTGACTCGGTTTAGATGACAAGCTGCAGAGCCTTGATTATCACGAAATGATGATATATTACGAAGAGAATATGATAGAATGCCACTATTTAATTCCTCCTCCTGCTTGTCATAATCAGGGGACTAGACGTAGGCTGGATTTCCACCCCTATATAGTTAGCGAAACGAACCGTTACGCTTCCACATTTTTATGGCAAAGAGCCTTTTCAAGGTGTTCATGCTTCGTCCGCGACCTCATTGTTGTTATTCATCAAGTGAGATGGTCTTTCAAATCTTCATACAAACTCAGTTATGCCTAGCTCATGTAACTTTAGTTACCTGAGACACATTTTGCTCGTCATATATTGTAACTTCAGATGCAGTATTTGCCATAATTCACTACGGCAAAATCAAAGTTACATGAGTTGTGTGACAGCCAATTTCAAAGAACTGGTGGACAATATTGAAATAAATGTTTGATGGGTGGATGCAGTAGGTCGAAAAAATACCCGTTACCCGTAACTTATCCATCGTATCTTAAGTTAACGGATATACGCCTGACACAGCAGAGCTCCTTGTGAAAGAGTTCGTCCAGGGGAGTAGTGCCACCTTACCTATTTATGCCGCCAAGCAGTAATGTGAGCATTACTGCGTTCCAGTTTTGAAGGATAAGGCTGCTGGTGAAATTACAGGCGCATAAGACTTATCAACTTGTCTCAGGGAGACGGGCGCAGTGTCAATGTCCCTCAGATATTTGCGATTTGAAGCTCTGAACGGCACTGCGACTGTTATGGACAGACGTGTCGCTTACCACCAGGTGGTCCCGTCACTTATTATAATAAAAAAATTTCGTGTCAATACTTTACTTACAACTTTTCTCATATTAATGAAATAGAATCAACCACCAACTTTCAAAGCCAGTAACATAATATATTATTTCTAATAAGGTCGATGACACAAATTTGTTCAGTACATCGATCAACTCATATGAACACGATAAAGGTGGATCTAAAATATGTTTTTCGGTATCTCATCTGATAACAGAAATATTAATGGTTTAGGACAGTTGGCGGGGGAATGCTCCGTCCCTTTCAATTTAACGGCACTTAGGAGTTTGTGTGGTGCCATTAAGATGAGACTTCACTAAAGCTATTCCCATTTCTATTTAACTACTGCTCACTGAGGAGCTGCAACTACCAATTCTCCTAGGTTGACAAATATTTGTATAAGGGCAGTTTATTTATTTCATAACAATAACATTTATTTATTTCACCGGAAATTGAGTAAATGGAGCTCTGTATGCTTTCATCGGTAGCTAGAAGGTCTTACGACAGGCGTGTTTGGCTGTTCATCGAAGCGTGCTGGTCCCTAATGTATGGAAGTGAGTGTTGGGTCTGGCAGAAAAACCATGAAAGTAAGGTAAATGCTGTAAAAACGAGAGCGCTGCGCAATATGTGCGGTATTAGTCTTAAAACATCTCAAATAAAATACACCGCAAATCCTGCATTTAAAAAGCACTAATGAAATTTTTGGTGTACTTGGGTAAATATCATAATATTCCGTTTGAGTGGTTCTAACGTTTACCATGAAATTACTAAAGTATAGTTTATAAACATTTATATTCAGGGTAAATTTGAAAAACGTTACTTACGGTATGTTTTCAATAAATAAACACCGAAATCACCAGCCCCATTGACTTACAACCAGCCCAAACAATAACACACACGATTGTCGTGACGTATTTTTGAAGTTGTTTATTTTTTTTAAATGACAGATCCAGGCATTAAAAACTTTATGGTTTGTTAGAGTAGTTACCGAAATAGCAATTAGTATTAGTTCTTTTACCTGTTATAACTTCGATATCCGATAAATCGGTATAAAATCATCACCGGCACCTCTAAGTGTGGTATGCGTCTACGACTGCATGTATCGCGTGAGCGGATAATGTTTTCCTCATCGTAAAGCTTATGGTAAATTCCAGATTAAATTTCGCTCATCAATTCCTAGATACTCAGTGGTGCGAGCGCAAATTCGAACCCACAGCCTTTGCTTGACAGGCGGTAGGTCAGACCATTAGGGACGGCTTCCACGGCTTCACGGTGTATAACATTAAACACGGAAAATGCTCATAAATAAAAAACACCATATTTAACTTCACGACAAAATAAAAATACCAACGCAAGGTGTTAAAACATCCGAAGAAATCGTAAACATTTCCGATTCATAAAAAAAATCCCTTATAAATAACAATGATAATATCAAAAAATTATTTCATACCAAAATTACGCTATTTTATACTGGCGATGGCACCGTGGAAGATACTCTTGTTATTTTCATACAATGTTTATTGTTATAAACACCGAGCCTCCCATACTAATTTCCGTATCAGTGCCCGATCGATCGCCTTCAATGGAGAAGTATTCTGGGTTGTAAGAAATATCAATTTTTATGGTCCTTATATTTGCTTTAGTACAGAATGAAAAATACAGAATGTCAATTGCATTCTTAGGTACCATTAGCGATGTGAGCGTTTTTGCATATTTGGCTTTTGTACTGTCTATGTATATGTGTTGACCCTGAATTGGTAATCTTCAAAACTGAGTGTTTGATTGCGTTTCGTATGTCAAAGTTAAGCAATCTGTATTTCATAGGTAAGAAAACAAATAATAATAATAATTTATTTCAACAAATGTTTACAATACCACTTATGAAACAGTTTAAAAGAATATAACAGTTTAACAGTTGAATTTGTACAGGTTTTTGAATAATATAAATCGTTCATGTACGCGATTTATTTCCAATGAGTATTTGTATTTTTTATATTTTCTTATTATCTTGTCATTTGGTGCTAAAGGAATCTTTGTTATTCTGCCACCTGAACCGTGGAGAAATATTTCCTTGGCTGTGTGTGGCATATCTGCATAATTTAAGCAGCTGTGATTACCGCAGATTTCCTTCTCATTTTGTCAAAGGATCAGCGTTCTCGAAATCGCAGAAAACATTGCTTCCTGCTATTGCGTATGCCCGATAAAATAGTACAAGAGGCATACAACAAAAACAAACAAAAAAGCATTTATTTACTAGATAAAACAATTACAGTATCCGGTTATTCTATTTTTTTTTGTATCCGTAAATAAGGCAATTATAATTAATTATACTGAAAAACTTAAAGAATATGATCTTCATGTGCAAATTTAAAATAAAATTATACTGCGTGCGTGCGCTCGTGTGTCTGGACGTCTGGGCGGCTGTGCGTCTGTGCGTCAGTGGGTCCGTGCGTCCGTGCGTCCGTGCGTCCGT
>NW_020653945.1:24505524-24520541 GCF_003589595.1 Hyposmocoma kahamanoa
GTCCGTGCGTCCGTGCGTCCGTGCGTCCGTGCGTCCGTGCGTCCGTGTGTCCGTGCATCCGTGCGTCCGTGTATCCGTGTATCCGTGTGTCCAATGCCGTAAGCCAGTAAAGTCGCTATTAGTGCCCAATACATTTCATTTTGCTTTGACTTGGGAGCCTTCCGCTTAATATTTTTAAATATTATATTACTAAAAAGAAAAACAAATTAAGTGAAAGAAAAAAATACTGTTGTTGAAATTATTCATGTTATGTTGTGTACTTTTCTTGCGGCGATGCAAAGGACTTTAGACCTTGCAGCCTAATCTTTATTTTATATTTTTTAAATTTATGTAAAGGTAATTATAGTAACTATTTTATTCATATTATCCTTACTCTGGTATTGTGTAGTCAGAACACTCTGTCGCTTATTAATCTATGATATTGAAATGTTGTGTCTTCACCGCACATCAGTGAAACACATCAGTGTAAAACATCAGTGATGGAACGACGCATTTAGTAACACAGATATTGTTGCTTGCCAGTAGTATTTTTACCTTAAGTCCCGCTTTGTATAATATAGAATCTTCCAGAATAATCCCAGGGACATTATGAATGCGGAATACAAATAAGCTATCGCCTTATTCGCTCGGGATTCGTAAGAATTTTAAAATTTATGCCATAAACACATTTTCGATGGATACGTGCCAATGGAAATTTCCTAATATTGTTTAGTATAAGGAAAATTCGTATTGATAAGTTCAAACTTAAAGATTTGTTAACTAAACTATTGGATTTAGTAGAGTTTAGAAGAAACCTGTGTGCAGGACTCTCATAATCTCCTTTACAGTAGAGGTACTGCCATCTTACCTGTTTCTGCCGCCAAGTAGTAATAAAATAGAATAGAATACGTTTACTTGCCAGAATGCAGTATTTATACTGATCTTGAGTAAAATTAGGTACATTGTATTCAACCTACACGCAGGTGTGTCAATGTTAATGATATTTCCATTGACTTACAAATAAATGGACGACGGGTCTAATACAAAAACCACTAAAAAAATGTCCCAAGTCAACCTATTTAAACGTAGTGACATGTAAAGGAATATGAAAAAGCTAAAACGTTGAATTTAAATTGTAATGTCATCGCAGTACTGTCTAATTTTGCTTGCTTCGCTGTCAGTCGAACAAACGAAGACTAAAGAGTGAATGACGCTCTGTATACGATTTTAACGCCCTGTAAGTTCGGAGACTTTTTAGCGCGGACCCGACGTCCATAATATAATTGTAAGTCAATGTATATTTCACATTTGTCTCCACAATTACAAATCAGTTTGCATTACGAATTAATATCAATTGGTATTTGTAACTTTTAAATATTCTTTATTAATTTAAAAGCAAAGCGACAAAAGCCATTTTGTCAATTGTGATTTAAAAGTAAGTCCTTGAAGTGATTTAATTACATTAGATAAATTATTAATGTAAGCATTACTGCGTTTCTATTTTGAAGGCTAAGGGTGTTAGCGAAACTTCACTGCAACTGCTATGGATAGGCACTACGCTTGGTTTCATAAAAAAAAACACCCATTGTACATTATAATTTATATTCCATTCATATTTAGCGCTATATGTTCTATAATATGATCTTAGGGTATCTACGTAAATATACTCTTGGTCCTGAAGAATATATTTATATTTATGATATTTCAAAGTACATTAGGCTTATAGTACTTTTCCATACTATTTTGTTGGATCTTAGGAGGTTAACCGATGAGCGTTTATGAAAGCATTGAAGCGTATTCATGTGAAAGATCAGGGTAAAGGACGCAGTGATTTATAGATCTGGGGGCCTACCACAACCTCTTAAAACAATATTACTTTAACCTTACATTGACTTTTCGTACCATAACGCTCTTAAAGTAAGCTTATTGTAATGTTAAAACTATGATGTTTTATTCGCTGCTTTGTGACTATTCATTCACTCAGTTCGTACTATGACGCGATGTAACATTAAAGTAATTTTGCTCTTATGTCAAATCTAGCAATCTTAAAATAGTTACATAGATGCAATGGAAACAATTTTTGCAATAATACATTACTTAGTTGACAGGTTCGTCATGGTATGAATATGAGTAATATTACAATTAGCTTACTTTAAGCTTACATTGAAATAAGATTGTTTTTGGAAACTGAGTAGCACTTCAACTTTTATGACTAAGACTGTCTCTTATTACTTATTATTATCAAGCTCACGACTTGTTCATCCCGTCCCTGGATATCATAATTGATATAATTTAAAATTTTGCAGCCTTAAAGTAGCTAACTTTTCCTCTTTCTCACCTTTCTTGTGTCCTCTTGTCATGTCACTGTCTATTGACCCGAGATATCCCTATCGGGTATTCCGTAGAGGACCTGGGTGTAACGGGCGTTTGGGCCAAGTCCTCCGCCAGTGATACACCTTCACGGACGTCTCTGGTGGACCCGGACTTGGGTATGGAAACGTTGGGGTTTGTGATTAGCTGTAGAGATGAACACGTTCGTCTGCCCCGGTGGCATGTGGCCGGGGTGTTCATCCCGTGCGCAGCTAGCACATCTTAGTAGTGGGTTAGCCGAGGGCCTTAGGCGGGACACGTGAGTTGCTTTTTAAGTCGGTAGCTACTCTCCAGCACTAGCCCTGAAAGCTAGTAGAGGATGAGCTAGATATCTCCCGGTCCCTCCAGCCATTTAGGTTAGTGGGATTAGGAGAGATCCTGTTTTTTGGCGTCGGGAAGTGTGTGTGCCTTGTAGCTCCGCCACCAAAGAGGAAATTTGGTGGTGGATTTAAGAGTCAACGGCTTAGCGGTGGCAACAAAAAAGTTGTGCAATGTGCAACGGGAAGAGAGCGTGCCTACAGCTGCGGTACCTATCTGGAAAATAGGGAGGGCACTCGGGACACCTCACCCAAGGCCTTTTGAGAACATGACTGAGTAGGTCACTGTGCGGGCTTGCTTGCACAGGTTATAGCGCCCTTCGTATATAACCAAGAGTTGAATAGGGAGGGTCCTTATAAACAAAACTTATGTAGAAAAGATATGAGACTGTCCTGTTTTGTTATTCGTTTAAGTTTTTAGTTGACATAGGAAATGTATTAAAATCGATTCGATAATAACTTTTAGAATTGTTTACAGGCCACGTAAGGCATCGTGTTACAACAAGAAAATAAAATCCTTTAGCATCTCTTTACAAAATCAAATCTAGCAGAGTTGTAACCTTGCATTTATGACCACGCATTACTCGGGGTTGATGTTAGAAAGTAATCGTTAGGCAGATGAACAGAGACGGAACTGACACGACTTTACATGTTTTTATATTATTGTATTGAATAGAATAGAATAGAATAGACATTTATCGCAACGCCACAACACAGATACGAAAAAAATAACACAAACAAAGAAAACAAAATTAAGGAAATAATAAATAAAATAAAAAAAATACAATAAAAACACAAGATTAAATAAGACAAATCTGACAAAAAACAAATTATAACGACTACAAATTTTGTATTATCATTTATGCGTTGTGACGTATGTAAATGGACTCCATTCAGCATAAGCCATAGCCATAATTGACTGTAGCGCTGGTTTTCAATGAACCCTGAGCCGAGATGAATGACGGACGTGTGTGTCTTTTCTAATTTGCGATTGCCACTGTATCGCGAATTATACTTTGTGTTTCATCCATATTTGTGCTTATTTCGTTAGTTTCTCCAACTCCAATTTCATACACTCCACATTGTCCACTTATTTTTTTTTAAATTTCAATTGAAAAATTGTGTGCATTACCACCTTTACCACCTACATCGAAAAGGTGTAATATGAACCATGGCCGGCTAGAACCGCAGTAAATGTACGTACCCTAGCCTTTTGAGCTTAAAATTTTTTCGGGATAGTCAAGCATTGAATATTAGGAATGCTTCTTACCCTCCATTCACACGGCATTGCACTGCACTTTTTTTGCAGTATTTGATGTGCGTTTGTATATGTGCGCTTTTCTGCAGGACAAACGCCGTGTGAACGGTTCTATATCTAAAGTATGCGCCACTGTTTATTCGGTTCGGATTTATACGGCAAAAAAACGTGCAGTACAATGCCGTATGAACGGAGGGTTAGGGTGCATACAGACCTGGCGAATGTGCCTGTTTGCGAAATCTCGTGAGCTGTAAGCATACGTGCATTATGTAGTTTGATCTGCCTTGCTTGCCTTGTGTGATATGATTAATTACAGAGGCGCAGTGCATTCGCCAGATTTGTGTACACCTTTAGCCGGCCTATAAACCATAATTGGTTGTACAAAGTTTATTCTACATGGTAAACCGGTGACCTCGATCACCTTCACCTGTACCATGGTACAATAGTTGACAAAAAAAAAAACAAAATTGAAATGGAATTAAAATTTTGTTAAAGAGCTTTTAACTTGGACTAATTTCCGGTTTAAGGCAGAAAGTACGTGACTCAGATAATTGGACTGGATATGCTTGACAGGCGCTGGACCTCAAAATAGAAATGAATTATTTTTTACACATAAACAAACCCATACTACCATCATCCTTGTCTCGTACTGTACTTAGAGGTAGGCGCAGATTGCGGATTTTCGTTTACTGTTGTGTTCTTTCGCTGAGTTAGGTTAGGTTAGTTGTATCCTCGCCGGAACTCCGCCGTGGGACCTCGAAGCGGAGGTCCTGGCGGAGGTTCACAACTTCCGGCGAGAGAGGAGGGTGCGAGGCGAGAACCCTGCTCCACAAGAGGTGGAGCGGGAGCGCCGCCTCGCGGTCCAGCGCATGCGGGACCGGTGGAAAGAGGGTTTGGCGGATCCCCCCTATGGAGCTAGAACCATAGGGGCGATCCGCCATGTCCACACTGAGTGGGCACACCGGTCCCACGGGCCACTGTCGTACCACCTTGTGCAGATCCTGACCGGGCACGGCTGCTTCGGTCACTACCTGCACAGGGTGGCGAGGAGGGAGGCGTCCCCGTCGTGCCACGAGTGCGGCGCCGTGGACGACACCGCGCAGCACACCCTCAAGGTGTGTTGCCGGTGGATCGAGCAGCGCCGCACTCTGGTGGCGACAATAGGGAGGGACCTCTCGCTGCCCAGCGTGGTCGCGGCCATGCTGCGGGATGAGAGGTCCTGGGACGCGGTGGCCTCCTTTTGCGTGGAAGTGATGACGCAAAAGGAGGCGGCGGAGCGGGAGCGCGAGGACGCGCCTGACGCACCCCCGCTCCGGCGCAGACGGGCGGGGAGGAGGCGGCGGCAATTTGCCGCTCAACTCCTTCCCCACTGAGGCCAGCGGACAGGGACTAGGGCCCCCTGTTCGCATTGCACGGCCTCAATCGTCTGGGGAGAGGGGCGGAGAAAACCGATCCTCTCCTCCATAGGCGCGGGAGCCCCGGCTTAGTGGCCGGGGCGGCCGGGCGGCGTCGTGGTGAAATAGAGATGATCCCACGGCGCCGACACAAACCCGGCGAGAGGCAAACCGATGGGGTTTAGTGGGTACACCCCTGGGTCCATGCCAGACCCAGGAGCAGCGCCCTTTTCAGGGCGCCGGGACTCCCACATAACCTCCGAGCCGCCCGGGCTCGGGGGTATCCATAAAGGATTCCCCACCGTTAAAAAAAAAAAAAAAAAAAAAAAAGGTTAGTTGTATCAAAGTATCTTAGTTTGCATAGAAAACACCTGCGCCGTACAACACACTCACAACGCGCGGGGGCAAGATCCGTCGTCCCGCGCATCGCTGCGTGGTGCAAGATATAAGAGAGTCATAACTCATAATTCATTTTTAAATTGCAATAATAATGTGGTGGATATAGTGTACATTTAAACATTTTCTGCACTTGAACATGAACCCTGGTAGGGTACCGCATCTTATTAAGCATTCCTTATTATGTATTATCACAAACTGTTCAAACAAAAAATCTTTTTTCTCATAATATCAAGTGACGGAACGAACGAGTCGTGCACCTGATGGTAAGCTACACATAACAGTTGCAGTGTATTCAGAGCTTTAAATCGTAAAGATCTGTGGGGCACTGCCGCTGCGCCCGCCACCCTGAGATATAAGTTGACAAGTCCCATGTGCCTGTAATTTTACCAGTAATGCTAACATTACTGCTTCGCGGCAGAAATAGGTAAGGTGGCAGTATTTCCCTTGACGAACTCTTTCATAACGAGCTCTACTGCTGCTGAAATCTAATATAAAATTCAATAAACAAAGTCAAAGTAAAAAGTCTTTTCATACACGCCCGTTTGTTCTCAGTATTTTCGACTTGGCACTTTTATGGACATGAATCTGGTTGGTATTATGAATTATTATGTTTTTGAGGCGAATGCAGTTCGCTGCTCGTCTGATTCCTGGTGAGGCTACCGGACAGAGGACAGAGATCCCCTGCCCGCATTGCACGGTCTTAACCTTATCTGGGGTTAGGACCTGAACTTGTAAGGTTCCTGTGCGCGCCCAGGTCATAGTGCCCTTCCCGCGTAACCAAAAGGTTGATAGGGAGGGGCACTATAAACAGAAGTTATGTAGAATGAGATGAGACTGACTGAGAGGAGGACTCGCTTGTCCCTATCTACCGACCCGAGAGATAGGGTTTTCCGGAGAGACTACAGGCTCGACGGTAAAACCAGAATACGGCGGGCGTCCGGGCCAAGCCCTCCGCCAATTATACGTCTTCACGTCTTCTGGCGGACCTGGACTTGGGTTTGTGGTTAGCCGGAGTTTGTGGTTAGCTGCAGGGACGAACACGTTCGTCAGCCCCAGTAGTGTGTGACCAGGGCGTTCGTCTCGCGCGCAGCTAGTGCGGTCTAGTTGAGGGCCTGAGGCGAGGACGCGCGGGGCACGTGAGTTGCCCTTTAAGTCGGTGTCTATGTCCGGAAATTGTCGCAGGATATCGCCAATTGGCACCTCCGGCACTAGCAAATCTACTAGAAATCTTCCGGTCCCTCCGGACACGTAAGAATTTGGGAACTGGAGAAACGCCGTTCATTCGGTGTCGGAAAGTGAGCGTGTCTTACAGCTCCGCCACCAATGAGGAGATTTGGTAGGCGGCTTAGAGTCGGCGGCTCAGCGGTGGCAACCGTTAATTGTGCGAAGCGCAACGGAAAGTGAGCGGAAATGCCTACAGATCCGGTACCTATCTAAAAAATAGGGAGGGTGCTGTACGTACCCGGGGCGGATCATCTAAGTCACTAGCCTTACAGAGAACCGGATGAAGTACGTGCAAACGTGCTTATCCGGGGTTAGGACCTGACTTAGATGGTCCCCATGCGAGCTCGCCCACACAGGTCAGAGTTCCCGCATAACCAAAAGGTTGATAGGGAGGAGACTATAAACAAAAATTATGTAGAACGATACGGGACTATGTGGGAGGAGGGGTCAAGAGAGCCGACCTCTTTAACGACGGAAACCCTGGTGGAAACGTGGAGGCTGGGGTTATCGTAGTGGTGAATCTGTGGGATCCTACGGCGCCCACAACACCTGGCTAGCCGCGGGAGTTTTAGTGGATACGCCCTCCCCCTGGAGGGCCTCCCCTTGAGCTTTATGCATGTCCTCGAGGATATGCATATACGTTTTCCTCTTCGAAAAGAAATATTCATGAAGTTATATATATAACAAACTCTAACAACACCTACATATAATTAAAAACATATCTCTCATTCCACTGGATAACTATGGAAATGCAAGACACATTCATTATTCAACAATTAAGCAAATTAAAAACGTATAACTTGAAATTCCGATGGGAGTACCGAATGCTAGGGAAATAATAGCGACCGGGAAGCAAATAAAGCAATGCATTCTGCTAAATCGGAAATTCATTCTCGTAATTTTAACCATTCACTGTGAAACGTTAATATAAAGCAAATGTACCAATATTTTTGTACAGAACTCTTTCTAAGGCCAATATTAATTAATATATCTCAAAATAAAGTAGGCACATATATGTATTAAGATCTCTTACCGTGTCAACAGTCTTTATTCGTTTATCCCTCGCACGACGTTCCATTCGTTTCCTGATTAGATTACGAGACTTGGTTGACAAATGAGTAAACTTAATATTACTTTTTATCAACACTACTACATTGGAGTGCACGAAAGAAACCTTCCCGTACTACGTGTAGTAGCAGTAGAGCTCCTTGTGAAAGAGTTCGTCCAGGGGAGTACTGCCACCTTACCTATTTCTGCCGCGAAGCAGTAATGTCAGCGTTACTGTGTTCCGGTTTTGGAGGGTAAGGGTGCTGGTGAAATTACAGGCACATGGGACTTGTCAACTTACGTCTCAGCGTGACGGGCGCAGTGGCAGTGCCCCTCATATCTTTGCAATTTAAAGCTCTGAGTGGCACTGTAACTGTTATGGACAGGCGTGTAGCATAACATAATTATAAAAAATAGTAAAACATTTAATGCTCACATTTTTTTACAATACAGTACTTACTACTCTATGCCATACTGTGTTCAAATTTTCATATCACCCGCGGTAACATAACAAACGATGCCTTAGATTACGCAGTTTATTTCATCTCAGTCGTCATGTCATGTCATATTTACACTTGCCCGCGCAAAGTGTGAAGTGGGGTATGGCTTTATTTATAGCGGACCTTCAAAGTTCACAATTAGATGATTACCATCACAGTCAGTCATGACCATAGGACCTGTTAAGTGACCGTAATGTTGGTTTGTTTGAAAAAGCAATATATGTGTTCGCAAAAACCTAAATACCGAAATATGATATTTATTACTTGATCTGGAGATCGTAACCATAACAGATTAAGGGTTTCTGGTAAGGTGATATCCGGAAGATTCCTGGAATAACATCGAGCAGCCAGATTAGTAGTACTGATGTCCAATGGCGATATTCAGCGAACGCTTTTCTACGTCTAACACTGAAAAGGCTGGTTATGAGTTTTTATACTTTTAAATGAGAAGCTTACCCGTGTCTTTGTTGAGAGTTTGTTATTTAACCAACGCCACTTGCCCATGTAATCAGTACAGTGTAACATATCTTTGTTTTTTGTTCAAAATTTTATAAACAATAGTAACATATGAGTTATATACATACACATGCATAATTATAGAATAGTAGTAAGCTAATTACACAATCAATCATATCATCCATTGGTTAGGTCTTACTATTTATAGATGAAAAAATATTATTTGCACCGATGAATGTTATCTCTTGGAACGGTTTATCTTTTCTTATCCGCTCACGCGATGCGCTCATCCTACCGCAAAATGGCGACTATTTGGTTTCGCAAATTAGAAAAGGATTCAGTTTAAATACAAGTTTTTGTAAATAAAAATTATTATTCTGCATTGCTAAATAAATACCCTCCGTACTACAACAAAAATATCTCAAATAAAATGCAATAATACACCGCAAATCCTGCACTTAAAAAGCACTAATGGAATTTTTGGTGTACTTGGGTAAATATGGTAATATTCCGTTTGAGTGGTTCTAACGTTTACCATGAAATTACTCCTTAAAGTATAGTTTTTAAACATTTATATACAGGGTAAACTTAAAAAACGCTACTTACGGTATGTTTTCAATAAATAAACACCGACATCACCAGCCCAAACAACAACACACACGATTGTCGTGACGTATTTTTGAAGTTGTTTATTTTTTTAAATGACAGACCCAGGCATTAAAAACTTTATGGTTTGCTAGAGTAGTTACCGAAATAGCAATTAGTATTAGTTATTTTACCTATTATAACTTCGATATCCGATAAATCGGTATAAAATCATCACCGGCACCTCTAGGTGTGGTATGCTTCTAGAGACGAATGAATCGCGTGAGCGGTTATTACAATACAGTAATAAAACCATTAACATTTGTTTTACTCAAAGCGTACATGGACTGAATGATCTTGATCTATCGTACGGGTCATGGATGCACTAAATGTTTATTCTGAATTCCTATTTTGAATTATTTCTTTACTCATCAGGTCATTTTTTTTAACTGTAGGTACTTCGTAAAATATCAACTGTCGACATTTTTCATACAAAATCCAACAAAGTTAGTTCCGCATGAATATTATCAAGGTTAAACCAATGCGTAAAATTGTTTAAATCGATGGACTATATGGATGGGAATGCGTTATCGAGGCGGTTCACTCTTTTGTCATATTATATTCTAAAGATGAAGCCATAAGAAAGATCGGTGCAAATAATATTGCGCCAACTAACGAACATAAACAGTGATGAAAAACATTTTATGAAACTTGTATATCAGAGAATGTGAATGAACCTCTATAAGTGCGAAGTCCGCACCCATAGTAGGCTAGCGATAAAAATGTAAGTAGTTTTAATAGCGCAAACGTTTTCCGCGTAGAATCCGTCTGTTTAGGTAACACTGTTTATCACATTTCTCACACTTCCTAAGTTTCAAATTCATTTAAGCGGTAATGCGCACGTTTCTATTATATATTGATTTGTGATTGATTGATATTCAAAATTGGCCACTTACAAAGTTTAAGACTATAGTGAAACAAAAATTTTATACTAAAGGCTTATACAGCTTCTGCGTACTTGGACGACAAAAATCCGTGGTTTTGACACGTTTAGCTCTTCCAGGAAGTCGATCTACGATGTTTCAATTAAATATTGTAATAACCGCTCACGCGATGCGCTCATCCTACCGCAAAATGGCGGCTATTTGGTTTCGCAAATTAGAAAAGGATTCAGTTTAAATACAAGTTTTTACAAATAAAAATTATTATTCTGCATTGCTTAATAAATACCCTCCGTACTACAACAAAAACATCTCAAATAAAATGCAGTAATACACCGCAAATCCTGCACTTAAAAATCACTAATGAAATTTTTGGCGTACTTGGGTAAATATGATAATATTCCGTTTGAGTGCTTCTAACGTTTACCATGAAATTACTCCTTAAAGTATGGTTTATAAACATTTATATTCAGGGTAAATTTAAAAAACGTTACTTACGGTATGTTTTCAATAAATAAACACCGAAACCACCAGCCCAAACAATAACACACACGATTGTCGTGACGTATTTTTGAAGTTGTTTATTTTTTTTAAATGACAGACCCAGGCATTAAAAACTTTATGGTTTGCTAGAGTAGTTACCGAAATAGCAATTAGTATTAGTTCTTTTACCTATTACAATTTCGATATCCGATAAATCGGTATAAAATCATCACCGGTACCTCTAGGTGTGGTATGCGTCTACGGCTGCATGTATCGCGTGAGCGGCTAATAAATGTATTCAAATGTATATTTACAAAGAGCAACCCCTAGTTTCTTGCTAATTTTTTCAGGGGAATCTGCCTTACGAATGAGCAGTAGAGTTTAATCAGTATGACGATATCAAGTGTAATTTGCTTGCCTGTTCGCTTGTATTATTTGACTTTGACTTTATTTCTACCGCCGCTGTCTTTCGGAATTAGTAATAGGGAGAACCAGCACAAGCACAGAGCTTCAAGCGGTGACTGGCAATTGTCAGAAAATAAGTATCAGAGTAACCAAACACGACGGTATCATTAGTCCTGTTTAAGGAATCTATTAAGGATAGTGATTGGACGCGGGTTGGTCGAGACCGGAACAGTTGACGATAATAAAAAATAAGGATAGGGCCACCTTGAATGATGTCGGACGTCATGTGACTCAATTACAGACACAAGAGCCTTCACTACTTAGGATCGTATTCTAGAACTCTACTCAATGCTCAGGTCAGGGTTTAAGTATGGTTTAAAGCACTCGAAATCATACTCAAGTCCCTGCCATTAGGGTCGTATTTGCAGTGCTTGTGTTTCCAGTGCAATCCTCACTCGAGCATTGAGTAGAGTTCTAGAATATGACCCTTAGTGTCAATACTTAGTGTCGCAAAGATATATGGTCACTTTTCAGCAAATTCCATCAGGTGGACCGATTGACTGTTCCAGTATAGGATATAATAATAAAAATATTGTTCATAAAACCGCTTACAGTATAGGCGTACATTTTGCCCATCCAAACGTGTAAAGGCGCGAATTCCACGTTGATAGAATTCTCTATACCACTTTCGACCGGCCTAGTGTGAGTTCTCGTATTTCCTCAAGTACTCCCGTTATGTTTGGAGAATAATATGGTGTCCTACTTACATTTATTTATAACTATTAATTGTTGAAATCATGTTATCGTTTGTTGTTCGTTATAGAATCAATACACTCATAATATAATAAAACAAGGCTGATAACTTCATAAAAACGTAGCAGCGTAGCTTGTATGTGTACGCGCTCGCCGCGTGCCGTGTACGGATGCACGCATTTGTATAATAAAAAATCGCTACTACGATAATATCTCCACTTACGTACGGTCTACGAGAAAAAAAAGCTTATCCGAATAATAACAAACTTTAAAGAAACAGATAGTTGTCGACTTCATTTCCAAAATCACAATTTACTAACGCTTCTCAGAAATTTGTAAATTTATTCGTAGATACCAGATTTTTTTTAAACGCCTTCAAAACATCCCAATAAAACACTTAATGCATCACAAAAATAGATTAATGCTTCCTATATCCAGATTAATAACTCTATATGCGTCTTTCACATACGTTATCTTCATAAAAAATTACTACAACTGCCTGATGTACTGAAAAACGACATCACTGTTATAACAATAATAATAATGCACGCATTCATAGCCCCGCACTAGAGAAACGTTATAACGCGGGTGTTGTGGACACACATAGACAACCACAAATTGCACCCAAACCCAAAAATAAATATAGGCCTTACAATATAAGGCCCGGGAATCAGACCAGATGCTGGCAGATCAGCATGGTAACCGTTAGGCCACGGAGGCAGTACACCAAGTGACGGGACAGACAAGTCGTGCTGCGAAGCGACACACCTGCCCATAGCAGTTTGCCACTCGAGAGCCCGTCACCCTGACACATACGTTGACAAACATTTGAAAACTACAATAAACGCGTTTAAAAACTAATAGATATTTTCACACCTACTTTCAATCAAATACTTTGCCTTCTAACTATTTTCCCCACGTTTCGGCTAGGTTGCATTCGAGAAACAGGATAGGTATGATAATACCTATTAGAGCGGTTACACGCGGCGATGTTTAGCAGCGAAGCAAACGCGATGCAAGCGCGCAACTGCATCGATGCAAACGCGCGATTGCATCGCTACACTGGGATTTATAGACGATAGCTTATATTAGTTAGGGCAATTTACAATCTGGGCCCCAAAGTATCTTTGAGAGATAAGTTTAAGGAAATTAACATTCTTACACTAGCCTCACAGTACATTTATGAAAATGTAATTTTTGTTAAAAGGAATAGTAATTTCTTTATGAAAAATAGTGACAGACATAACATTAATACGAGGAATAGAAATAAACTAGCTTTTCTTGATAGTCGTCTTCACAAAGTCAAAAAATCATTTAAGGGGCAATGTATACGCTTCTATAACAAGATTCCGGTTGATATACAAAATTTGCCTTTCACGAGGTTTAAAACTATAGTGTAACAAAAACTTTATACTAAAGGTTTTTAAACAACTTCTGCGTACTTGGATGACAAAAATCCGTGGTAGTAACCCGTTTAGCTCATGGAGGTAGTCTCGATCTCTGATGTTTGAATTAAAAAAAAAATATTGTAAATGTTATTTACAAAGAGCAACCTAGAGTTTCTTGCTCATTCTTCTCAGGGAAATCTGCCTTACGAATGAGCGGTAGAGTTTAACCATTGTGACGATTTCAAGTGTAATAATACTTACCTATGAAATAAAGATTATTTTGAATTTGAATTTGAATTTGAATAGCATCGATGTCATAATGCTCTACAAAATCGGGACGCAGTAATGCTCGCATTACTGTTCAACGACAGAAATAAATATGATGTCAGTACTTCTCTGGATGAATTTGTTCACAAGGAGCTCTACTGCTACTAACCAGGATACGAAAGGACTAATAAAACATACATTAATGTACAATTGCTTATTATAATATATAGAGTTAAGAAGTGTTTGCTATTTACTAAGGAACGTTAAATTAATTAGGTGCTAAATAATTCACTCTTACTAAATTGGGGCAAAAAGTGAGAAGCACAAAATTTTAATTCATCGCCAACACCTGACAAGTGGTTGACAAAGTGGTCGTTTTTTGTGTCGTTGAGTTTTTTCCGTTTTATGAATATTTCGCGGGAATTAAATCTCTTCGGATTGAGCTTTTTGAATTCTTTTTATACGGTTTCGAGCAGCCTTTATTTCGCCTTAAGGTTCAAAACTTCGAGTCCGTTTAATGGTGACTTACACCGCTGTTCTGTGAATATACGTCAAAAATATGTACATTATGTACGAATGTACAATTGCTTATAATAAATAATTAGTACATGTGAGCATCCAGATCATTAGTAAAGTACTGTCACATCCTAATGGTTACCTATCACAAGCTAGAAACATGATTTACAGAATTTTGTCTCTCCGAAAACCTTTAGATTTTCATTGAATAGATTTTGCTTCATTTGTCCTAAACAAGTGACGATTTTTTTCATTACACCATTTAATGTTTTACTATTTTTACATATTGACAATGTAACAGAACATACCTTCCACAAAATAAAATAAAAAATGAATTAACGGAAATTCGATGAGTATAAATATAACAGTAATGAATTATTAGTGAAAGAAGTAGGTAATTTTTAAATAACATTTAAATGTAAATAATCACATTCGAAGAATTTCAATAGCAAATGACTTCTTTGAATTCGTCTCAGTTCACACTTTTGAGCTGCAGGAAACACTTAACAAATAACGTATGAATTATCGGTTTTGCTGAGTGTATTTTTGTTAGGGTTGCTAAACTTTGGTAACTAATGAAATTAAATTATTTAATAAAATATATAATAATACTAGTAAATTAAATGCATACTATCATTATTTGTGCGAGAGTGTGTTTATGATACAATATGATAGAGTGAAGTTAGCTTTACTCAAAGGTGTATAATTTAGATTCGCAAAGCATATAAAAAAAAA
>NW_020653945.1:24520551-24591928 GCF_003589595.1 Hyposmocoma kahamanoa
CGATGGTTATGTATGTTGTTTAGGAGAGGGGGGCTGATCCGTTACAACAAGTTATTCTTTTCTCGATTTTTATTTCCCCGACAAACCGTTTGACCCATTGGTCAAACGTATCTAATTGAATATTTTTATTTTGTAAAAAAACGATATCCATGATACATTTTTGTTATGTTATTTCTTATTACAGATATCAAAAGTATTAGAACATGTCGCACAATACAACTCGTCAAATAAAAGCACCTCGCATCTTTAGAAAATATGATAAACGAGATGCAAATTAATCTGATTAAGTTGTAATTGCTCGCTTCGCTCGTTCCAATCGTGCTGCTTTTTCATATACTAACTTAACCTAAACCTACAGGAGTGGGCGTGTTGTAACTTGAAAAAAAAAACAATTTTTTTTCACATTTTTGAAAAAAAAACAGCGCCCTGGTTTTTTCTAAATTTGAATTTTTGCAGAAAAAGTAAAATGGAATAACTGAAATAAAATAAGACACTAACTTTTGTTTTAAGAATGTGTAGCCGTGGACGCATGCCGCCACAGAGCGTTGCGCGATTCATGCGTCTCTGGAAGCATACCACACCTACAGGTGTCGGTGATGATTTTATACCGATTTATCGGATATCAAAGTTATAACAGGTAAAAGAATTAATATTAATTGCTATTTCGGTAACTACTCTAGCAAACCATAAAGTTTTTAATGCCTGGGTCTGTCATTTAAAAAAATAAACAACTTCAAAAATACGTCACGACAATCGTGTGTGTTATTGTTTGGGCTGGTGATTTCTGTGTTTATTTATTGAAAACATACCGTAAGTAGCGTTTTTTAAGTTTACCCTGAATATAAATGTTTATTAACCATACTTTAAGGAGTAATTTGGGTCATGGTAAACGTTAGAACCACTCAAACGGAATATTATCATATTTATCCAAGTACACCAAAAATTTCATTAGTGCTTTTTAAGTGCAGGATTTGCGGTGTATTACTGCATTTTATTTGAGATGTTTTTGTTGGCAGTACGGAGGGTATTTATTTAGCAATGCAGAATAATAATTTTTATTTATAAAAACTTGTATTTAAACTTTAAGCCGCCATTTTGCGGTAGGAGGAGCGCATCGCGTGAGCGGACAAAAGTAGAAATATTAAGAAAACATTTCTGTTTATGTACTTTCGTACATTATGGTAGAGAGAGAATATTTATAGAGAGAGTATTTTTACGCATGATACTAAAGTCATCCTTCTTTGAACAAGGAGTATGTTTACATTCCAACATCCTCCCTTAAACATATCCCCATCATCTTCGAACAGAAGGCCAGCTTCAGGTACGACGTATCCAGTAAGCATGTCTGCTACCATCAAAGCAGTCTAACTGTAGCGGACATCAATAGCGACTTTCTGTACTTTGTTGCGGACAAAGTGGTGTCTCACGTCAATGTTTTTTGTCCAAGAATGATAACCATCAGTACCTGACAGTTTTATACTACTCTGGTTGTCACTGTAGATGATCATGGTTTCATTCCTCTTTTGTGGCCAAATATTCTCATTTAGTTGCTTCAGCCACAAAAGTAGCCTTACTCATGAAAGTTCATAAAGCACTTCGAACTAAGTCAAAGGTGAAATTTACCTCCTAAGTAGTGCCGTAAGTCCAAAATGTGGATATAGAAAATAGAAAATACAAACCTAAAACCAAGCAACGTTTGTCCGTGTGTCTCAATAAGTATCAAAACGGATACCACGGGTCAAGATCCCTGAAATTAAGTCATTCGAGTGAGCAATGAGCATTGTGTTTGGAGCAAGATATACAATACAATTAGTCTATCTGGGTGAGTTTGAAAGAAGAAAATATATCAAAATATTTCAAACTACGAAAAGTTTGAAATATTTCGATATATTTCCAATCGAATTATGAAAAAAGTTCACGGTTGAATTACCTACATACGAATATTTGTCATCATCCAGAAAAGGTTTTTCTATTATAACAGTCTTCTCTGTTTAAGTCTTGTACTGTCACCATTATCCAATGGCTCAAAGTTACCTTAACCAGGATGTGATAAAGAGCTGATACGTCTACAGCAGAAGGTACTACTCTAGATCTTCTTGCAAGCGTTAATCTACTATAAATTGGTTGAAACACTTTTTTTTTTAAATGTAAGTGCGCATTTGACCTCCATCTCACCTGATGGAAAGTGACGATAAGGTCGACAATGGAGCATGCACACCTAAATAATGCCTATTCACTCTCGCCAGAAAAAAGGCCCAAGTTATAACGTTCAGTGAACAAGTTTGCAGGCAGGGAATTCCACCCCATAGCCGTTCGCCATATAAATGTGGAAGTGCTAATTTTTGGAATATCCATAACATGGGGGTGGAACCCAAACCTACGCCTAGTCTCTCGGTGATGGAAAGGGGAAGGCGGAATTAAATCGTGTAATTCCAACGCAAACCCTTCGTATATATCCTGTAAAATACTGTAAAATAATAATATGAAAAGTGATACGTATCGCATATTCTGTCCTTGCAATAATAAACTGCCTCCATGGCCGAACCGGGTTCAATTCCCGGGCCGGGAGAAATATTTATACGACCTACATTCTCTCATGAGTGTGGGTGTATTTGTGGTTGTCTATGTATGTGTCAATGGCGCGACACAGGATTTCGCTAGTGCGGTGCTATGAGTGTGTGCATTAAATTTTATATAGAAGAAAAGCATAATATAAAGCCCGATGGCGAGTACTTATATCTGGTTATCCAGAAATAGAGAATGATCATTTAATTTGTTTGAAAACTATTCTGCCAAATCATTACTGCACTCAGCTTGGCCAGCCCGAATTCGAAACAATGGACGAGTATCGTCAATTGTTTTACTTCAAAACGACCAGTTTAATTTGATCTTTGCTATAAAGAACGAAAATTGAAAAATTACATATTTAATATTTAATTACCGATGAAATGTGATTCGGTTTAATTTATAATTAGATGTTTTGCTGTTTTTCCCACACCCCGATTGGAATATCCCCACCCCGATTGGAATAGCCCCCCCTAGTTAGAGATATTATTATCTTTATTACAATAAATACAGAATATTTTTTTAATATACGGAGACGTACATACAAGTCAGTTGTTGGCGCTGTACTATTTTAGTTTTCTAATTTGTGATTTCAGTGCAAACGAGAGTTGAAATTTAAAAGTGATATAAGTTCCGTTTTCCTGATGAGATACATGGCCCTTATTTCGTCTCTATTTCTGGTTATATACTCAATGTATAAAGTTCTGTAGAGGGGGATCTTTTGTTACTTTATGACGTCATCAAATTGAATAAATAGACTTCCAGTCAAGTGTCAGGTTTTATTTCCAAAAAGTGCAAGGTGACGAATTAATTGTAACCGGCGAGAGCGGTACTACGCGTACAAATGCAAAAAGGTATAAAAGTAACTATCAGATAGATCCAGGCAGTTATGCAAGGACATATACAAGGACTCAACTCCTAGAAACATATAAATAGTTCTGATGTTGATTTAAATTTTTTTACAGAATCGATTTATATTTGTTAATGGCGTAAGAAGAAAATATTTACATTAGTATTTAAACTTTGTATCGGGACGAGGATACTAAATTAAGTACCGAGTTGGTTGTTACCTTTTGAAGTTTTGATATGCCTTAATTAGGAACCTTTTTTATGAGACCAAGTGACGGGACGAACAAGTCGTGCGCCTGATGGTAAGCGACATGCCTGTCCATAACAGTTGCAGTGCCACTCAGTGCTTCAAATTACAAAGATCTAAGGGGCACTGCCACTCCGCTTATCACTCTGATACATAAGTTGACAAGTCCCACGTGCCTGTAATTTCACCAGCACCCTAACCCTTTCCGCTTGGCGGCAGAAATAGGTAAGGTGGCAGTACTTCCCTGGATGAACTCTTTCACAAGGAGCTCTACTGCTACTAAACTGTTGTTTATAAAAAAAACAATAAAAAGACACACGTTTACAGACCAAACACATGAACCATATAATATGCACGAATCGTTAAACGATAAACAGTAATGTGGACAAAAAGGATCAAGACTCAGCATTGCTGATTTTCAGTCTACACATAAATAAAATTCGGTTCAAGTAGTAATCATTCGAATAGTCATAATAATAATATGTATAATCATAATTCGAGGGAAATCTTAACACCACGATGTAGAAATTAAGTAAAAAGGGTCAATGCCATCTAGCGAATTTTTAGAGAACTATCCGACAAATAAAGTTGATTAGTAGTCTATAGTATAAAGTAGATTTATTACAGCTCCTAATAATCTCATCACAGAAGAGTACACCAGCGACCTTGGTGATACTAAACAAAGCGTTTTCCTAGAAGTTCTGAGAGAAACCGATCGAAAAGACTAAAATCATAACGAGCGATCACAGATACACCGAATGTGTCGTTTTTACCGAGCGGGTGACATATTGTGGCAACTCCGCCGGAATAAATCACACACTGTACCTGAATGGGCGGCGTACGTAGATAAGAACTTGCTGGAAACGAAAACGCTTTAAAATTGTATTAACTCTCAATGTTTCGGGATAAGAATAACAGTATTATACAGATCATACTTAACATTAGTTTTAATATAACACGTTTTCACTTCTTTACTACTTATTCAGCTTCAAGACAACATTAATTATTTAAAATTTCTGCATTTATTAAAATCGACGACTTGTCGAATCTACGGGAAACTTTGGATGTACAGTTAGTAAGATTAATTATTAATAATACTTTAATATGCGTGAGATGAATGGTACTGAATATTTAATTTTTATGTAAAATAGACAAGCCTTATTAGGCAACGATGTAGCCAACACTATGAATAGTTTGTCTAGTAAATACCTATTCACTCTGGCCTTGAATAGCCCTAAATTGTAGCTTTCGGAAGACACGGATGCCGGTAGTATATTTCATTCCTCTGCCACACGCATCAGTGCGAATGGATGGTAAGCCAATGACACAAAGACGGAGTGTTCCGGGCTTTCTAGTAAACCGAAGATGGAACGGTAAGGGTGGAACTAAATTGCAAACTCACATAGTTTACAAAGTCGTTTTCAAAGTTTACCACTAGGTACATCTAGGACATCTAATTCAGAAACCTTAATAGAACTCTATGTATGTACACAGTACATGTATACGTAGTGTGCGGATTATGGTGATCCATTTTTTTCATGAATTATGGCACGCCAAGGGAAATATGAGAAAATACCGACGGAGTTTGATGCCGCGTCACTCTGAAAACATGTAGCCACAAAATGTTATACAACGACGACGTTGAAAATGTTAGCCTCAAGCCACGAATGAGAAAAAAAATTATTAAGTGAGACCTTTTTTTAAAGAATATTAGCAGAAAACTGGCTTCCGTTTAATATAAAAAGCAAATAGACTAGAAGCGCTTTTGCAAGATTGAAGTTTTTGTCGAACCAATCTTTACAATGTAAAAGAGTAAATTTTTTAAGACAAATGTTTCGTTTATTTTAATGAAAATTCTGTGACGACGTATTGTTATGGTAGGTAATTTGTTAAAGAATATTTAATGTTAAATAATTTTAAGATAACGCAGCAAAATTATTCAATTGGTATTTTTTGAAATTGAATTTGTAAGGTTATGAATTCAATTTAAAATGTCAAGCCATTAACGCTGACTTAGGGTAAGTGAGAAAATACAAATTTTACAGGTGAGTGTATTTTTAAATATTTCTACATATATATGTGATACTACATTGAATTTTAATATATAATAATTAATTCTGTAACCAATTGTGTAACAGCAAAAACTTTTTTAAAACAATAGATGTCAAGCTTATTTTAGGGCTTACAATATTTTTAACCGACTTCAAAAAAAGGAGGAGGTTATATGTTCGATTGTATGTATGTTATCAGAAATTTCCGTCAATTGTGGACCGATTTTGAAGGAAATCCTCAAATTTTATAGGCATGTCCGTGATCACCAATTTTCCTATCAATTGTGTACCAATTTTTAAAATTATTTTTTTGTTTGAATGCATATCTCTCGAGGTGGTCTCTGATACTGTTCCTGGTTCATTTCGGTTATCACAAATTACTAATTATTTTCCGCAATTAAAAGCCGTCTTTTCACTTGACACAATACATGTAATCACCAATTCACACGGTCTTCATGACAACCAGAAAAGAAAATACAAAATGTACAAAGGAGCCCGTAACAGTCACATTGTCACCAAGAAGTAAGAATCTGAGGTGATAGGGAAACTTTTGAAGTCGGTTTTTTTGGTTTGCATACTTGCCAATAAAAACATGGAACACGTTTTTTTGCCAGTTATAGTAAAAGACAAAATTGTGAATATTTGTTGTGATAACAAATTAAAGCCATTTGAAAAATGTATATCATATAGAATACGTGTTATCCGCTCACGCGATGCGCTCCTCCTACCGCAAAATGGCGGCTATTTGGTTTCGCAAATTAGAAAAGCATTCAGTTTAAATACAAGTTTTTATAAATAAAAATTATTATTCTGCAGTGCTAAATAAATACCCTTCGTACTACCAATAAAAACATCTCAAATAAAATGCAGTAATACACCGCAAATCCTGCACTTAAAAATCACTAATTAAATTTTTGGTGTACTTGGATAAATATGATAATATTCCGGTTGAGTGGTTCTAACGTTTACCATGAAATTACTCCTTAAAGTATAGTTTATAAACATTTATATTCAGGGTAAACTTAAAAAAACGCTACTTCCGGGATGTTTTCAATAAATAAACACCGAAATCACCAGCCCAAACAATAACACACACGATTGTCGTGACGTATTTTTGAAGTTGTTTGTTTTTTTTAAATGATAGACCCAGGCAATAAAAACTTTATGGTTTGCTAGAGTAGTTACCGAAATAGCAATTAATATTAGTTCTTTTACCTGTTATTACTTCGATATCCGATAAATCGGTATAAAATCATCACCGGCAACCTCTAGGTGTGGTATGCGTCTACGGCTGCATGTATCGCGTGAGCGGATATGTTTAGTTCAGTTGATACAAAAAAAATCATTGGTATTATGTAAAGGACCTATTGAAGATAGCGGTTACCTTGTAAAGGTTCGAGGCAAGTTTGTGTTTTTTATTTAAATTTTTAGGAGACGTGTTTTTACACAATGTATATCGTCAGTTTTACTACATATTTTTTCCAAAGTGATTCATTCGACACTTTCACTGTTATGCGGAGTATAGACTCTTAAAGGCCATAAATGTGTGACCTACTTGAAATTGTCGATACGGCTAAAGTGTAGTATGGGTCAGCGATTCGCAACATTTGGTACTTATTGAGTTATTAGACTCTCACAATTGCTACATATTGAAAATGAAACTATTTTCAACCGACTTTAAAAAAAGATGGAGCTTCTCCATTGGACTGTATTTTTTGTGTATGATGTTACGCAATTACACCGACAATTTGACTTTTGAACGATTCTTTTCTGTTGAAAAGAGGGTGTCTCAGTAGTGAAATGAATATTTTAGAAGAGCTTTTTGTGGAAAACATTACATGCTCCGGTATTGAAGGATAAGAGTGCTGGTGAAATTACAGGCACATGAGTCTCTCCCTTCCTTCTTACGGGCGCAGTGACAGTGCCCCTAAGATCTTTGCGATTTAAAGCTCTGAGTGGCACTGCAATTATTACGAATAGGTGTGTCGCTTACCACCAGGCACACGACTTGTTCATCTCGTCATATGATAATAAAAATAATTAAAATAAGTAAATAAAATAGTCAAGTGTGTTTTAAAGCCACTAAAGTGACATACTCATTATTTGACTGGATCGTCACAAAAGGAGTGGTATTTCGTTAAGACCGAGGTCTGAAGTGAGGAGTTTTGTAATAAATCATAGTCGGGACTACAGAGAACCGGGCTAAAGACGACTAGCTATTACACCGTGCTACTAAACGGTCGAATTATATTTGGTCAACTTTAAAACATGCATAATTCGTGTTGACATCCGTTTAGTATAATTTTAATAACCTTTACAAATGTATAATGCATTTAACCGATTTCAGCAAAAATGCGTAACTTGATGTGCTAAAAATTGTCCGTTCTAGATTGTTCCTGACAACAATTCTACGGGCAGCACTAGCGAAGAAGAGTTCCAGGACGCAGTGACTCAAAGTATCAGCCCCTTGAGTTCCCCATTGCGAGCTGCGTAATCGGCGCGCGCGCAGAGAGCCGCAGCGCGCAGTGCTAGACGTGACGAGGTCGCGAACGTTGCACTCAACTAATGATGAAGACGATCGATTACGATTGAAACTAGTCGGACTGCTTCCGACTAAAATACTACGCGATGAATCCCGTTAATTTTATATTATATCGTGTATTTAGTGGTTTATTATTATGGCTCAGGGCTCATTGAAAACCAGCGCCACAGTCAATTGCGGCTGTGGCATAAACTGAATGAAGTCCTTTTGCATACGCCACAACCGCACACATGACAGTACAACATTTGTAGTTGTTATATTTAGTATTTTTTGTTTTGCTCTTTGTTTGTTATTGTCTTATTTCATTTTATTTTAATTTTGTTTATTACGTCTTTTTGTTTTGTTTTGCTTGTCTAAGTAGTATCAATATTTTTTTTTGTATCTATGTGTTGTGGCGTAGCAATAAATGTCTATTCTATTCTATTCTATTCTATTCTATTTAAATCTTACAGTTAGCAGTAATGTTTCTTGCAATAGAGTTCGCCCAGGATAGTATTGCCAGCGCACCTAATTATGCCACCAACAATGGAGTTTCGCTGCGTTCTTGTTTTGAACGGTTGCTGTCATCAACGTTATCAATTTTTATTTCTATAAATTTTTATGACTTCAAGTGACGGGACAAACAAGTCATGCGCCTGATGGTAAGCTATACGCTTGTCCATAACACTCGTACATAGCGCCCGTCACCTTGAGACATAAGTTGACAAGTCCCATGTGCCTGCAATTTCACCAGCAACCCTTACCCTTCTAAACCGGGACATACTTCACATTACCGCTTGACGACAGAAATAGGTAAGGTGACAGTACTACCCTGGACGAACTCATTCACAAGGGAGCTCTACTGCTACTAAAATCGATAAACTTAGCAGTATTGCAGAGCCCTGAAGACGCGGTCGTTAATATCGAAGTCTGATCTCTAATGTTTGGACCTACAAAACAAAATTAATGGTATATACATATAAATACTAAACTTATTACTTTCCTTCCACTTGGCAGATCGGCTTCAAATTGTGTATACTGTGTAAATCTGATAACATAACAATAACGTAGCAACTTTGTTCTAATCCTGCAACCAGGATAGTCTGCAAACTATCCAACTCCTCAACTACTTCCAGTAGAACCATCGTATTGGTCCTAACATTAGTAGTAATTTGTGAAAGAAATCGTCTGCCGCCAAGCAATAATGTGAGGAAAGGGTAAGGGTGCTGGTGAAATTACAAGCACATGAGACTGTTGTCTCAAAGAGATGGGCGCAGTGGCGGTGGTTGTGAGTGGTTTTGCGGTTAAAGCTGTTGTTATGGCAACTGTTATGGGTAGGTGAGTAGCGTATTCACAATCACACGACCTGCACGTCTCGTCATTTTGTAAATAAAAAAATAGTACATTGTGCATTAAGGGCGGAAAGTAAGGAATTATAAACGAGACTATATTAGAAGCCCGAAGTCGAGACTGAGGGCTTTCAGAGGTTCGTAATTCCCGTACCCGTACGTGTTCATCACACTTGCGCGTAAATAGTGTGATTGCATTTTTTCTTCTCATTACAACCATAGTCGTATAATGAAAAGAAAATAGGCCCGAAGATTTTATTTGAAGTAATGCTCCAAAGTCAGTAGTCAAGTTAGTCCCTAATCATACCATTAACGTGCAAGTATGATGAAAAATATTTTATTATTATTGTTGCATGCATACATACATATACTTCACGCCTATTTCCCATCGGGGTAGGCAGAGACAACAGTCTTCCACTTGCTACGGTCCTGACATACATCTTTCGCCTCATCAACACGCATCAATGCTTTCATACACGCTCGTCGGTTAAGGGTAATCTTGACCTGGCCCTTCTTTAGGATGGCCTCAATTTGGTCATGATAAGTTCTCCTTGGTCGGCCCATACCAACTTGCCCGCTCACACTCGCCTTATAAATCTGTTTCGTCACTCTTCTTTCATTCATTCTCTCTACACGTTTGAACCATCTAAGCATCCCTTTCTCTATCTTTGTCACTATATGTTCTTCCACGCCGCAACGCTCTCTTATCACACTGTTCCGTAATTTATCCATCCGAGTCACTACAGTCATACTGCTCAAAGCTCTCATTTCTACTGCATTAATTCTACTTTCATGCTTCTTCTGCGAAACCAATATTCACTACCATACATAAGTGTAGGAACCAGCACCCCCCCCATGCACAGCCAATCGTGCCTTTTTAGACACTTTCTGGCTGCCCATGAAGGTATGCAAGGCACCATTCACCTGATTCCCTGCGTTCACTCTTCTTTCAATATGTCTCTTTCACATTTTCCATTACACGTAAACATAGAACCCAAATACACAAACTCTTTCACTTGTTCCACTTTCACTCCTTTAATCAATATCGTATAAATCGTCATATCTTCCTCTCTTTCAAAAAACCTACCTTTGTCTTTCCCACATTAATTTTCATTCCTTTCAGCACCATGCGTAATATTTACTATCTCTTGCAACTCCTCCACTGACGACGCTTATTAGCATTATTAGCGTTATAACCACCTGATCATCGGCGTATAGGAGGCACTTAATGAGTAAACCGTTCATTCTCAGCCCACACGTACTGTCTTTCAAAACTTTCAAACAATTGTCCATAATTAGGTTGAACAGCCATGGCCACGCTACACATCCCTGTCTAACACCTTTCCCGATATCGAACCAGTCAGTGTAAGCACCATTTATTCTGACACAGGCACTGGAATCCTCATAGAGAGATTTCAGTGCCTGAACTAGACTGCCGTCTACCCCATACATAGGCAATGTCGACCATAATTCTTTCCTTGACACTCTGACGTAGGCCTTCTCCAAGTCTATAAAAGCACAATAGACTTTTTGTCTTTTAGCCAAGAACTTTTCGGTCATGTTTCGCAAGGAGAAGACCTGATCAATGCATCCCATTCCTCTTCTAAATTCCGCTTGCACGTCCCAAATTTTTTCTTCCGTTTCTTTCATCACTCTCTCAATCAATAAATACCTTTGCATATAATTTGCCGACAATGCTAAGAGGATTGGATTCCGCGGTAATTTTTGCAGTCTTGCTGCGACCCTTTTCCCTTATATAATGGTATGATGACAGCCTTGCCCCAGTCTCCTGGCACTCGGCCGCTTGACCAACAAAGGTTGAAAAGGCGGTACAGCTGACTAGCGATCACACCCTGTCCAGCCCTCAGCATTTCAGCAGCAATTCTGTCATATCCCGCAGCATATATGTTGCATTATGACGTATTAAATAATCATTTGACGTATATCCAATATTTCAAATGGTTCTGTTTTAATCAAGTTGCACTTCGGTGTAAAATGCGGAAGAATTTAAAGCGCGATCTAACACAATCCTTTTATCTAGAGTAGTGATCCTTGTTGCCGGGAATGTCGCGGATTTAGTTTCATTACACGCTCGTGTCGTTTTTGTGAGATTTTTAAACTGTTCTCCGAGTTTCTCGTTATGCACAAATCTTATAGTAGCTAAGTCAAAAAGAGATGGCGTTGGTCGATTCCGCACAACAGTGAAAGTGTTAAATCAATCACTTTAAAAAATATATAGGTAGTTAAATTCAGGATATACAGTGATAAGTATATGGTGTAAGGACATATTTCGTAAAAATGTTCAGGATAAAAAATAAACACAAACTTATCGAGTTCTTAGGTCTCCGCGATTGTTATACATAGGAAATGAAACTATTTTTCCGGATTTAAATCGCATTTTTTAAATATACGCGATTTAAATCCGGAAAAATAGTTTCATTTCCTATAAATACAAACTTACCATGAAATTTTACAAGAAAGCCGCTGCATTCAATTGGTACTTTACACATACCAATGTTTTTTTAACTGTACTAGAACATATATACTTTAGGATATACTTTTTCAAACGGCTTATAGCCTTAGCCTTAACCCTCGATTACTATCAAAACCGTTGTCGCCGAAACTTACACATTCGTAATATTATGTTAAACACAATGAAATCTTAATAATGAATGGCTGTAGTTTCTAATTTAAAAAGGTATAATGAATTGTGGACAGTTATTATAATTTAAACTTTACACAGTTGGCACATCGTTGACTGTTCAATACCAGTTTAAATTACGACGTTTTGATTTTATATAGTTTCATTCAATGTGCTGACGTCCAGAGACAATAGCTCCAAAAAAACAATCGACCATATTGCAGCCGTATCAGTTTTACGTTCGTTTCTTATAACAAAAAATCTATTACGACAGAAGATGGAAAACTTGGCGATGATATGAAAAACCACCATGGATAATGTTTCAGGTGCGACAATCATTTTTGGCACGTCAAAATGCCTAATGCCGTTTTACGTGAGATAATTGACACGATCATAACGTACAAAATAAAAATAGCGGACTGGGTTCCGCGTGCAGTTGGCATACGTGCAGTGTAACTCTAAGTACTTGTACTATATTTATTGTTCTGTGATAAATTTATATGTTGGATCATTCTTGTATACATTCCCCACTTGCACATTCATTACCCTAGAGATGTATGGGATATTTTCCATTTTGTAACATCGTTTTCACACACATGTGCTTTATCTAAAGAACATTATGTTGTAAAAATATGCTTAGCTTCGAGCAGATAACTTTTCCTGCTACGATCCCAGCGCATACTTATCATGCTTACTCCATTCGATAAATTTTTGAAGATTTCTTATAATAACTTTTATGTAACATCATTTATGTTTATGGCGCGTATAATAAGTGATATATATCTAACAAAATAATAGGTGCCACTGAAATTACTATACATTTGATTCCCCATGGAATAAAGTTACTGCAAAATTATAAATGAAACAAATCGAAGAGAGGGTAAAATGAAAAAGTGAATAAATACAAATTAGTGTTGATAATATGGATGAGCGCAGCTCGTAGTAAGGTACCGCATGTAAATTTTGCAAGTGGAGCGCAACAATCTTGACAACTTGGGGTTACTCGGGGTCCTATAAGGGAACACAATAATAATGAAACAAATTTGTTTTTACTTAGATACACACCTATATCTATTTCCAGTCGTTACACCGTCTGAGATAGGTATGGTTATATTAAAGTAAGCCGGCATCTCAAGCTATTGTGTCGGCGTATTGCGGGACCTACCCCATTAGGGATACCTTCCTTTATTGTTCGTATTATATTCTCTTCTCAACATGATAGTATTTTGTCCTTATGTATGGGATTTTGGGATGAATATTTTGTTAGACATGGCGGCTGTTGTTTTAGGCTAGCATATCGTGAGCTCCTGTGTGTACCTTTGCATGATACCACATCAGAATCACTCAAATAAACGTGTGATAGTTTGGGCAAGTTACCATAGTGGTAATTCATTTATGAATTTGCAACATTGAAAGTCTAAATTTCAAATTCAATGCGGCGATGGAACACCTCAATACATGTAGATACTCAAATACATAGAACAAAGATTTATTCATTAATTTGCAAAACCAAATTATACTAGGCAATTCCCTATATTTACTTAACGTGATGTAGTAGTAGATGTGTATCATACTGTGATGGAATGTTTTTTGAACGAAGCTGAAAGAAGGGAAATTTCTCATACTCTAGACTATAATTTGGCAAAGTAACATTGTGTTAACGCGTATATGGTGACAAATCTAGTGAAAATTATTCATAACATCTTTTTTTTGTAACGTTTGGTTTTTGGATTCTATCGATTCATTCACACAACAGACAGCATTTGTAACGGTCGTTCGTACAAATACAATGTATTGATTTGCATTTTCGCCATATTTACAGAGGTCATTTTATATCCGAAACTGAACCCAAATCACAAAAAAATAAATCGAAAAACAAATCTTAAATTCATATTTTTTATTTAATTGCGGTAAACAAATTTGATCCAAAGGTCATTGACTTGCACGGCATTTACAAACATTTCAAACAATAACCTTAAATGCGCAGAAAGAAAAGCATTTTAGATCTATTTGGTGGTGGGGTGCGGGTAGCGACGGCGGGAGAGTGTCGTATCGAGCGTGCGATTGGTAGATCAATCGACCTTGCTTCCCGTACTGCGTCTACGTCACACTAACATTCCGCATACATTCTATTCTAGTCTGTTATGAAATGCCACGTCGTTTTACCAAACAAGATTAGTAGTGCAAAAAAGAATCGCTACTAAGTTCACCAGAACCTGCACGGTAATTCATCAAGAACAAGTGCCTGTCTATTCTTACGGCATGATGTGAAACGTTTAGTTTACGCGGAGGATACGAGTGTCGAAATTTCTGCTTTCAAAGTTGTGGAGTCTAATGTTCAAATGAAACTCAAGTGCAAATCTCTGCATAACTGTAGAGCTAGGTACTTCTAGCAATAAAGTTGGTAAGTACCAAATCTAAGTTACAAAAACCTTTTTCAGTCAACTATTCTAATTAACGTAATTAAATAGTAAATTATAACAATACTAGTACATAATCATAATTTAAAAAATAGACAAATAATCGATCGAGAAAGATTACATATCGCTCGGTGAATCGGGTGGCGGGGTCACTGCCCTTGCGTGGTGCATACGACTTCAGACAATTTTGCAAAACAATTAGCTAGAATATTGAACAGAATGTTTTTTTAAATATTTTTAGATGATTTAGCATTATTTTTATTATTAATTTCTTAAATAAGGCGAAAATGCAAATCAACACACTGTATATTATAGGCAGGAAACAAATAGAGAAAAGAGACAAGACTGACCCGAGCGACACATACACGCTCTAATACATTGTATTATCTTCCTCAAGAGCCAGGAAAGCAAGAAAGACTTATAAATTGACTGTACGTAATTATGGCACTATTAATAATGGGGTAACGAAAAAAACCCCTAAATTATTTTATCCAGATTATTCAAATGGAATCTTGAAAACAGCGTGACAATTTGCTCTATTCATTGCCTATGCTAGCGCTTGATTTGAGAATCTTTCCTACCTTAAATCTGATAATATGGCGTTTGAGAGATAGATACATTACACAGCATTGTCCGATACGTTGGCTTCGCAATCATCTATTTATTACGTTCATCATGGAGAAAAGTGGACGCAAACATGGCTACAATATCATTTGACGTTAAGGTGTTACCGACAACACAAAAAATACCTGTTCGCGAGACTTGAGTAGCCCCAAATAATATTTAGTGAGAAACACGACGACAGTGTATTTAAACCTTTCGTGGTATACTTTAAGAAGGAAGACGCAAGGCGTTTAGGGGAAATGGGTAGTGTAACAACAACAGTGAGATGTATGTATGTCTTTGTCGAAATTTAGGCACTACATCCCAAAACGCGACTAGTATTACCACATTAAACCAACGCACACATGCCACAGCATAATTAGGCTACAGCTCAAGAGATATACCAATTTGAATAATCATAAACCGGGTGTATCGTTTGATTAATTTCGCGTGAAGCTGATACGCTACTCATTTGCATCGAACGCGGTGGATGGATGAGATTTAGAGCGATATCCTTTGTATAATTCGTAATTCTCTATAGCTCTTTAACACGTGAAGCCACGTACATTAGCTTTTAATTAATGAAGATTGTTTAATTCATAGTGAAACCTCCATGTAATAAAATTAGTGACGCGCAATAGGTCGGCTGATTAGGCTTCAATGTTGAAGCGAGGCTCATTTGAGGCATTCACGTGTAATAAACACTGGATCGTGAAAATTTCGTTTAGAATATTTAAACAAGCAGAATATTCATTTTAAGCAAGTACAGCGAATGCTTGAGCATAGTTGTAATGAGCAAAGACGATAACAAGCACATTATGGAGCAATGCTAGAAGCAATATTTAAGCTCATTGTGGTCTTTGAAACTTAACATTTCCACTACTCGAGTGGTCCTTGTTGAATGTTCTCTATGAGCAAATGCGGTAGGCAAATGCCTGTATGAAAATCCATTGTTCGACTGCTAAAATTGTAACAGAATTCTTTTATATTAACAGACTTTGGACTATGCAAAAACCGGTTCTCATATTTCAACTTGATAAACAAAAAACAAAAATATGACAAAATATTTTGAATTTTTATTGAAATGATATTCAATTATTTTTTGTGAAATTACTCCACTAGTTTGTTATAATTATTATTTTTTTTTAGTTGGTGTAGCGTCTGGCACGGTAAGCTAGAAGACGTCGGTGCAAATCCGGCCGGATTGAAGGAATTTTTTCTGAGTGTTCGATCTTCGTGTTAATAATTATAAAAAATATTTTGATGCATCAATTTCTGATATACAGAATATTGAATCAAATGAATACCTATAATATTCACTCAATGATTTCCAGGATCATTACGTAGAATGTTACCGTTACTAAACGACTATATAGACCACGTGGACTATTAATGGAATATGACCTACACACTGAATGAGAGAAAAATATAAGTAATATATAGTGAAAAGATGAGATAAAACCAATAATCACTAAGTGGTATAAAAGTCGATCTTCCAATATGAAGCCATTACTAAAACTCTTGCGTGGAGCATTAAAATCCATTTTAGTATCACCTACGTAGTTTTATTCCTTTGCTATATATTTTTGCCGTAGCACTATCAAGGTGATGTTCGCTGTTTATTCGAAAGGCTATCGAAAGTTTGTCGATAGAATAATATTAATATAGTTTAATAATTGTAACGTTTTATATAAAAAAACCCACCTCAAAAGTTCGTGGAATTACATCTATTTGCCAAGTTTTATTAGAATCGATTACCGCAAAGTGCGCGAAACCTAGAGATGGAATATTTTAAATGGGACCAACACTCAGATACCCTCTTACCAACAAAAAAAGAATTAATTAATCGGTGAATGAATCGGTAACATACATAAAAATAATACAGTCCAGTAGATAACCTCCTCCTTTTTTAGAAGTTAAATAGTGTTGTATATCCATTGAGTTATAAAGTAAGTTATGCTTTAAATTGTTAACATTTATGATGTCTGACTAAATCAAAAGCAAAATTGCTATGAAGTAAAAAGGTTTTGAAAAGTAGCGCCTTGTGGTACGCTACCCTAAATTATGATGATAAATCAATTTATTTTTATGTATTTCTAATACAAAGATATAGGCTTCTTTACTGACCAAATTGATAGCGTTTTTTGAATTTTATTTAGATTTTGACTAAGGAAAATTAAAACTATCTTAAATATTATCAGTTAATATTATATACGTCCATTATCAATTGTAATCTGAGCATAAAATTTTCAATCTAGCGGTTAAAATTATATTACGAAATGTTATATTAATTCAGACAGAGATTCATAACCATATACTTTCGGGAATTCCTAAATTTGCTAACAAATTATTGGCCTGTTTGTTGGATTTAGTTTAAAAACGCTCTACTATAAAATTTCTTTTATAAAAAAGAATTACAATAAGAAATGTAAATGATATCAATCCTAAGACACTATCTCACACATCACAGGGCTTAAAAAAGTTAGTTTCGTAAACTGTTAACCTTAACTCAACATTAACCTACAGGAGATCAAAGTTTATTTTATATCTCGTTAACATTAGATGAAAATCGATATCGAAATGTAGACGAGAATGACTATTTGTAATGCACATTCAAGGCATCGCGATTCGAAGCGAAGTTAAACTATAGGACAGGTCGTAAACTAAACGGTGTCACTGTGGTTTCGGTGCTCCATATATTAAAGCAATTTTGGGATAAATGTTCATTTAATTCTACTAATATCACTTTAAACTCCAGTTATTTTGTATCGAGTTTAAATTTTTGCAATTTTTTTCTCTGAGTTTACCGATGTTATTACGTCTCTTATAACATTAATCTACATAAATTGCAATTGTTTACTTTATTTGGTTCATAATTTCAAATTCTAAATTGTGACGTGAATTGGTTTATTAGCCGCTCACGCGATGCGCTCTTCCTACCGCAAAATGGCGGCTATTTGGTTTCGCGAATTAGAAAAGCATTCAGTTTAAATACAAGTTTTTATAAATAAAAATTATTATTCTGCACTACAACAAAAACATCTCAAATAAAATGCAGTAATACACCGCAAATCCTGCACTTAAAAAGCACTAATGAAATTTTTGCTGTACTTGGATAAATATGATAATATTCCGTTTGAGTGGTTCTAACGTTTACCATGAAATTACTCCTTGAAGTATAGTTTATAAACATTTATATTCAGGGTAAACTTAAAAAACGCTACTTACGGTATGTTTTCAATAAATAAACACCGACATCACCAGCCCAAACAATAACACACGATTGTCGTGACGTATTTTTGAAGTTGTTTATTTTTTTTAAATGACAGACCCAGGCATTAAAAACTTTATGGTTTGCTAGAGTAGTTACCAAAAAGCAATTAATATTAGTTCTTTTACCTGTTATAAATTCGATATCCGATAAATCGGTATAAAATCATCACCGGCACCTCTAGGTGTGGTATGCGTCTACGGCTGCATGTATCGCGTGAGCGGCTAATATTGTAAGAATCAATTTAATAGTTTTATTTATAGTGAAGTTTTTATGTATCAAAAGAAATGCTTAAGAATACTGGGCAACCTTAAGCAGACAGAAGACTGTAAACCAATTTTTTTTTAAATTAAATATGCTTGCCATGCTATTGATTTGCATCCTTGAAACTAGTGAATTCTTCAGAAAATACAGATATCTTTTTCCAGACGAACAACAACCAACAAATCTACGACCTATACAAAGAATACTAGTTCCACCTTCAAAATTAAAAATGCATAGTTCTGGCCCCTATGCTGTGTACGTAAAAGTTATAACGTTCCCAAAACTATCAAAAATGAGGTTAACAATAATTCTTTTAATAAAAAACTTACAAAATATTTGGTTCAACAATGTTTTTACACGTTCCAAGAGTACTTCGAGAGCAAAGACTATGGGGCTATGTTGAGTGTCTGCGTTATTATTATTTAAAGACAGGATATAATACATAACAAATAATATTACTATTATATGAGTTTTCAAAAATTATTAAGAAAGATTATTTTATTTTGCTTTTTATTGCTTATACATATAAGTACTCATTACTTTTATTTTTGTTATTTCCATATTATTAATGAAATATTATTTTGACATTCATTTGATTATGACATTTTATTTGTTTATTTTTAAGTTTTTAAAAATGTTCTTTAATTATTTCTATTTTATTAATATTTTATTATTGTGATTCTGATTTGATTAATTATGATTGATTTTAATACTATTTTTATAGACTTTAGAACTTCTGTAATTTAATTTCGTTCAAAGTTAAACGTAAATTGCGTTGCCCTACAGGGTTACATGACTGTACTTATATTTATTTCAAGAACTTGTGTATTACCCATATAAGGCAATAATTTAATAAAAAATGAATAATATAACCGAAGACAAAGTAACTTAACCCAACCAAAAACTTTAACCTAACTTAATGACCTTTGGGTCATTAAGTTAGGCTTGTTATTTGCTCATTGAAATAATTTGTGACTCTTTGTATTAATTAAATATAACGAACTAGTGGAGTTAGTTCACAAAAAATAAATGAGTATCTTCTTCTTCCCATCCTTATCCCACGCTAGGTGGGGTCGACACAACGTGTATTTTTCTTCCACTCTCCCCTATCAGCCTATGAAAACGACTTCCACACTCACAAGTTTCAAATTGCATGCACCATTCGTTCGTGAATAAAAAAAAATGGTATTATAAAATCGTATTAAAACATCATAATATTCATTACAATCAATATAATTATAACTTATAATAAGGGTACACGCATACGTGCCGCAAAATCAAGACACGTTTTATTTCAATTACATAAACAACACGATTTCAAAATCTCGATAGCACTTATTGTCGCTTCATCATAATTGGCTTTATTTTACGTACAGTCCAGTTAACAGTTACAGTCCAACAGTCATTTTAACCATGTAGACTAAGTCCAAGCTTAGTGAATATGGCGCGTTATGAGTACAGTCATGATTTAATTAATTTCTTAATTGATGCTTTTTTTTATACATAGGAAAATGCTTGAAGGATACCCCGTCACCGGCGATAACATGGCGGGGTTATGTGGGACTCTCCTCCGTTGACACACCCGTGATACAAGCTCGCCCGATAGATCCTCGGAGGGGTACCCACTAAAAACCTGTATATGCACCCTCACCCATCGGTGCCGGCTCCTGGGATCCCGTTAATACTCACACCACTCACCCCGGTGGTTATCCCCTTCTCCGGTCTCCTCACGTTATGGGAGATACCGGGGTGCATTTGGGTACCTCCCCGGATAGGCAACATTGTGCCCTGATCCAGCTGAAGAAGGGAAGGAAATGATTGTAACGTCTTCGCCGATCTCGCAACCTTCTGCGCCGGGTTTGGTTTTCATTGACGTCTTCCTCCCTCGTTCTTTCTGCGGTTTTCTTATGTGACATCAGATCCTCGTAAAAGAAGACCACAGCATCCTATGCTCTTTCACTCACCAGCATGGCTTGTATCACAGTAGTCAGCGAGAGATCACTGCTGATCCATGACCCTCGTCAGTTCACTGCGGGTTTGAGACCATATCGGACACTTTTGTAGCGTATGCTGCGTAGTGTCAAACTCCGCTCCACACTCGTGGCAGCACGGGGACACCTCTCGCCTTGCGACTTTGTGCAGGTAGCTGCCGAAGCACCCATGTCCCGCCAGCACCTGCACTAGGCGGTATGTCAATATCCCGTGCTTTCTCGAATGAAAGTCCTGACTCCTAATGGGGAGGACTCGATTTCCACCTATCATCTATTCATAACAGTGTCATTGGCTTCCTTTCGGATGCAGGCCAGTTCCTCTAGGGTAGGACGTTTTCCTCGCTCTCTCGCTTCAGTTCGCCTCTGATAGACTTCGGAGATATTCTTAATTAATTCTAGATTTGACAACGTGACTTCTAGGAGGTGCAATTCATAATTTGCAGGTCAGGCAAGTACGCGGTCCTGTCCGATAGGTTGTTTTCCTCTCGTCAAGCAAAAATGGTCATCCTACCAACTACACTCTCATTACAGCGAGAAACTATTTTTACGACGCAATCTATAACGTGAATGTTAGATGGTAAAAACTATCGTAAACCTGTCGCCACTTTTGCTTCAGCTTTATCGCTATCGAATTCCAGACTACCTTCGTTGCTTTGTTATTGATATTCGCCTTTCGGTAATCTCTTGCGAAAGCAATCATGCCATATTAACTTTTACTACGTGTCGTAAAAATAAGTCGGTAAGAGATGTGATTACTAGTAACGTCGCATGTGTGTTCAATTGCCATTACCAACAATGACTTGTTGAACCTATCAAATACTTCCAATTTGGACTGAGACAAATTTGAAAATTGGAAATACGAAACAATTTTTGGACTCAGTATAGTATAGTGGTAAATTATATTAACTTCACAATCTGCTGAAATGGAACAACTTGTTACTTACATACACAATATCACTATCTTTACTACGCAGGGACCACGAACCTAAAGTTGCCACGTTTGCGACAAATGTCTTTTATCTTTTTATACATGCATCACTCTTGGTACTTTTAATCTGATCTTTTATAGGACATCCCGAATCTGACTGAAAAATGTATACATTCAAATTTATCTCTCCCCATATTTTCATCCACATTCGCTATATAAATTTGTGCCATCAATCTACTAACACCCACCCTATTTATATGACTAAACCATCGATGCATTCCATTTTCTGTCCTTGTCAGTACATAAACTTTCACAATCTTTATGCTTATTTATTTGAACTATATATCCATCCTACCAACAATTACTAACAAATTGCTTCCAATAAATACTTTTCAAAGTTTCTTATCGATCAAGTACACAATTGTCTCTACATAACAGTGAAGCCTTTTTAATCATATTTTTTTTATACCCGGCATTTTTATATAAGTTAGCGCAATTTTAAAATAATTTGCCTAGCCAATGGGCTAGGCAAATGCATGATCTAATCACAATCAATCAACTCTGACGTATAAGTTGCAATTAAATTGCTTCTTGTCAGACAAGTATCTATAATCCTGAAGAAAAAAGAAGTTGGTGGGTACACAGCCAGTTTATAGCAAAAGTGACACCTCATAACATTAAAACAGTGCCATGTCGTGGACTATGACAATAAGATCTACATATTAATAACACTAGAATAATGTTAATGCGATATGGTCGCCATGCTATCAGTAGTACATATCTGACCCACACGATGTTGCTACTAACACAGTAACATTATAAAAAAATATTTTATTACACCAAACAATATTATTTCAATATATATTTATTACGAATAATATATATTTTTAATTTATTTATTTATATTGCCAATACAATTACAGATACATAGAAACGTATTATATAAACTAAAATAAGTTTTTCTATATACGAAAGTGAACTTATAAATTTCGTGCAATTGTTTTTGAATTTTTTTTTTCTTTAATTTGAATTTCTAACTTTCCACTGAATCTGGGGAGATTCAGTGGAAAGTTAGAAATTCAAATTCACTTTTGTTGTCTGTCCATTAATCATCATGGCTAGAGTGAGTAGTAGCAGACAAAAACTTGACAAATTGGTTGTAGTGGATGAGATGGAAGGAAAGAGATTCTGCAGTTGATGGAGTGACCAAGCGACCGCCCTCGCTGGTCTCCCTATAGCAACTGCCCTGAGAGAAGCCGAAAACAGAACCAGATAGAAAAAAATTGTCTATAAAATCTCAAACACCTTTCGAGGCCTCGACCTTCAGCAATAAAGAATACGATTGACAAGAATAGAGAATAGGTATTTTTAAATAAACTCGTGATGAAGAAACCCATGAAGGTTACATCGTCACTTAACATCGGGTGAGATTGTGATTACGCGTATGTCATAAAAAAATACCTTACCCATTTTTTCAACGTACTTAAAAACGCTTTTATGATCATACAATTACGCTCTGGTGAAATGTAAATATGACCCGAATCGCCGTATAACAACCTATAAAAACGTTCGGGAAATGGTATTAAAAATTGTGTTTCCACAGAAATTCTTCACTGAACGATATTGGAGGTTTAATTAGAGCTTAACGTTCGTTAGTTCATCGACAGCTGAGACCAGAGATATTGGATTTTTACTCATGATTTCTCGTAGACGTGGCTAAAAGATTTTCTAAGTAATCTGTATCAATCGGATATATAAAAGGAATTTGTGAAATTTATTTATCTATTTATTTATTTGAGTGTGCGCATTATTATTATTATGTTTATTTTAAACTCTCGCCTCTCCCAAGGCCTAAAAGACTAATTTTGAATTTTTAAATGGGAGAGGCGGTATTTCCCGGCTATGGCACAGTCGGCCGGGGTCAGGGACTCAGGTCCAAGAATCGGCGAACAATACGTGCCGTATCGAGCAGGACCGCCTTCTGCATTTGTGCTGGAAGCGACACGCCACAGAAATCCAACCGCCTCAAGCTGTTAGAAAGGCTGACTGGAATTAACCCATTTGCGGACAAAACAATTGGGATTATTTCAGTGGAGGCCACATCCCACATGTCGGTGATCTCGTGCGCCAGGTCGAGATACTTCCGGCGTTTCTCGGTGTCAGCTTTTATTATTATTATTGTTATTATCTTTTAAATGGGCCAATCTTCATAAAAGATGACACGACGCGGGAAAGTGTGGTGGCTAATAAATTAAAGTAATAATAAATTAAGTCCGTTTTTTTATTTCATATCTGACATTGTTCTTACTAACTTTCAAATGTATTAAAATTTTCAATTTCTTTAAGTATAAAAAAACATATATAAGAACGATGTCACACAGGCGCTGCCAGTGTGCTGCGTCTTCGCAACGCTATAATTTCAACGCACCGAGTGTCACACGAGCAATGCGGTGTCGCAAAGTAACGCCGTTTATTTACGCACCGCAGCACCCCTACCCGCTTCATCTCCTGATCCCTTGTCCGAAACGCGCATCGCGCTGTTTCAACGCACCGTATGGCATGTCGTTATGAATTATATGTGTCACAACGCAACATTGTCACAACCGCCGACACAACACTCGTGTGGCATCGCTCTAACATTAAAGAACGAGCTCCTACGAGAGCACACCGGATACTGTTGTTATAGTTAAGATTGTTATCTTTTCTTGTAAATAAATTAAATTTTTATATGATACCTACCACATTATACCACCTCACATATATTTTTAGGTTGTTCAAAAATCATTTATTAGGGTAAAAATTAAATAGCCCTTCATTTATTTATCATATATTCATATATTATATTATTTATTTATCATAATCCTTACCTGTTACCTGTTACTGTTATTTGGTACTTATAACTTAATAATCTTTTTTCGTTTAACCTATGGAAGTTAAAATACATGATTTATAATTACATCATTGTCAGTTTTTGATTTACTATTAGATCTAACGAAATAGATAAATCGTCTGTTTAAAGGTAAAACCACATAAGTGACATTTTCTACAAAAAATCTTTATATAGCTATGGTGAGAAAATCACTATCTTTCTGCAGGTGAAACTCGATAGCAAAAAAGTTATAAGCTCAATAAGTGGTTTTATTTGCAGAAATATGGTGATTTTCTTACAACAGGTACATAATTTGGAGATTTTTTGTGGATTTGTGGACTGTCACTTATGTGGTTTTACTTTTAAGCAGACGAAATGTAGTTACCATTTTATTTATCAAAAATATACAGAGATCGAGTTCTTAGGTTTTCGCGATTGTTACACATAGGAAATGAAACTATTTTTCCGGATTTAAATCGCGTATATTTGTTTTTCAAACAAACCGACGTTTCGGGCCCTTTACAGGTCCCATGGTTACGGTTGACTGTGTCAGACCTGTAAAGACCGGAAAAATAGTTTCATTTCCTATATACAGAGATGTTCGCAACGGTACACGATTCTATCTAACTAACACCATACATTACATCTCACTTATCTTACGATTCACGAATTACTCAACAACAACATGAAGATATGAATCTTTTTTGAGGTGCTAAATTTAACACTATTTAAGATAACGTAAAATACAATTCTTAATACAGAATTTAGACAGTTTTTATAACTCTCAATGTAGGTCCGAATTTCGAGACACGTTTAATATTTGAGACTGATCAGTAATATTTTTTATTTTCCTAAATTAGAAAAGGATTAATTACTGCAACTAAACTACTCTAGCAAACCAAAAAGTTTGTAATGCCTGGGTCTGTCATTTAAAAAAAATAAACAACTTCAAAAATACGTCACGACAATCGTGTGTGTTATTGTTTGGGCTGGTGATTTCGGTGTTTATTTATTGAAAACATACCGTAAGTAGCGTTTTTTAAGTTTACCCTGAATATAAATGTTTATAAACTATACTTTAAGGAGTAATTTCATGGTAAACGTTAGAACCACTCAAACGGAATATTATCATATTTATCCAAGTACACCAAAAATTTCATTAGTGCTTTTTAAGTGCAGAATTTGCGGTGTATTACTGCATTTTATTTGAGATGTTTTTGTTGGTAGTACGAAGGGTATTTATTTAGCAATGCAGAATAATAATTTTTATTTATAAAAACTTGTATTTAAACTGAATGCTTTTCTAATTTGCGAAACCAAATAGCCGCCATTTTGCGGTAGGAGGAGCGCATCGCGTGAGCGTTTATGGAAAACCTGCAATGTCCCCAATTCGCAAAAAGCTAAAGAGTGGCGCACTATGCCCTAAACCTTCGAGGAGACCCGTGACCAGCAGATTTGTAAGTTTATATTACTCGCTATATAGCAATTATATAGCATTATTCCTAGAAATACAGTATTTATTTTAGTATTAATAATTTAACAAATCCCCAACGTTTAAGCGATATTTTATCGGATAAACGAAATTTCCTACAGAACAGGTAAGAGAATTAATACCTCTCGTTCAAATTGATAAATACTAGCTATTTGTTACAATTTCAATTAAGTAAGTTTTGTTACTTTCAGATCCTTGTTTCGATCGTATAAATTGAACAAAATGAGATGATTAAAGTTGTCTCGCTTTTAAATTATGTTACTTAAAGTTTAGACACGTTGTGTTAACGTCTATGTATTTGACTTTTTTACAAAATTTTGTAACGAAACGAACAAGTCGTGAGCTGTAGTGATAAGTGATATATCTACCCATGATAAACGCAGAACCTGTACTCAGAGCTTTAAATTGCAAAGATATTAGGAACATTACCACTTCATCTGCCATCCTAAGACATAAAGCTGATACGTCTTATGTGCCTGTAACTTTATTAAATGAACTTTTCTATGTTGATTCTGGTCTTTGGGGTTCCGGTGCGCAAATTCGATGCCGAGCACCCACTAGAGCACCAGAGAAGGCCACCGTAGGGTTTTAGCCGGTAGAAGTCCGCTGCCTTCTTGGCGGAGAGGTAGCCTAGGAGGATTTTCTCACTGATTCTAGTTTCAGATCAATCAATTGGCACGGTTGTCTGGCACATTGTATACTTCATTTCAAAACACAATAAAAACATCCCTGTCAAGAAGTACTTCTTTAATAGAACACAAACTTTCTATAGAGCAATTTTTACACTAGTAATCCAACGGTCAACATCCAATCTTTTACCTAACACATGTTTCCTTATACTTGGTAGAGAAACAGAGACAGAGCAATAATAGCAAGAGTTAATCAAACTTGAGACATCTTCACCTATTTGTAACGGGGGAGCGGAAGATGCTCTTGGATATAGGAATTAACCTCTACTTTTGGTTTGTTTCTCACTGTTTTTTCGTTTCAAGTGAAGTGGCTAAGTGGTGTTTTAACAACCAATCTCATTTCATCATTTTGATTAAGTGGCGAATTCAAAATAAGGAAAATTTCTTTGTTGACTGCATTTGTGGCATTGCGTTCTTTTATTTAGAAGATAATTAATTCTCTGTTGTCGTTATCCTCGCAGGCCTCCTCTATAAGAAGACGTTTTAGGCAACTGTCCCCCACGCTGGATTAAACACTATAATTTTCTTCACCGTTAGCCAAAAGTATTGCCACTTCTTCTTGTTATCGTACCTATGACAAATGTTACACTATAATACTTACCGTTGTGGTGAAAGAATTTGCCAATCGGCGTAAGGTACTCCCGGATTGTTGCTGAGGGTGTGCTAGATATAGGTACAGGAAGTGTATAAGATGATACTTCGTGCGGGGAAACTCCTTTCGTGCACTCCAGCAGGTACTGGTAATAAACATTCGCAATTGTACCTACGTAATTTAGAAATTACAGGAATTGTCACCATCGACCTTATAATTGACAAGTACTACAGCACTTGGTACTTGGAGTAACGGGCTGGTGTCTGCAACTCGACGTCAAGGCGCGTATTTTACATGTGGTGGGTGCAAGGTCCTACTCGTTGCCACCCAAGCTCCTCCAGGAATCTCAGCAACCTTTTCCGTCTGCTGAAGACTTCAGGAAGCGAACTCGGCCTCCAAGGTACTTCGCCCTGTCGTACAGTAGTAGGATGTGCGCAGACGTTTCCTCCCCCTCCATACACGCTCTGAATAGAGAGCTGTCTGCGATACCTAAATTGAAAAAACGTTTATAGTATTTAATTCAAATTCAAATTATTTATAGCATTCATGTTGTTACATAGGTCTTAAGTTAGATAGTACAGATCAAACATGAACCCTGTAAGGGCATAGCAATGTCAATCCTAAATTCTAAATAAATCTAAATTTGTATTACAATTTTTACGTTATTTCTTAATTTGATATTCGATAAAATAAACAGTTAAACATAATAAAAATTATTACTAATCGTCAGCAGTAGCAAGCTCATTTTAATTCTATTTTGAAAGTAAACTACTTTCGTCAAGTTATTTACAATTTTATAATGTCAATTAATTTCTCATCAATTTTAAAAATACAAAATTTATTATTAAACATATATACACATTAATAATTGTACATTTAGATGTTAATAATAATTTGTTATCCATTTCATTTTATTAATTTATTCATTTACTAACTGCACAGGTGCAGATGCTACATCAAGCATAGGTACATAGAGAAACACAAACAAACAGTTGCTGTGTGAGAAAGATCACTTGGTCACTCCATCGGCAAGGTGACTAAATCGCAAAACACACATTATTCATACAATGTAAAACACTAAACTGTCACATAAGAATAGTGAATATATGAGAAACGATAGTATAGCTTGTGAAAAGGCGAGAATCACCACCAAAACGGCGGAAATCTGAGCGCAAAAACTTTTCGAATCAGACTTACAGTTTCTTACTATGTTCCGACAATCTTTTGATGTATCGAACGAGGGAAAGTACAGCTATTGCCTATACTATATTGGTCCTGTCTTTTCATTCGTTTTGCGGTTGTGAAAAAATGTCCGGATATTGGCAACTTATCGGTGTTATTGAGTGAGGTATTGCTTTGTTGAATTGTTTATTTGCAAAATGGAATGTTCAAGTGTTTTTCGTAAAGGCTCTAAACGTAATATAGGGTAGTACTTATTGCTTTTGTCTAAATTACTTATATTTATTGGCAATATATCTGAAGGAAAATAATGTATGAAACCTGCCCTTCGAAGAAAGTAAGAAGAAGGAAGGCACAATCGTTGGAAAACGTTTGAAATTCCCAATCCACATTGAGCTAGAAGTGTTTAGCGAACTATGAACTAAACCGTCCTCGTAACCCACTAGTGAAACGTATAAATGTTTAATGATGACGATTTTTGCGAAAAGCGTTATATACATAGATAGTACAACATAACTCAATAAATTTATGGTCTAATTTTTTATTAAAACTGTAATGTGTATTGTAGAGGAGAGTATCAATGGGGTTCGGGTGGGTGCTATCGAAGGGGTGCGGCTCGAAATATATAAGAACAAATGACATATTCTTGCATGATATAAAGGTCATTGGGTTTAATAGACGATTAATATAATAACTTTTAATCTAATATACCGATGGCATAATGTTCATTTTATATAAACACTTTAGATATCGCACTGTTATTACAACAGTAACTCAAAATATGGGAAATTTAATATTATATCGCACCGTCAATACTATAGTGTCTTAATTCAAAAGTGTATTTTCTCAGAATGATGAAAAATGAATTACTCGCTTCCCGTGAAAGATCTGTGTAAATTTATGTAAGCGTTAATTCCTACTTGCCAAATATACATATTTAAAAATAAAAGAAAAATATTCGTATTTTTGAATAAGGACCATTTTGGCCAGAGCTAGCTCATATAAAGCGTGTCTCATTTTGAGTTAGGTTCTTAAGTAGACATTTTTTAGTTATTTTTTTACAATATTCTAACGACGGTTTTATTGACCTGTAGAGAATCAAATGTTACATTTAACAATGTTATAATCTTGAATTTCACATATTTTGAGATATAACACTATTGTAATAGCAGTGCGATATCATTACTGTACGTAAAATTTGATTCTTTACACACTTTATTCAAAAGGAGACATACATTATGTGAGCTAGTTCTGGCCAAAATAATCCTCATTCAAAAACATGAAATTATTTTTCCATTTTAATTTTGAATATATTTGAAAAATCGTTTTAGTGTCTCTAAAAAACTATAACATATAAACTTTAATGATTTTTTTTGCGGGAAGTGATTAATTCGTTTTAACATCGATTCTGAGAAAGTCCTCTTTTTGAGTTAATACACTATAGTATTTAAAGTGCGATATGACATTCACTGAGTATAATTATAATTCCAGTGTTACAATTCCAACAAACAAATCGGTCATTCTCGGATGTATGCAGTTCACAGCGTAATTTCCGCGGCAATTTTTATTTATTAGATATTCGAGTATATTATTTATTTATTTATTCATGGAAATCCAACAGCTTCTTACATTTAATAAAAACAGGAACATTGCTTCAAACAATTCATACACGAGCAATAAACAAACGAACAATAAACAGTATTTCTTAACACCATGCACTTACATAAATATAACAACCCAATGCCTGCGCTAATCAGAAATTATTTTATAAACTTAGGTAAATAGAATGTCAGTGAGTTTACGCTTTAGCGCATCAACAATACAATTGAATATATCAACTTCCAGGTCATGATTGCTCAGCACACTATTCAAGCTCTTGCTAGCTCTACATAGAAAACTATTTTGTCTGTAGTTAGTCCTCGCTAAGGGAACTGCAATAGGGTGATAGTGTCTCATAGAACGAGTAGGTACAATAAACGAAATATCACCCAATAAGTCAAGGCAGTCAACATTACCATTTATGATGTTTAGAATATACGCAATATCAAATATTTTCGGGCAAATATTTAGAGGTAACAGATTTAGATCCTTACAGAGACGTGGGTAGTCACATGAATTATAAGACTTTTTATAGCATAAGAATTTAATAAATTTATTTTGGACTCATTCAATTCTATCAATATAGACTTGGTATCTCGGACTCCAAATTTGGGAAGCATATTCCAACTTACTACGAACATATGCACAATATAATATTCGTAAAATTTACGCATTATGAATCCCAGAGACTTAGTAGCCTTAGAGATAACACTATCAATATGAGCATCAAAGATCAGCTTTGAGTCATGGATGACACCCAGATCCCTCATGACTGTCTTTCATTTTAGACAGCGATTTTTCAAACTATAAGGAGTAAAAATAGTTTTGACCTTGCGTGAAAAAGTCATTAAAAAATATTTGGTGGGGTTAAGATCCAATTGATTGCTCAGACAGTAGTCATCCAGACGCGATAGATCAGACTGCAGAGCAATAGCATCATCAACAGAAGTGATTTTGGTATAAATTTTCATATTATCATCAAAGCTGGGTAAATTGGCGGAAGCAATTACTAATGTCATTAACAAATATATTGAAAAGGAGTGGCCCTAACAATGAACCTTGAGGAACACCGCTAGGTATAGTAACTCAACTGGATATATAATTATTTACTACCACTGCTTGAGATCTGTTGCTTATGTATGAAGAAAACCACCTAAGAAGGTCACCTCTGGATAGCAATCATAGCGAGTTTAGTCATAAGGATATTATGGTCAATTTTATCAAAAACCTTTCTATAATCTGTATAGATGACATCTACTTGATGACCACTGTCCATAGATTGTGAGACAAATTCGTTCAATAATATAAGATTAGATACTGTAGACCTACGCGGAAGGAGACCATGTTAGGTGTGACTAAAGGAATTATATAAAGCATTATAGACTTGGGTATGAACAATATTTTCCAATACTTTCGATAAAATGCACAATTTAGATATTGGTCTGTAATTAGTAACGTCGGTTTTAGGAGAATTTCTTAAGTACGTAGCATTCAGTAAACGAACGTTGAAATAGTAATAATACTGGTTTAGTGATTCAATCAGCACAATTAATTAGAAATAATGCCGGTAAGTAATCTGGACCAGCTGACTTGCTCGGATCCACTTTTCGTAATAATCTGGTAAGCACATCAGAATCTATTTTGATACTTGCAATATTAGTAACTGTCTGATAATCAGTACTAACATCAAATTCTTCCGAGACAACGCATGATGAGGTATCCAAAACAGTTGTTTTAAAATAATCGGAAAAGGCACTGCAAATATCACTACCAGTGCTAACCATAACATTACCATATCGTAGACTACTAGGAATACCGTGAGAATTAGAACGAGATTTAACAAATGACCAAAACTGTATGTTTTTCAATATTATTTTCAACTTATTCAGTGTACTTCAAATAGCATTGTTTTTCTAACAATTTAACGCGATCTCTTTGAACTTTGAAAGACATTAAATCACACTTATTACTGTACAATTTATATCTGCGGTGATATTTATTTTATCTCCGATAGCCTTCTTTAAAGGTGACGTGTACCAAATAGGATATGTGTCTAAAGTTACAGATTTACGCGGAACATACTGATTTCTAATTTGTCTAAACTTAGTGTAAAAGAATTCAACGCATTGGTCTAACGTACGGTGTGAAAAATCCTTATCCCACGTCGATACTTACGAGCTCAGCATTAATGAGGTCGTAATTAGCCCTATTATAAAGATATTTAATATTTGGGGCTGATTTTAAACGAGTGAAAGGGATAAATTGTACAGATATAGTTAAAGCTTCATGATAAGGGTTAGGCGGCACCAGTGGTTGCAAGCATTCTGAAACCGTTACGGTGTCATTACACAAGACAAGGTCCAAAATTCTGTCATGTTGGTTGACAATACCATTATATTGTTTTAGATTTTGAGTACTCAATTCATCCACGAAAGCACACTCATCATGGGTAGAATCATCAGATGGTACATAAAAATTTTGACTCACAGTCCAATGAATATCTCTTTATCACCGATAATCAAGAATTTGTCTCCAGCATTACTCAGTCCAATCTCACCAAGTTTGACTAAAAAATTTTTCAGTTGCAGAGAAAAAGAGTAACCTTTATTTTGTTTACATAAGTATAAAACACACATATGTAAATGAAGTTCGATTGCCAGGTGTTTTTAATGACAAAGTCAGCCACAAATCTTCCGCAGAGGATTGATAGGTAGGTTGAGGAGTAACTTTCAAATCCCGGCGGATAGCGATGATAACTCCACCGCCAAAGTTTTGACCCGTTAGTGACAGATCTCGATCTCGCCGCCATACTATATATCTACTATCCAACAATTCCGAGTCACAAATTCCATCAACTCGCCACGTTTCTGTGAGTACAATATTAACATCGAAAGAATTTCTAAAATTAAATAGTATATAAATGTATAAGAATCTGCAACGAACAGCACTACTATAGATAAGTAACTGTATTTATTTCTTGATTTTTAACCAAAAAGAAACACTATTCAGCAAACACATACGTATATTCAAATTAATAAAGTCATAATACGACATAACCAGAACCTCATTAGAAAGAGAGAAAAGCAAGCAATCGTGCACCAAGCGACACCGTGGATATATACTTAGCAGGAAAGAGACAATCGTAAGTTGCACTGGATGCAATATAAGTGGATCATAGGCGTAGGCGCAGGTAAAAAAATTAACAATGGGACAAGATAACAAAATATAACAAAAACAAAAAATTAAATATCTATAAGTTACAAAAGCAAGTATAACTTAGCATAAAAATAAACAAATTAATAACGAATTTAGATAAATAACAGTCTATTACAACTTGTTTAAGTCACTCACATTGTTAATAATATAAATCTTCGAAGTGTCATTTTTACGCACATGTATTTTACCCAGAAATATTGATAACTTTTAGGTTTTAAAGAGGATTTAGTAGAAGTTAATAACCGTTTGTACTCAGGGATCAGATGATCATTAAGAAATACATTTTGAGAGCAATCGCTGACACTTATCTCACTTGCCGATAGCTTCTTTTTAGAACCAGCGGACGCTAAAAATCTTCTTTAATATAGCGATTGGTAAAGCTAACGATAATTAGCTTTTTTTTAGAATTATGCACTGGAAGTCTCGAAATATAGTTGATGCTACTTTTATAAATCGGATAGTCAACAGCCTTTGATATCCGGTCAAAAATCATAAGTAGGTCCTCGTTGTCCTTCAATCAAAAGGATTACTTCCTTTAATTTCAACATTATTATGACGTTGCCATTGGTCTCTACAAACGTACTCACTTTTCAGAGCAATAACATCATTTTTCAAAACCAAAACGTTCTCCTAAACCGTAACTAATTTTGGCATTTTATTGTCCATTGACTTTAACCTCGAACCAATGTCATCCAGAGTAGCACTGTTGAAATCACATGAATTCTTAAGCTCATTAATTTCATTTTTTAACGATTTCACCTCCTGCATAAGAACTGGCAGATTAGAGAGAAGGGTCTGCATAGATCTTAACTCCATCATGATGGTCTCCAATGAGACTGACTACGAATTGGGTATGGGTGAAGTAGCGTCTGTTTTGCACGATATACATTTCCAGAGCGATCTGCGATCAGCTCCGAGCTTACGATAGCCTTGTTCGGATACTCAGGCACAACAGAAACCGAATATTTTTTTGCAAAAGCGACACTGAGCACAATCATTAACAGTAGCACTGCAGCGAGCACACTGCGTGATTACGATGATAGTATATAAGAATTGAACAAAGTTTGAGATACGTTGACACTCAGGTACGAAATAGTATGGATGCGTGCAGATCGTAAGTGAGCTCGATAGCGACTGAAATAATATTATCATGAAATAATATATCTACGGAATATAGGTATTCGAATACCTAAATAATATTAATTACCACGGTAACTAGGTAAAGAACACTAATTCACGAATGACCCAAATAACAGTGTAAATAAGTTTCTCATGTGCAATAATATATCAGGATTGATTTAAACGTAAAGTCCTGTTTTAAATTCAATTTTAAAACAAACATTTTTCACACAAATTTTTAAGACTCAATTATAACCAACATTGAATTAAAAAAAAAATTTTTGGTGCTTTCGCCCTTTCTTCTAAACACTGATGATGTATGATGAAAGGTAAAAATGTAAAGGTAAAGGTAAAAAAAATGTCACATGAGTGATATTTCTTTACACATAAATTCTCAAAATTATACAGCTATAGTAAGAAAATCACGATCTTTGTGCATATAAAATTAATAATAAAAAACCTATAACCTCTAATAAGAGTTTTAACGATAGATCGTGATTTTGTTGCTTCAACTACATATATAGAGACATTTTGTGGAAAATAATACGTATGTGGTTTTTCCTTTAAGCAATAATAATAATAATAAAGCACACACATTACAAATATTTCTCCCGGCCCGGGAATCGAACCGGAGACCACTGCGTGGCAGTCTAGCATGATAACCGTTTGGTTACACAGGTAGTTAAATAGATAACGTAATCAGTAATTTACCAAGCGATGACCCATTAATTTTGATCTACCACATCCGTGGTACACTGGTAACTCCAACTGGAAGAAACGCCACCACAATGGTAAGCTCTCATAAGATGCGTAGTATTAACTAATTGGTGATGTGCCCTCAAATGATGTTAAATAATAAAGAAGTAAACAGTAAATATCTAAGTAAACAGCAGTATATTATATACTTATTTGAGATGGATTTATTAATATAGAATTTTGAAGAGAGGCGCCAGCTTGTCTGAATGTGAACAGAAGATGTTAACTTCCACACGTGTTAATCGCACGATAATAACTAGAAATACAAAAATGATGTCTTCCGAGGTATCAATTTACTTTTAAAACAATGTGATATCCCTTGTCATGCGAACAAAACCATTGCCCAATATAGTATCGCCATAGACGGGAAATACGAGAATGACATCGTACATTAACCACGTTAGGGTGAAAGCATTACTTCAGCAGATCATCAGTTATTTAGATGGTGATTTTTAGTAGCAGTAGAGCTCCTTATGAAAGAGTTCGTGGAGGGAAGTAATTCCCTCCTCACCTATTTTTGCTGCCTACCGGTAATGAGAGCATTACTGTGTCTCACTTTTGAAGGGCGCTGAACTTACAGGCGCATGGGACCTGTCAACTTATGTCTCGGGGTGACAAGCGCAGTGGCATTTTCCCTCAGATCTTTGCGATTAAAAGCTCTCAGTGACAACTGCAACTGCTGTGGACAGGTGTGTCGCTTGACATCAGGTGCATGATGGATTCGTCGTGTGCCTTCCGGTATGCGGTCGCCATTCAAGAACTCTTTGACCCCATCGGCTATGTGTGCCCCTCCCACTGCCACTTAAATTTATCCAGGGCAAAGTAGCTGGAAAACGAAGTGTCAGTAAAACAGCAATACTGGTCAAATAATTAAGTAGCAACCTATAAAGTCAGGATTGCCATGATGTTTAAATAGGAAACGGACGTGAGATTCAGACGCACATTTGCACGACGTGTTTCGAACATTCATCAACATTTTCGACATGTTATTCCTTAATCATGAGATTCTGCGGCGAAAAACATCGATTTAAATACGTGAGTTATCCGTCAGTTAATAAGGTATGATGTTGTTCAATCTTCGATAAACGAGAAACTCTAAGAAAAAGAAGTTTCTTGGGAGTTTTATCTATTAGTGTTCATGCTGAACGTATGATGTTACTATAGCCGTTTAATTACCTCGTCTTGACAGTTGCGAACTTGCTATGGTTAGTATTAAAGCTTTTAAGAGCTTTTTACTATAAGGATCTATAGGAATGAAACTATTTTTCCGGATTTAAATCGCGTATATCATCAATCGGTCACGGTTGACAGTCAACCGTGACCATGGGACCTGTAAAGGGCCCGAAACGTCGGTTTGTTTGAAAAAACAAATATACGCGATTTAAATCCGGAAAAATAGTTTCATTCCTATGTATAACAATCGCGAAAACCTAAGAACTCGATATAAGGATCTAAATAACTTTACGGCCTAAGTAACAAAATGGCGAGGATTAAGTCCAGAAGGACACCCAAAAATGAAAATTTCTGATATTAATGAAGAATATTATTTCTGATTTAATTAATTGTTTTCTGTTTTTATAAGGATTTTGAACACGAATCAACTTATTATAGTCAGTTACTAAAAAGAAATCCCATTAGGGGAACCCTTATCACGTGAAACTTATTGGGATTAATCACAATATGATTAAATTCATTATATAAAATTGTTGATACAATCACTGACCTCGATAATGTCAAATAGAAAAGTTACTTATTTATTTCATACACATTTTTTTCTGTGTTACACTATAATAACAATAATAATAATAACGCACACACTCATAGCCCAGCACTAAGGAAACCCTGTATCGCGGGTACCATGAACATATACATAGACAACAATAAATTATACCCGAACTTACGAGAGAAATTAATTTAGGCCATACGAATCGAACCCGGAGCCTCTGAATGGCAGACCAGCTTATTCGGCCACGGAGGCAGTTTGCTACTACGTAGACAATTTAATATTTTGCAATAGCTTTTTCACGGACCAATAAGTAGGCTATGAAATACCTAAGCACCAGGGCCTCGGCTCCGACTATTTATTTGCACCCATATGTTGCAAACCCTTGGCCTTAAAAAAATTAAAGACTGCCTGTGAAACTTATAGGTCAGCAGCTACCTTTTCCAATCGAATTAGCTATACAAAGGGGAATGCTGCCAGGACTAATTATTGTATTTTGGCTTGTGGCTTGCACACCAGTTTTCATGGTGTGCCATCTCTGAGGTCCCGGGTTCGATTCCTGGCCGGGTCAATGTAGGAAACTAACTTTCTGTATTGCCACGGATCTGGTTGTTTGTGGTACAGTCGTTACTTCCGATTACCATAACACAGCTGCTTAATACTTTGGGATCAGAACAACGTGTGGTGTTGTCTTATATTTATTGAAATTTATTAATATTCATTAATATTCATTAAGATTCATTAATATTTATATATTATTTATTTATTACCTGTCTATATATTTAATTACCTCAATTTTGTGACACGGTACTTATCTTCGTGGATACTTTTCCGTTTTCCTTATTGAGCCTTATAGGGATAATTTTTCAATTCAAGTTGAACATTATCGATTTTCTACTATTTCTGGCTCATAAATTCCTTTATCAGTAGAAATTACAGATGGTCATACAGAAAAACTAGAAAAATCTAATAAATAATACTAAAATGATCTATTGTTAGATCGAATAAAAATCAGACTGGGATCAAGCACTGTAACATAAAACACAACAAATCTTTCTAAGTCCAATATAAATTGGATATCTCAAATTCACTGCTTCAGAAACTTGATCATATGTGTCTCGTTAACCTGGTTAGAAACCCTATAAAACAGTCAGTACAATATCACATGAAACGAACCTTATGCCGTATCTACAACGTCACATGTCTACAAATGCTGATTAATTTCTCCAACAAAGGATGCGAGCTGAAAACTCTAGTTTATAGAAACGCTGACGCAATATACCGAAAGCAGAGTCATGCATCTTTCGACCCATTTATAACTAAACCGGTTACGCTCTGTTACTCGCTAAAAAAGAGTATGGCAAGATTGCTTGTTGGATCACTGCCAAATGTCCCCTGACCCATCTTTCTGTGTTTAACTCCAAGGGTGAGATGCTTGGAACTGTTTTTTCTGATACTCTACGTCATCGATTGTTTTGATATTAAATATTGTAATATGAAATCAATCGAAAGTACAATATATTAAGTTTCATAAGTAGTAGAACTTTCATCACCATCGTCTACCCATTTATACGTCCCACTGCTTGGCACGGGTCTCCTCTCAGGCGAGGGTCCTGGTTGGCTGACCCAATGCGGGTTGGAGACTTCACACGTTTTCCGAAGTTCAAAATTTATCTTCTCTCCTTGGTATTTTTCACCATTCTTGTACAACATGTCACTTTGACGTTATAGTTTAAAAATATTTAGTAAATTAGGTGAAACTCTTAAGTGTTGGTGTAATCTATTATTTAATCCATTCACATATATATTACCTGTTGGTGAACGATTTTTCTTTAAAATCAAATCGTGATTGGGTACCGGGTACCCTTTAGTTTGACATATTTATGAAAACACCAACCCTGGCTAATTTTTCTTGTATGGTAACACAGAATATTAGTGCTGCGTACCAATTAACTCGATTTTACTTCTGTAGTCGAGTCTCATGTAAATTATAGCTTTTCTTTAATATTTCCATGTCGAACGCCGCCATTTAGGTTGCCAAGTACTTCCTGTAAAGTAATCTAAGTAAACCTGGAATCGCCATGTATTCTAGCGGGTTTAGATGATAAGACTTAGGAGCTTCATCTAGATGAATCGATAGATTGTCTGTGGCGTTGTTCGCGTGTAACATCTCTCAGGAAGAATTCGGCGGAAGCTTGTCTTTTCTGTTCGACACGTCGACTCGCAAGGTGTTCCAGATTCTTACATCTTCTACGGTTATTTATCCCATTGGGGGCCTGGTCCCCCAATGCCTCTTTTTATAAAGTAACCAGGAATAGCCAGATGCCGTAATTATGGGTCTCGGAATCCTGCACCAAATATAAAACCCGTGTCACCGGACCGCATGGTGAGTTGACCTCTGGATTCTTTCCTTCGTCAGATGTTTCGTCATTTATTTCAATGTACTGTAACAATCTGTATTGTTGCAGGGTTTTTTTATGTCTATCTTTGGTACTTGTAATTTCAAATCTCGCCATCAATTGAATGGCTGAGACAAATCTGCTGTAACTTTTGTTCGGCTGTGCCCGACCACGTGGCATGAGCTCCACGGGTGATCGGCGTCTACTTGTAACTGCGTTACTCCTGTAGAAACTACGCTGTCTTCGCAGCGGGTCTGGTATGTAATTTAAATGTACATCCGGTAAACTCCAGGTCAGTGACGTATAAGTGAAGTGTCCATGTGTCACTCATGTACTTTCAAAACTCTTAGTGCAGTGTATTAGCTCTAAGTATATTTAAAGTTAAACTTTTCTATGTAACTGATAAGAACAGTAATCATATCTATACTCTCCTAATGTGAACTCGGGGAAGTGAAATTCTAGTTCTCCATACTGTTCCCTTAAATTTAACTGTAACATGTAACCATATTAAATTCAAAATAAAGCTTCTGGTTATTTCTACTTGAAATTTGTTTTCGTTGTGTGTAAGGCGCCCTTCCTTCTCCTCGCTTATAAATTTTACATGCAGCACCGGGTCAACCAGAACTCCCCCACAAACCAGTCTCATGCTCACTCAAACCGACTGGAGCTGACCATTACAGTCTGATAAAGTTTGGCATAATTAGTTTCGAAAAAATACGACAGATGTCGGATTTATGTATGCTCCACAAGATTGCTAACGGTTTTGCAGATGCCACCTTATTGCAGATAAATAATAAATAAATAAAATAAATAAAATTGTTTATTCAGTAACATAATGTACAGAGAAAACTAAAGACTACTTATGCGATTTAATGTAAAAATAACACATGTACCTGAACTAGGAAATTCCTGTATTTCAGGTAAAAAGTACTACTAATTATAAATGTGGATACTATTAATATTATAAATACTTTTTAGGAGAATCTTATGAAATAAAATTAAACAATTAAATAATAAATTGCCATTAAAAAAAAAAAAAAAAAAATGTACACTTAAACAAGACAACATTTAATTTACGATAATAAATAAATTCTCTGTATCCTCATAGGACATATTTTGAAGAGCTTCTTGGAGAATTTTCTTTACCTTAAAGCAACAGAAATTATAAATGGAATATTTAGCGTTTAATTTATTGTACAAAAATGGTCCAAGAAACACAAAAAATCTTGAAATAAAAGTATGTTTTGATGATATAATTTTGGGGCAGACAATATCTTTTCGTCTTTTATTAGTGTTTTCAGTAATATATGGGAGCAATACGTGCTGTTTGAGGACTGTGGACTTAATGAATAATTGCCTTACAGTTAATACTTTACATGACTTATACAGAAGGTCAGTGGGGTAACGGAAAGAGCGGTAGGTAGAAACCTTTAGGACAGCTCGCTGGGCTCTTTCAATGATTAGTAAAGTAGTTTTAGCTATACCACCCCATGATGTAATGCAGTAAGTAATTAATGATTGGCATAATGCATAATAAACTTGCCTGATTATTTTAAAATCAGCAGAAACGCGCAGTTTTTTAAACACAAACATCAACTTACGAAGTCGGGCGCTTAGTGCTTCGATATGGTGTTTAAAGGATAGGATGTCATCTAATATAACACCTAAATACTTTATCTTGTTAGTAATAGCAATGTCTGGACATTTACACAGGTTGTTAGTAGGGTCAAAACAATGGTGAGCATATAGTTTAGGGTTAGATATAAATGACTTTGATTTCCGCATATGGAATTGCATAAAACAAGTTTTATCCGTATTTAGTGTTAGCAAATGATGTTGGAGCCAGTTATTTACTATATTGAATCCACGCTGTGCATAGTCGTATACCTCCTTGTCAGAGTTTGCAGAAAAGAGTAGAACAGTATCATCAGCATAGGATATGATCTTTCCACCTTGTAAATCTAGGTTACAAAGGTCATTAATGTAAATCAGAAAAAGTGTTGGTCCTAAAATACTTCCTTGAGGAATTCCAAATGAAGTGCACTTCAGATCAGAACTGTGAATGTCACCTATTTTAACACATTGGGATCGGTCCTCCAGGTAGTTTTCGAGTAATTTAAGCTGTATGCCCCTTATACCAAGCGATTCAAGCTTCTGTAACAGCACAGGGATGTAAACTGTATCAAAAGCCTTCGCTAGGTCTAGAAAAATACCCACAGTTTTGTTACCCTTGTCTAGTTCCCTTGCTACAAAATTCGTAAGGTGATGCACGGCGTCAGATGTCGATAATTTAGATCTAAAACCGAACTGTGTTTTAGATAATATGGAATGTCTCTCCAAATACAAGACAAGTCTATTGTTAATAAGTTTTTCTAATATTTTAGATATTGCTGGCAGTAACGAAATAGGTCTATAATTAGTTATTTGTTCTTGGTTACCAGATTTATGTACCGGGACCACAACAGCTTTTTTTAAACACGTGGGGAATATTCCTTTTGTTAAACATTTTTGCAAAATGACCGTAAGCGGTGAAAGTAGAATGTGCCTGAATTGTTTTAGTATTTTGTTAGATATGTTATCACAACCAGTAGCACTATCGTTTTTTAAGCTTACAATTATTCTTTCAACCTCACTTTCATCCGTATCTAATAATACAAATGATCCCAGAGACTTACTACAGATTGATTGAGAGCAACGTGGTTGAGTAAGCGGAAGACTCTGGATTTTTTGTGCCAGATTTTTACCTGCATTAACGAAAAATTCATTTGCTTTGTTAACAGCAATACGATCAGATGAGTGGCTATTTAATAATCCTGTAGATGATTTATGCTGTTTCGATATGTAGGTTACATTTTTTATATATTTCCAAACCTTTTTACTGTCTGTACCAGCTTTTTCCAATTCTTTTTTATCATAACAGCTTTTAACTTTTTTAAGTAGATCGTTACAAAAGTTCCTATATCTTTTGTATGATATTTGTAGAATTAAATTAGCTGGATTACTTTTTGCCTTCATATGTAGTTTATCCCTATGACGCATACAGCGAATAAGTCCTGGTGTAATCCAAGGTTTGATATTGTAATTTTTACTATTTAATCGCATGACCTTGCTATTACTTAATATTGATTGCTGTACATTATTTACTAAGTAAGACATACAATAATCCGCGTCATCAGAATTATAAACTGGGTTAAAGTCAATGTTGCATAAATCTTCTTCAAGTTTATTTATATTAATTTTAGAAATTATTTGCGTGCGAGTTGAATTAAGCAATTTACAATTTAAGGTTAGTAGGGCAGCTTTATGATCGGTTATTGTAGAGTTAGTAACTAATGTTATTGATTTAAAAATAGATTTAAGCATAATATGGTCTAAGCAAGAGCCGCTTTGATGTGTAGGGAGAGTGTGGGCGGGTAGTAATCCATGAAAAGAGCATAGGTTTAGGTATTCTTGCGCACAGGAATCGATGCTATGTGGGAGAATGTTTATGTTTATGTCTCCTATTAATACTACATTTTTAAAAGTTGATAAAAGTTGTAACGTATCGTTAAGTGAGTCAGTAAACATTTTGGTATTTCTAAAAGAGGGGGGTCTGTACAATGCTAATATTGCAATGTCTGTTCCAATTTTGATTAGGAGCCGATTGCAGTCCAACATACTTGGTTCTTCAACCGAGATATTTAAATTATTCCTAGTATAAACCACTATACCGTCGTTCTGGTTGTAATTTTCTTTAGAGCTGTGTAAGCTATAGCCTGGCATGGGAGGTAGATTTCTACATTTATCTAACCAGCACTCTGTCAGAATTATGACATCACAGCCAATGTTCATTCTATGCTGAAAAGTACTAAAAGCGTCAAAATTTTTGTAAATGCTGCGTATGTTTTGTGTTAGTATAGAGAGAGGATTGTTAAAGGGTAATAAATATTGTCTGCACATTTCAACTTCACAAGACTTTGACTCTGATACAGAGAAATTATCTAGATCGCGAACTAGACTATCACTCATAGTGTTTAATTAAATTAAGATCTATTTAGTAAAATTAGTGAGTGACGCTCTTAGGCGCCTTCATAATCTATTGAATTAATGTACCTTTTTTCGGGCATTTTTCTCGTGGGACAATTAAAATCTCCTGTTTGGTGGTCGCAGGTCTTCTTGAAATGCAAGCATGTAGCACATTTAGGAGGTTCGGTCTTCTTAGTGCAGTCCTTTATTGTGTGACCGGTTTCACCACAGTGGCCGCAGATGGTGGCCTCCTCCCGGCAGGTCTTGGCAGCATGACCATATTGCTGACATTTAAAGCACCTAGTAACTAGAGTAAAATCTCTTACAGGACACGACGACCAGTTGATAAAGACTCTATCGTTGGTTATTAGGGCCTTACGTATATGTGGAGCGACTTCAAATATGTAATTGCAGGACTTGGTGTTTTTCTTTCCAAACTTATGGCTTAATTTAATATTATTTAAAAATGACTCAAGAGACATACCCTGCAGCTTGTCGGCTAAATTTTGTTGAAATATACAGTTCACTACTTCGGTTTCCTGCAAAGATGTAGGCACACCAATAATCACAATTCTGGGTTTGCGCTTATGTGGCTCGTCAACAGTAAGGCCGGAGGTTTTTAATTGGGCCACCTGTTTCAGCTTTTCTAGGTCGTCTTTGGTGTCAGTGCTTATAATAACACCGCCGTTCTTAGTTTTGCGTAACCCTCTTACGTGCAGTTTCAGTTCTTCAGGTCGGATAATTTTTTGAACCAGATTTTTTGTTTCATCACTCGATTTCAATTTGTCAGTAGGATAAATTGCTACAGAGCTTATCTTACTAGGCTGAACAAAATTATTGGAGCTTTTTTTTACCATGTCTGCAAAAGAAACTGTACTTGAGAGAGGGTTTGTTGATTCTTCAATACGCTGCTTTAGGTCTTGAAGTCGCTGCGACAGGTCTTGATTTTCTTTAAGGGCTTTAAGGGATGAGTATGCTTGAACGGCTTTTTGTTTTAGGGACTGGTACTGTACTGCCAATTGAGACGTCCCATTTGCCACTTTTCGGCACAAAGTGCTAATTCTTAGCTTTTGGTCTGAATTTAGCTTGCCTTCGGTAGAAATAGCACATACCTCGTTCAATGTGCGAATAAACGTTTTTCTTTCTTTCTTTCTTTCTTTCTTTCTTTCAAGCATTGTTCAATTGCACTCATCCAGTTCTGGATCTCAGGCGTGGATACCACATCTGGAGGATCCTCGTTCTGAAGGGACTCTGCGGGCGCGGGGGGTTGAGACAAGGGCGTTGGCGGCGGGCTGCGGCGCGTTAGTGCACTCCGATTAAAGGGACTGCCTTCCATTTTTTATTTTAATGTTTACAAGAAGCATTGAACATTATTACTTCCAATAAATTACTCAAACGTGAACACGTACTGTACTGACACAGATAATTTGCTTCCGCATAAAGTGGAGCTAGGTCACAATTATGCAAGTATTTAAAATATTATATTATTTAAACACGACCGATTACATCGCGCGACAAAAATGCAATGTTATGATATACATGAAGGTGCCAACACATTCTGTAAGTATATCCCAACTTTCTGTATTCCACATTCTATCAACAATGTCTCGAGTAATATATCGATATCCAGAATATGTAGATATTACAATGAATGATATCTGTTCTGATCATGATCTGTATACTGGTAGTTATGACAGTTTCAGAAGACTCCTACATTCGAATCCACCACCTTAATTTCTTTACGTAAGCTTTATGTTTTTTTTTTAATATCTTTTATTCTCTTTTTTTATTGATTTAGCATATTTAAATAATTTCTTGTTGGTATCAAATGTCCACTGTTTTTACCGAAGTGTTGTGTATAGCTCTAATTGGATTGCAGGTTTATATACATTCATGAAGAAAAATTTTATAAATGTATATTGTGATCAATAATCTGTTGCTGTATGTACCTTATCCAATAAAAAAATGTCAATAAATCAATCGTTAAAAGAAAAGACCAATAATAAATAAAGAGGATCAAATATTATATTTCAAATAATAGTAGTGTTACCTTGAATGCAGATCATTTATAATTTATTCGTAGATCGACTAATGTAGACGAAACAATTAATACAAACATAAAAAAAAACCATCGATTATTTAAAAAAGTGCACATTTACAATATGTCTATTATATCTGAGGATCAAATAATATTATCCCCTGTATAAATGGTTGTGATATGCGTATCGCTTAGTAGGGCTGGTTGGAACAAAGCTTCTGAGCGTTATGATGTCTATTAAATTGGCTAAAGTAACATCTATGACGGTTTCAGACGCTGCTCGTTATCTATCATCTACATTCATAGCTATTGATTAATCCAACAATGTAATCCCCGATGCAACGTAAGCTAACCGGTTACGCTCAGTTACATTTTAAAAAATACAACGCAAAATTGTTCGTTGGAGTCCTGCCAAATGTCGCTTGACCCAATATCTTTCTCTAGAGTTAGCTGTCGACGTACACTTAAAATTTTCTATCACATATCATTGTATGCTAGAACATAAATATAGTTCAAACAGGTGAGAAACATATTGGCTTGTCAGAGACCATGTTTCTCCACTTCCAACTTTCTTCCTTATTCTAAGTTCTCTGGACATAATGTTTGTCGTCGTTGTTTTTTGGTATTTCAAAAACTCTTTGAAGACGTAAGATTATTTTTATATTCATTTGACTCTTTCAGAAATCTCCGATGCTATAATTTCACGGTAACTGCTATTTTTTTTCTGATACCAAGGGGACGTACAAGACATGGGCCTAGTGGTAAGCGACACACCTGTCCATAACAATCTAAGTCCATAAAGATCTAAGGGGACTGAGACAGAAGTTGACAACCCCATGTCCCAGTAATTTTAGGCAGAAATGCTCACCGAAATAGGTAAGGTAGCAGTACTTTCCTGGACGAACTCTTTCACAAGGAGCTCTACTGCTACCTAAATTATTAGTGTTTCCGATTTATTGTTAGTTATAATTTTCAAAGCCTTATTAAGAATTTACTTCCAATTATAAACCTTTTATTCTTTATCTTCGTCATGTGTGGCATGTGTTCAGATGTTTCATTATTACGTAGCGTTTCAACTTCGCCTTTATCATTCAACTACGGAACTTCACTGAGCGTCGATCACAAAACTTAGAGAATACTTCTTGTATAAATTATTAAAATTCTCACTTGGCCGGTTTTTCTCTGTGATTTGTGGAGTGTTGGAGTTTTTGCAACTAATTGAAGTATTACGATCTATAGTTTCTTTCTTACCTTCTTCAGAGAGAGCTGGAAAGTTATTTGAGATTTAATAATTGTAAGTTGTATAGGAAACTTTGTGTTTGTTTTATACATTATTCCATCTTCTTTTATTGAATGTTATCGGAATTTTGTTATTACAGAAAATTGTAAATGATTAACCCCATTAGTATATACATGTACCAGTAACTACAAATCGCGACGCAAGCCAGCGTAGTCGGATATTAGTACCTATAGGTACACCAGATGCCACGACAAGTACCAAATTGTAATTTTTGTAACTAATTTGTTTTACATTGACAAGCTGCAATTTATCAAAGCTACTCTAATTTCTAATGATAACAAATAAATCAAAAAGATGGCGCTTATAGCACAATTTTTTATGGATAGTGCCGGCTATTCTTTTATTTTGTTTAGGATTAGCTCCATCTACCCATATTGGGAAGCGTTCTTTTAGGGCGCTCCCTCACCGTGAACATTCGCCTGTAATGTAAAAAGAATAGTTTGTTACACGCAATGCCATCTATTGACACGCATGTTTGTCAAAATTGAGAAAATAATTTCAGCTCATAATCAACATGGGAAAAAAACCTGACTTCTTATATTTCTAAATTTTAACTGTCTCTGTGCCCGAACGTTTACCATACTGGACTGTCATGTAGAGGTCCCGGGTTCGATTCCCGTGCCTACATTTATTTCTTTTGGTGTAGTTTGTGGTTGTCTAAGTGTGTGTCCATGGCGCCCGTTTCCCTAGGGGCTAAGAGTGTGACTACACCCACTGCTTGGTAAAGGCCTCCGGAAGTTTGTGCCATCCACCACGGTCCCGTGCTAGCCGCTTCCATTGACGCCCCGCTTCTTCTTCTTTTGCACATCCTCGGCCACCAATCAGTCGATATCTTGCTCCACCTGTCATCACCTTGCCTTGGTAGGTGTCCCACCCATTTTATGTTAAAGAGAAATTACTTGATATCTATGGCCATTTACGGAATATAAACTACGTTCAGACTATTGATCAGCGCCATCTAGATAGAAGACGAAATGTTGACCTTTTTCAGAGTTACGATCTTATAGTATGGAGATTAACAGTCATCTTGAGTTGTTTATTGGTCCATGGTGTAAGGAATGATACAATATAGACAACTCTAAATTTACATTCAGTAAATTTATATATCAACTTCAGCACCGCGAGCAATAAAAGACTCATATCTATTCAGCGCTGTTACGCATTCTGCAAATTGTATTTTCATTCCATTTATGCGACGAAAGACGAGCTCGAGTGGATTTTAAATTCCGTCCACCGTGTTTACTAAACACTGTATGAAGTTAGTTTAGAAGGCTTTTTGACGTGGAAAAACTCTCGTTTATCCTTTAATATTAACTGTGTGAGGATGGTTTGCAATAAGCTTAAAAAGAAAAGACCGAGGGTTTAGTCGAGGCTTTTTTTTGACCGACTTCAAAAAAGAACGAAGTTCTCAATTTGTCTGGTTTTTTTTTGTTTGTACGTTACGTTACGTGATTTCTTCGATATTTGTGAACCAATTTCGACGATTTTTTTTTGTTGAAACACAGGAATAGCTCTACTCCCTCGTATAGTTCTCTAAGGGTTTGAATTTTACCCACTTTCCGTTAACCGATTTCAATAAATTACACGTAGATGTAATTGCAATGAAAATAAAATGTTACGGTGAACCTGATCGGTGTTGGAAATGGCAAACAGATGACAGGAACTGCCCAGCAGCGTGCCTTGTGTTTAAGCATCATATGATTCGTTTTGGCAAGACTTCCATCTGACTTCAGTCGCCGCCACGAACACAACGATAATGGATAAGTATAGTTAATAATAATAATAATAATAACGTACGCAGTCATAGCCCCGCACTAGGGAAACCTAGTGCGGGGCTGTGAATGTGTGCATTAAATATTTTATTTTTAAAAGTAAGTAATAATGCATTCAAGAATTTTAAAAGTTGCTTGTTTTACCTAGCAACCAAACCGACCAAATGGCTTTCGAGAATAGCGGCCTACCTCAAAAGCATGGAATTCGTTATGAAGATGTTTTAAAATTAACGAAGACGAGTCTGCCGCTCAAAGTTGACGAATCGTAGACCATCTCGAAGTTGTCATGTTATTGTTTTGACCAATGTAAGCTCGGTGTCACATTCACAATAAAATATAGTACTTTCTTAATAAATCTCCTGCCAAATCAAAAAACGAAGTATTTTGGATTGGACCACCGTTCTTGAAAAGTAACGAAAGGTGAAAAAATAACACCTGTGTTCTTAGGAATGCCGACGAAAGGAATAAATTATAACAGATTAACTACTTTTAAACAACATAATGTCTTAAGTCAAAAGAACACCGTTCTATTATACAATAAAATACTGACCGGTTTTCCAAAATATAAGTAAAATCCAGTACTCTCGGAGGGGGTATTTGTCTGCAACGGTAACTTTATTTAACATGCTGTAGTAGCCACAATGTCTCCATTCCCCGTTTTTTTTCTTGACCATTAAAAGTAGACTTGCCCACGAAATATTAGATGGTCGATAAATCCCTAGTTCCATCATGTTTTGAAATTCTTTTACTCCGTGTGTAGGTTTTAATTTAAGTGATGATGGGCGAGTTATGTCGACATCTTTTTCTAGTATTGTCTTGATGCGGGGGACCATCCTGTCGTCGATTGTACGCAGTGCTTGTTGATTTGTTTTTCACAGAGTTTCGCCATATTCCGTGCTGAAATTAGTTTCTCTGATTCTGATAATGATTATGTTTTGACGAGGAGCAACGTGCAATACATCTTTGTGCATATTGTCGATATCTGTTGTCATAATAACATAATCGATTGTTGTAATACTCTGGTGATATTGACCTTGATCTAAACTGCGTATGAGGCGCTTGCCGATGAATGCCGCATCCGCGGTGGTTTTTTTGCGCGTGCTGCAATTCGTTAATGTCAAGTTTCAGGCTCTCGAGTTGCGACTAGACGCTAGCTAAGCTTTTTATTACGCTGTCATTGACCGTGTGTTCTTGTTTGTTTATTATAGAAACTTCCGCGTTCTTTGTGTTTTCGGATATTTTGTCTGCGATTTCGCTAATTTTGTCCATAGGAAATTCTTCGGTGACAGCTAATACGGATGTAATTGGTGATGGAAGATGTCTTAACCACATAAGTTTTAGTGTGCTGTCTTTGATGTTTCCTCGCGCTAAATCTTGCAGTTTTCTCCACAATTGTGATGGTTTTTGATCACCAAGTTCCATATAAGATATTAGCTTCTGGAACCTAATCTGTTCAGACTATACGTAACAAGTAATCAATCTGTTTTTGAGGGATTTATATTTTTCTGTCTCTGGAGGGGACGAGAGTAAATCGCTGATTTGCTGAATTTCTTCTTTGTTTAGTTTAGCCAATACCATGTTGAATTTGTAATCGTCGCTTTGCTTTTGTATGTTGATAATTGCTTCGAACTGTAAAAACCACAGGCGTGGTTGATCTTTCCAGAAATCCGGAATGCGGGACATGACGGAGGTTGTTGCGATTTCAAGTGTGTCCGGGTTTTCGCCGGATGTGTTCGTCTTGCCTGCTGTACCGTGGGCGCCATTGACTTGACTGGATACTTCTGACAATATACACGATTGACCTTCTTGGTTCGTTGGCTTTGTCGTTCCTGTCGGGGTCACCACTTTACCCATGTTAGTTTTGGTGTTAAATAATAGTCGAATCGTGGGTTGATAAAAGACCGTTGTATTTATTATATTTTATGAAACTTATTTATACTACTAATGTGATACGTGTTTTTACTGTTATCTTAATTTCTACGTCATTTGTGGCAGGATGTATTGCTAATGATAAAATCCTATCTACACGTTGCGGGCTGCCACAGTAACCGTTCGGCCACAGAAGCAGTTGTACCACATACAAATGATATCCTTTTGAAATTTTATTAAATATCATTAAACCGAGTGAAAATCGATAATTTATTGTTATATCTATCATTACACACCCACTCCAATATGTATATAGCAAGCAGCAAGCAGGGGTCAACAGAGGTCATATCAAAAGTTTTTGGTACAAACCGTTAAAGGTGCACAGTATTAGTATATATCGGCAGACGGATTATTAGCGTACTGATTTAGCTAGTTTTTTTATTCTAATGTAAGTGTGCATTTGACCTCCATCTCACCTGATGGAAAGTGACGATGAGGTCGACGATGGAGCATGCACGCCTAAATAATGCCTATTCACTCTCTCCTTGAAAAGGTATAAGTTCTAACGTTCAGGGAATCTGCAGGAAGGGAATTCCACTCCATAGCCGTTCGCCATATAAATGCGGAAGCGTAACGCTTCATGCAAATCTTTGGAATATCCACAACATAGGGGTGGGACCCAAGCTTACGCCTAGTCCCCCGGTGATGGAAACTCACAATTCACACTCTCCGTGAAATATCCTGTAAAATACCGATAAGCAGGCAACTTTACGGCGGTGTTCAAGGCTCTGCAATTTCGCCTCTACTAATTTCGAGTCACCTTTAAGCATCTTGGCACGCTTGTCTATTGAATCTAAGGTGGCCAGCTGGTATGTATCAGAGCCATCCCAAAGGTGGCAGCTGTACTCCGTACACGACCGGACTTGTGCTTGATACAGCTGAAGCAACTGTCCCGGTATGAAGTAACGCCTCTCCTGGAAAGGATGCCAAGCTTCCTGGCTGCATTTTTGGCCATGGATTCAATGTATCAGCTGAAGTTCATATTGGACGACAGGTCCATTCCAAGTAGCTGGAGACGGTCGGCTATCGGTATGGATATATCACGAAAAGTCGTAGTCAGCTCAAAGGGACTGCGTTTAGTGGAGAATAGAGACGCCTGCGTTTTGGTAACGTTAAATTTGACAAGATTGGTATCGCATCAATCAGAGACTACCTTGACCGTTACATCTAAACGGCTAATCATGGACTCTCGACCAGACTGGATTTCCTCTCCAGAGACCGTTGAGTGTGTGCGTTATAAAAAAAAATTGATGAATAATTTCAGTCTACTTTCATCCATCCTTTCTATAAAACCAAAGCGTCTAAGCATTTGTGTACATGCAGACGATAATGATGATTATAAGAACAATTTATGTCTGTATAAACTATAAACTCGGTCTCCTAACATCCATTCTTTCTTTAAAAACCCAACTATCTAAGCATTTCCTTTTTTATCCTGGGGAAAGTTAAACCTCGACGTACATATCTCGATCAGATTGTAGACGTCCTTAAAAGAGGCTGGTTAAAAGTACTAAAAATAAACGACAAGATATGACGAGACTGATGCAAGGGGAGGAAGCGAAAGATATTTGTCAGGAGCATATCAAGTAAAGGTTCATGATATTGTCAAACTCATAAGCAGGCAGGTGTGAAGGTAGTAGTCATAAGTTAAGTTAACAAAATATCCTTCCTATGTATATTAGCAGATATTGATAACAAATTCAAAGGTTTAAAGGAAAATTTAAACCCTAATGCAGTAGTAGGACGAGCAAATAGTAATAAGGCCGTCGTTAAACGAAATCAGCAATTTCCCCATGTGCTTTCGCAGAGTCGTGGAGACAGATAATTTTATAATCCCCTACTAATGGAATGAAAACACTAATTTCCTGCATGCAGCCGGATGGTTTTAGGGTTGGCAAAATCCTTTTTCCATTTCACCAATGCTTGGAAAAACGTCTTTGGCGTGCAGTGCAGAGAACAATATCGCTAAACTAAGCAACCTAATTGAATTCATAATTAATAAATAATAATAATAATAACGCACACACTAGGGAAACAAATTACACCCAAACTTACGAAAGAAATAAATGTAGGCCATACAAATAATTCTTCCGGGAATCGAACCTGGGACCCCTGCATGGCAGTCCGGTATAGTAACCGTTCGGCCACTGAGGCATTTAAATGAACTGGCTATTTAGGTTAACATTGCCTCTGATTTCTAACGCACAGACTTTTCTCTAGTTTCAAAGCATAACTTGTTTGTTACGCCTTTTTATAATCTGTGCTCTTTGTAAGGCTAAAGTAAAATAATGATAATTAAGTAAAAGTTATAATACAGGGTCTTCTGCATTTTGAGACCAAGTGATTGGCGTTATTGTCTGGTACATTTATTTAAAATATCTCCATCCAAAGTGTGATCATTCTTGTAAGCTTCAATATAATGGATAGGTACTAGCAGAAAATCTCTTAAGGGGCTGCCCTAAGCTACGTTAATACGCTCAAGTTGGTACGTCGTCACGTTTTGCACGCAACTTGCATGTATAAGTAGACGATTTATATGCGCGTAAGAGGCTTTCAGGATTAAAACTGCTAGAGGTTTGCTTTAGAATTTTACAGGAAAATGTTAAAAAATGTAAAAGGTTTGCGTTGTTATACGATTAGAAATTCGAGGTTTGACATCAAATTTATGGACCGAGCTTCGAAGGTCCGAAAACGAATTAAGGTCCAAGACATAGAAGGTCAGATAACGGAGCTAAAATGTAGCACGGCATATTGCGGGGTGTGGTGATGACAGATCAAGTAAGGTTGCTAACGATAAACTTCATGTCTGCGGACATGACCAACAGCAGTTGAGATTTCATTACCTCCAGTGGATAGTCGAAGAATCAATATCAGTCATTTTTTAAGAATATATATGAAATTTTTTTGGAAACAACTCAGTTTTTTTTTGTAACATTTACTTGAGAGTTTAATCAACGTAATAGTAGAACAAAAATACGATCGGTGAAACTTCTTGGATGGTTTGCGCAGTGTTCTTAAAATATATTCTTTTATAATGGCACGTTCGTTTACGTTTTTGATCGCAAATTCCTGCGCAAATTCAGAAATTAATTTTTTTTAATTAGTGAGTTTGTTGACAAATGAAAATGGAGGATTTCGATATTAATAAGTTTATTTCCTTAATAAAAAGTAAAAACAGCATTTGGATTCATAAATGTTTTGTTGTGCTTCCGTTTCGAATCAACAAATACACTGAGCTCCTGAGCTAGGCGCGAGGCGATAAACGCTTGCAGTCGAGTGCATGTAGTTGTATATCGACTTCGCACGTTAGGATAACAGTGGGTGTCACAAACAAGGTCTACACCTTCTAAAGCCCCACGTAAACCGCAAAATAAATTATGTGTGTAGTGATTCAGACCCAGCCAATATTTTTATTATGATCATGTAAAAGCGCAGTGTACATTATAATCATTGACTTACAAATAAATGGACGACGGGTCTAATACAAAAACCACGAAAAAAAATGTCCCAAGTCAACCTATTCGAAATTTAAATTGTAATGACATCGTAGTATCGCGCTGTCAGTCGAACAAATGAAGACTAAAGCGGAGTTTGGCGCTCTGTATACGATTTTAGCGCCTTACAAGTGCGGACACTTTTTAGCGCGGACCCGACGTCCATATAATTGTAAGTCAATGATTATAATGTAAAAATCGCTTTCAAATTAAGCGCCATAGGTACATTCTATACGATCAATTGGGTATTTAGAAAAATATGATTTTCATGGACAACTGAGGTTGTAACTTGCTTGGGCCTGAAGAATGTAATTATATATGTATTTAGTATATAGGTACAGGTAATAAAACAAACACTTTTGTTATATATATGGCCTCCACGGCAACGGAACATGATCTGTTAATGAGTAGCTTGATGTGCTGTCGTCTGAACACTGTCGTTTAGCGCTTTTCCCATCGAAGTTTACTGGGTGTTAGAAGGATATCGAGCAGTTGGTGAAGTCGAGCTGTGGATGATATATTCATTCTTTCATTCATAAGTTTAGTAACGGTAAAGCTCCCTGTGAAAAGTTCGTCCAGGTTAGTACTGCCACCTTACCTATTTTTACCGACAAGCAATAATATTCCGGTTTTTGAAGGATGGGGGTGCTGATTACAGGCACATGGAACTTGTCAACATATGTCTCAGGGTGACAGTGCAGTGGCAGTGCCCTTCAGATCTTTGCGATTTAAATCTCTGAATGGCACTGTAACTGGTAGGCGTGTAGCTTACCACGAGGCGGACGACTTGTTCGTCCCATCACTTGATATTATAAAAAAAAGGTTGGTTATAGATTGGATATTTTTAGAATAATAGAGAGCAAACTTTTTTGTGTGGTTCGTTTAAAAGGCTTCCATATAAATTGTCAACTTGCTGTATCATATAGAATCGTTGGAGCAGACTGAGTGACCGTGATAAATAATGAGCTGCGAAATATATGTGGGTCATCGAATTTTAATTGAAAAGTCGAGATTTATACGTTTAATTTTAAAAATGGCACGTAGAAAAGTTGTTCCATTTGGCCGACGCACAAACCGTATCATATGCTGTAAAACACGCAAGTATACTGTATCAAAAAGGTTTTTGATCGAAAAGTAGGGGAGCGTGGGGGAATGGGAACCTACTAAGGAAAATTGATTATAAAATTCATAATTTATGCAATTTAAATTTTTATTACTTATGAACGTACGCTTCACATATCCGGGTACTAGATAACATCGAATTGAAAAAGGAATAAAATAGTAAAAACATTTCCATTTTTATAGCGATTTCAAGCATAACTTCTAAAATTTGATAGATATGACAAAGCTAGTGTAAAAAATACAATGTAGTGTCTATGCATTTCAATGCTTACCTGGGATGATGAAATTTGACAAGCTTTATAAGCGCGGAGCGATAAACACACAGCCATCTCATACGACTAAACGCGGGACAGGACTCGAACCTTGGCGAACGTTAACAAAGACATAGGAGTGCCGTTTGCACAAATACGAGCACTGGGAACGCCCAGTTTAATACCGCTCTCATTACCCACGGGCTCCCAATACCCTACGTTCCCCTACATTGCAATTGTACAGGAACCTGGGAATAGTAAAATTTTATTTTAAGAATATCACAACTGAAACAAGAACTCAGGTGCACAAGCTCCCAGTAGGCTTGTCATGAGTGCATTTTTCATCGTTCATATTTGATAAGGTACCCCGCAGTACAAATGGAGACACATCGTCTGGATAGTGCACGTTATTCTTGGTTGACAGTGTGGGATATAAATGTTTTAGTGAAAAGACGGAAAAATAGCTTTTATTAAATTTGTAACTTACAATTTCCAAGGGGTCTTCTTCGTTCTCCGTCCAACATCCGTCCAAAACAATTATTGTGAAATGAGTAAACATTTGACATTGTCTTTTGATTTAATAATAATAATAAATATAAGTTAATTACTTATTTCACAGCAATTATTTCGAACGGATGTCGGATGGAAAACGGGAGTAAACTTAACAAGGCTACAATCCTACCTGACGATCTAACGGACAGTGGTATGCGTTTGTTCAAAAAATACCTATTCGATTTACGGCAGCACAATAAAAAAAACCTAGTAAGTGTTTTAGACGTAATTTTACATGAAATACCAAAAATACAAATCAAGGTGGTTCTTAAACCTTGACGTGACTTGAATTTTCAAAGTCGGTGCACAATGGATGGAGAAGTTGTTACCAACTTCATACACGGACTTGCCTATAAAATTTGAGGATTTTCATCGATTTTCATGTGATCCCCTCGTCAGATTCTGACTTGGTGACAATGGGATCACCACGAGAGTGTACCGTTTCAAACAAAAAAAAAAATTTTTTAATCGGTCAACAATCAACAGAGATATCTGAAAACATACATACAGCCGAACTTATAACCTTCTCCGTTTTAGTCGGCTAGAAATTAATGGTATTAGGTAGGTGCCAATCAACGAATATATTGATGTCACAAAAATGATTACAACTCATATTTACATATTTTATACCTAACTAAACTTTTAACTTACTAACTTTAAATATTTATGTATTATATATACATAAGTAAAGTTCCTGCAGCAGCCGAAATCAAAACACAAATAAGCATTTGCTAGATATTTGGTTTAATTATTGCATTTATTTATTTATAAAGAAAACATTCTTTTGGACTTACAGCTTAAGCCAAAGCGTTCAACAAGACTTAAAGATAATGTAAAATTTAAATATAACATATAAGATACAAAATAATACTTAAAAACTAAAGAATGAAAGTAAATAGATAAATACACACTACTTTACTCAATTTACTACAATCTTACACTTATCTTAAATTAACAAAGTGAATTAAGGCCACTGAGAGGATACGCCACTTGTCGGCAAACACATCGGCCTCCCGGATCTGAGCCAGAAACTCGTTGAGTATTACGATAGCTCTGGTGGTGGGCGTGTTGCAGGCGTGCCGGGAACGCGCGCGCGTTAAAAATGGCAGGGTAAATACATTTTGTGCGCGCCGCGTGCCCTACCCGCTGCCTAGTACCTGCCACACATGCATCCGGCACAAATATACCAAGCTTTTCCAAGACAGATGGATGATCCACTTTATGGCGTAAAAGCAGGCAATAGTGAGTAAGTGTCTTTAATACCGATCTCAGTTTCAGAGTTTCTAGACCGAACATACCTGAAACAAATAGAGATGGATACAGAAACGGATAGCAACGAAAACGCCTCTTATACAGGTACCTAGCGAATTTGCGTTGGACGCGCTCAATTAGTAACCTATACTTTTTTTCCCAAGGATCCCATACAATCGCTCTATATTCGAGCTTGCTTCGGACGTATGCATTTATAACAATATGACAACTCTATCATCATGAAACTGAGACGCTGTTCTTATTATAAAACCAAGAGTCTTGTTCGCACTTTTGCACGGGTTTATTATGTGATCGCGCATGTCCAATCTGGTATCTAACGTGAGACCTAAATCCTGAATTAAATTGACTCGATCAAGCGGGGAATCCGCCAGGCTGTAATTTGCGATTATCGAATTATAAGATCTTGTGAGGGTAATGGCCTTACACTTTAGTGCATTAAGAGGTAACTTATTGACAGCACTCCATTCCGCCACAGAATTGACTACTCGTTGCAGTGTATCACAATCAGACTCGTTATTAATAGGCTGCATTACCTTCAGGTCATCTGCAAACACCAAGGGGCACGCTCCGCCAAGAAGTGCATTAGATCGTCTATCATTATCAAAAATTGAGTAGGGCCTAAATTGCTTCCTTGACTCAAACCGGATCGAGTAAAATAGGCTTTTGACCGGAAGCCTGACACTTACACATATTGACTGTGGTCTCTGAGGTAATCTGCGAAAAAAGACAGCAGTTTTGGAGCAAACTCTACAGCCAAGAATTTCATCAGCAAGATGTCGTTGTCTATTAGACCAAAAGCTTTCGCAAAATCAAAATACGCAGCACCTACTTGTCGATGTGAGTCCATACGACTGAGCACATAATCAAAAAAGCAAATATGATTAGTAGTAGTCGAACATACACTGCGAAACCCATGCTGAGCGCTGTTCAGCTGATTATTAATTTGTCTAGTGAGACAACCGTTTGTGACACTTTTGAACAGTTTTCCAAATGCGTACAGAATAGCTATGGGCCTGTGTGTATATCGCTTGATTTACCAACTTTTGGTATAGGCGTTACCCTCGATACCTTCCATTTGGAGGGAAAAACTCCAATTTTTAAACACAGATTCAATATGTTTAATAGCGGTTGTTCTAGCGCTGATTATATATCAGCGGATGGCATCCCTCCTTTCTTAGCAAAAGATTATAATCTTTTGCTAAGAAAGGAGGAATGCCATCCGGCCCAGCTGAAGCCGACGGTTTTAGCCGTTTAATGACTGCGCGTAGCTCCGCGACACTTACATACGCAATTTCGACTCCTTTGAACCCAATGTGATTGCCACTGTGACGCTCAGCCACTTCTGGGTCAAGATTACCTAATCTTGGACTCTGTCATGGAAAACGGAACTAAAAAATTCAGTTAAAGCATTGACTGCCTCCTGACCCGTAACGACTTTACCACGGTATGCACTCCACGTTTTGACCAGAATGCTGCCTTTTGCTCCTTACAAAATCCCAAAATCTACCCGGATCTCGACAAATGCCCCGTTCGATAGTTGCCAGATATTGTTTATAGTCGCGGTTTACGAGATCCTTGACGAGAGTCCTGTAATATTTATATAATTCAATATTTAGTTTAGCACGTGTGATTTAAATTTTTTTAAATAAAATATTTTTGTTTAATAAAATGTATCAACTCTGACGTAAACCAAGATGGATATGTATAGCGCTTTGTGGCGCTAGGGCATTTTTTTAGAGGCACTATCCGATTGACAACTTCATTCAATTTTCCATAAAACGTTTCAACGGCCAAATTAGCGTCAGTCTGACTTAAGATATCTTCCCAGTTAACTTCTGCTATGGATGCGTTAAGTTTATGTAGGCCTGCCTTTTGAAACTTCCATGCGGGAAAGGTTTTCTTTAAATTGAAGTTATATTCATACGGATCACTAACGGTTTGAATTAAAATTATTACTTCTAGAGGGGGGTGGTATTGATTTATGGGAACAAGTGGTATGACATCAGTAAGCTCCAGATCCAGAACGCCTCCGTGGGCATTATACACATCATTAAGTTGCTTTATGTCGCAAAAATCCAAAAACACTCAAACTAATACTTAACTTTAATGCTACATGAGTTAAGATTAAAATCACCAACAATTAACACCTCAAGACTTGGGTACGTGCAAATAGCGTTATCTATACATATCAACACGCTGAGATATTGTCCATCATCGTAGTTAGGAGGCAAATATACTACACACACAAGAAGCTTTACACCTTTTACGTTTAATTTAAGAAACAATAATTCCATATGTGGAGATAGATCAACGAAGAAGTCAACATTTGTAATTAAATGTGCATCATAACGATTCTTCATTGCCAAGAGTACACCGTCCCAGCCGACATCAGCAGTGGGCGGGAACAACTCTGCATGGAACAACACGGAACTTGTCAATAATGTCTCCGTCAAGGCAATAATGTCAGACGAACATTGATGAACATTCTTATAAAACGTACCAACTTTACTGCGTAGGCCTCTTACATTTTGATAGAAAAGCAAAATTTCTTTGCTGTATTTGCTTTTCATCCCTGTGACGAAACGGCTAAATCCACGACACAACGCAAACATTCAATGGCCAGCACTCAGGGGCCATAACTAGGTTCAATAACGTGGATGGCTCTGTCAACTTAAAAGATACTTATGGACCCCAGGACTTGAGGATCTCCACTGTAATTGCATCAGAGCCAGTGATCGATTTGAGGTGAGATTTTACTTGATCGTCAGTTGTACCCTGCTTCACGTAGGACAAACGTGTGTATTGTAACCATTTAGAAACCTCAAGCTGTGTTGACCCTTCGGTTGCACATCCTCGCCTGGCGCGACTCAAACTTGTTCTGATACGTTTTCTTTTCACTTCTGTCCAACCCTCCGACTCATCCAATGCGCCTGTGTCTGCCTTATCTTTCATCTGCTTTTGTAGAGATGAATTTGTATCCGACGCTGCGGAATCACATAACTTGTGATGAACAATTGGTTCATTTTTTTTAAAGCCGTTATTGTTCTTGATTTACCGCCCTGTGGCTGTATAGGAAGTTTAGCAGCTGGTTTATTGTGCGGTAATGAACCCGGCTTTTTAAGGTCAGGTTCTATGGCAACACATTGCTTAAGTTCTTCTTGCATTGACGACTGCACTTATTCACTCCTCATGGCTAATGAGGCAATTAGGCTCACCACATGGGTGAACCCATGGGAGAATCGAACGCTAATTTTGAAACCATACCCTCCAAGATTAAAACATACAGCAATACTGCCTACAGCCTGTTGACGACAGAATATAAGGTACTGGAATTTTTTTCTGAAACTGCGTCACTTATAATATTGGCCATTCGTTCGGTAACAGTAAACTCTAATTCTTCTCGTACTATTGACCGAACATTTTCAAGGTACAGCAGATCTTCATTAAATGTGTCGCTACTCTGAAATTTGCTGGATACGCTTGTGGTTTCTTGCGTAGGTGGTAATGTCGCATCGTTACGTTGTCGGAGATCGATCTATTGGGGTAAACAACCTCCACTGACTCATCATGTTCGAGAGTCGTTGACGGTAATTCCCCAGAACTCTTGCCTTTCAACTGAGACATCGAGTCATCAAAATCAGCTCTAGCCGTGCGAATCGGCGTATTAGTGTTGTCCGCCTTGGGCTCGTTACATCTACATACTTGGCATTTCCAGGTATTTCTATGCCTGATTATCATTACCACATCGAGTTGGGCCCTCCGACACATTAGCACAAAGCAAATCGTAACTTTGTTTACATAAGTAGCATTTCAAAAAGCGTCCATTAACTATAGTTTCCAAGCAACCTGCACAATTTTTAGAATCTGCAGTAGACATCCTGTAGCAGTTAAGCTCTACTAATACTTAAGCAGTTCGATAACTTAAGACATGACAAAATGTCAAGTGTACTCTATAAGCCAATAGTTCAAACCATAACCACCAGATGACAACACTGTACGTTAAGAGCTGGCAAAATGTCCAGTATACTCTAAAAACGAATAGTACAAATCACAATCAAAATCACAACAACTAGATGGCAGCACTGTCAAAATAACGAATAGAATGCACAATTTCGCCGCGGCCTTGCGTTACTGGCCTGGTCGATCGTGCAAGCGTTCGCCCCGCATGCAGCGACACCAGGTTCGAATCCCACCGATCGACTCCAGACAACTCTTCGCAACGGTGGCGCCGTCGTACGCGGAACTCACAGATAGCAACTATCCCACTCTAGGACCGCCCACTGGGAGGCACTGGCTCACTTGACGGCCCAGTGCTACATTGCTCTAGAGCAAGAATCGAAAACTTTAACACTCAACCAATTACGAATTTAATTAATCGAATTAAAAAAAAATTGACACAACTTGCACACGTCCATCCTGAACGACTGATCAGGGAGATTGCATGCATTAGAAGAAAATTTGGAATAAAATATAATTTTGTTTGCCCAAATAAATTAATATAGCGACTAAGATTTTCAGTATCAGTAACGTTCCACTATCTACCATCGAGTATGTAACAAGAAATAGAGACGAAATGTCATTTAATTTGTTTGAAAACTATCCTGCCAAATCATTACGGTGACAACTGTGCTCCGATTTCCCAACCCGAATTGGAACCAATTGACGGGTATCGTCAATTGTTTCACTTCAAAAAGACCAGTTTAACTTGAGCGCAAAGCTCATGAAAATAGAAAAAAGTGATTCCGTTTGTTGTGTAGTTAGATGTTTTACTGTTTTTGCAACACCACCGAATAGAACAGCCCCCTATTGTTAGAGATATTATCTTTATTGCAATAAATACATAATATTTTTGGAATCAGGTCAGTTGTTGGCGCTGTAATATTTCAGCTTTCTAATTTGTGATATCAGCGCAAGAGAGAGTTGATATTTAAAAGTGATATAAGGCCCATTTGTCTGAGTTGCCAGTGACGGATGGCCCTTATTTCGTCTCTGTTTCTGGTTATATACTCGATAGTAATATAATATAATATAATTTTTCCTATTCCTATTATTCCTATTCAAATAGGTACCTAGTAAGGCATAACTACTTAAAAACATAACAAGTGTCAAATACTTTGTTATGTTTTGAATTGGTTAAAGTGACATAAAAGATTTTTGACTAGTCACGAACCAGATTATGTAATTTACTAGATTTTTGAAGTTTCAGAATCTTTGACAAATTGTAGAATTTTGAAACGGCTGTAGCCGCAGTTAGGTAAGTACGTAATATAGGAGTAGTATTCCGTAAAAAAAATATTTAAAAAATTGTCCTTTTACTAGGTTACTCTGGTCTAGCCTCGAATAGCCCTAGAGTTTTCGGAAAATATTAATAATCTTACGTTTTACTTTTTTGCCGCAGGCTTTGAGAAGATCAAATCGGTTCATTTGTAACAAAATCGTTAAAGACATAACATTATTACGAGGAATATAAATAAGCTGTTCTTGACAGACGTCTTCACAAGTCACACTCATTCAAGTGACAATATCTATAATATATACGCTTCTATAATAAGATACCGGTTGTTCAAAATTTACCATTTACGAGATTCAAAATCATAGAGAAACAATAACTTTATACTAAAAGTTATTCTCACTTGTCACAATTTGCTATACGAATATTAAATAGTATCGTTTATTGAATACGATGATTTCAAGTACCTATGAAATAAAGAACATAATTGAATTTGTATTTCAAATGATAATTATCTCATATTAACATATGGTGCAGCAAGCGAACAGCTAGCTACAGGTGAAAACTGAAAATCAGCAATGCCGAGTCTTTATCCACATCACTCAAGTATATTTTTATTAGTTTTTAAGTATTTTGATTCCTATGTTTTGTGAATAAATAAATGTCTTTTTATTAATCCAAAAAAGGAGGACTTTTTTGCGACTTCTCCGTCAATTGTGGACCGATTTAAAAAAATCGTTTTTTGTTTGAAAGGGTGCACTCTCGTTGTTGTCCCATTGTCACTAAGTCCGAATCTGACGAGTGGATCCATGAAAATCGAGGACAGTCCCCAAATTTTATAGGCGTGTTAGTGTTCTTACCTATTCCTCCATCAATTGTGGACCGATTTTGAAAACGATTTTTTTTTTGTTTGAAAAGGTGTAACTCCCGAGGTGGGCCTTAATGCCGACTACACTAGTCCGGGTTCGTTTCGGCTATTACAAATAAAGGAAAATATTTTCATTTTATATTTCTCGCTTTTTCGCTGTACATAACACATGTAAGCAACAAATCATCGTCACTACTTCAACCAGAAAAAAAGTATAAAATATACAAAGGAGGCCGTAACAGTCCCACTGTCTCCAAGAAGTCAGAATCCAACGATCTGGAATCCCATGAAAATCGAAAAAAACCGATAAACAAACTTTTGAGGTCTTTTTTTTTTACTGAAAAAGTTACAATTATTTTATTTATTAAGCGCAGCGAGCAGTATGAATGTAGAACAATTGCTAATGATAAGTGAGGAAAGCCAGATTAAATATATTACAACAGTTTATTTACCAAGTGTCGGGGCGAACAAGTCGTGCGCCAGATGGTAAGCGACACGCCTGGACATGACAGTTGCAGTGCCACTCAGAGCTTTAACATAAATATCTAAGGGGCATTGACACTACCCGTCTCCCTGAGACGTATGTTGATAAGTCTCATGTGCCTGTGATTTCACCAGTTCCCTTACCTCTCAAAAACGGAACGAAGTAATGCTGAAATTACAGCTTGGCGGCAGAAATAGGTAAGGTGGCAGTACTTGCCTGGATTAAATCTTTCACAAAGAGCTCCACCGTAAACCTGAACAAAGATACCATAACAAAAATACTATGTTAATAAAGGCGCTAAAAAGAAATGAACTAAAATTTACAATTTAATTTGCGATTAGTCAATTGACTGTAATAAGAAATGCGGCTATGAAGGTACTTCACTGTAGCCACAGGCAGTGTTATTGTTTCATATCAGGTAATATAAGTACGACAAAATAAACATCAATAACGCTCTATATTATATTAACCTCAGAATACAACCTTACGATACTTATGTACACACTAACTTAATAACAATAGAAAACTTACTTAAGCGACACAGCTGTAAGGCAGATGACTGCAAACGAACAGAAATTGACAACATAATGATCGAAAACGGTACAGAAGTGACGAGAAGTCAACGGAATTTAATTATTAAGCGACTTCAAAGAAGAAGAGGTTGTCAATTCGACTGTAGTTTTTTTTCTATATTTCACTACACTTTCTGTCACTTCTTATGTAAACCTAATATTTTATTAAATTCCGTAATATATGCAAATGTTTAGTAGCAATGCCACACGCTCGGTGAAAACAGACATCGTCCAACGACATAGTCAATGACATAGAACCCTTGCAAACATATGAAGTCTCTAATTCGCATTGGGTCAGCATGGCGGTCTATATAATACAATATTTAGTAGCTGTAGAGCTCCTTGTAACAGTCGTCCAAGAAAATACTCACTTTACTTATTTCTGTCGCCAAGCAGTAATGTGAGTATTACTGCAATACGGTTTTGAAGGGTAAGGGTATATGAGACCTGTCTAATTATGTCTCAAGGTGACAGGCATAGTGGCAGTGTCCCTCGGATCTTTGCGGTTTAAAGCTCTCACTTGTATTGCAACTGCTATGGATAGGCGTATTATTTAAGACCAGGTGCACGACTTTTTCGTCCTGTCACTTGATATTATTAAAAAAAATATTTAATAATAATGTGACGAGTAATGGGTTGATGAGAATGATACAACAATAATAGTCATATGAGTAAACTTATGCTGTCACAAGATGGCGTTAGTTTCGAATTAGAACGAGAATCCCTTCCTCTCCTTTCCATCAGCGGACCACCCGTGCCGGACTGCGTTGCCGCGGTTGGACGGTCAGTTCAATACCGTCCCGCACTAAAAAGTTTGGCAATTCGTTTTTATGCCGAACCATCAAATTGTGGAACCAACTCCCGGCGCATGTATTCCCTCCCCTCTATGACACCGGGTCCATCAAACGTAGTGTGAAGAAGCATTTGGCCAGACCGGCAAAATGATAGTGACGGAGTGAAGATATTTGTGTTTTCCATCCGTTACTCTCATCTCTGGGCTGTATTCGCACTTTCCATCAGGCGCGGTGCAGTCATTTTGCCGAGTCACAACAAAAAAAAAGAAAAAAAAAAGAGCTAGTGCGCTTGTTAAACGGAAAGTTGAACTTCACATCTAAGATTTGCATTTGTATCCAATACTTGGGTACACTCAATTGTACTTTATAACAGTTTCCACGTAGCTTCCGTTTGAGGAACTATATTGGAACTGTAATAATGCTACGTTTGAGACAGACAGCGTTAAGTAAATGACTACAGCTTCCAATTGGGCACACTTAGCCGCAACTTTATCGATGTATTTGTAATTATCGATGTCTTAGGTTTCGCAATTATTACACATACGATGACACAATGAAACTATTATTCGTATTTAAATCGCGTATTATTGTTTTTTCCAACAAGCCAATATTTCACGCCGTTTACAGGTCCCTTGGTTACCGAGAGCTCGACTGCATGAAGTTGATAACGCCTTCACGCATTAACTGCATGCAGATGAAACTGACTTCATGCAGCCGAGATCGATGTCATGCATTTAATGAGTAAAGATGGTGTAGATCTCGACGACCTCGTTAAATGAAAGACGACGCATAGTTGACTGTAGTATATTGACAATAGGTAATTGATTTACAAGATAGTGCCATTAATCGATAAGCAGTTGTGGTTTCTTATGGAAGCACAATTCAAAAGTGAACGTCTTTTTTTATCTTTGTTAGTTCGTACAAAAATTCGTTAAATATGTGGTAGAGATGAAATAACATTTCGTGGTGGTAGTTGAATGGTTTCAAATAAAATCCGCAGCCTACGTAATGTGCTGTGTAATTCTTCGAAAATTACTTAAATTTAGTTACAAAAATGCAGTCAACGTGTTAGCTTTAATATTCGTTATATGCTACTCATCAATATTTTATAGATTTATTTTATACAATACATAATATAATAAAGTATCACAAACGCACTCACATCCGTCGCTTAACAAAAGGCCCTCAAGCAATGCGGTCTCCAATCATAACACAATCTTTGTGTGGTCCTATTACAACACACGTCGACACATACGCACACATGGCGACAGGGTTTTTTATTGGAAATCACTCATCACAGACCGCAATGGCGTTTTCTAGTTGCGAAAACCAATATCCGCTTTGTGTCCCTGCGCCAGAATAAGTAAGTATTTCTTTGTTTTTACGTTGTGTCGTGGCGTGATATGACAAATATATTATTTTTGTTTCTTCCTTCTTTTGCCCCAAGATAACTTTATAAGATTGTAAGTGGTCTGTTCTGAAATCAGACAAAAAATTACTGAAACCTTGCAAGTTAAAAATTACAATGACAACAATACAAATAATATAAATAAAAATAAAATAGATACCTATCGCATTCTTACGCCGAGTCAGGGAAAGAGAGGCGGCAAAAACTGTTATGCTGGATCAAATAGTTTAGGTATTTACAATTCAAATACGGTCTTAAAAAATATATACGATACACATAAAGCTATTGCCTAAAGAACGTGTTAATGTGTTACACGACAGGACGTACTTTATCCGATAATATAAAATCTTGAAAACAGGCTAAACTAAAACTGTATAACGAATTATTTAAGAATAAAATATCTAACTTTGCACATAATGCCGCCCTGCCGCCTCTGCCCCGTCAGTCGCCATCGGGAGCTAGTCGATGTCGGGTATGTGTCAATGTTTCTTATTTTATTTATATTATTTTACAGCACGCGGATTGCAGGACGCGAGAGGCGACCCTCCACACCTCACCTCCTAAAATCGAGGCTCGTGTTGATATGCTTCGTCTTAATTTCTTAGAAAAATTTTAGCTATGTTTTATTTCCTTTGATTTATTACATAAAGAAGCAAAAAGTTACGAGATAATTTATAGTGCTTTTTCTCTTATTTCTTCCTCATATTAGGTATTCGATATACATATAGTCGAATACCGAATGTATATTCTACTTGATCTATTTTTAGTAATGTACAATTGGATGCACGCATCTGATCCTGAATAATAAAGTGGCGAATATAGAAAAATAAAATTGTAGACAAACTAAGATAATGAATGAAAAAAGTAAGGTATATTAATGTTATAGAATATTTATTATCATGAAGCATTATTTAATATTCGAGTATGATATACCTGAAATATTATTTAATATTTCACTTATATAACAAAAATTGCCACCAAAATTTAGTAGACAAAACTAACCCGAAAATTACCCCATAACAGTACAAAAACGCCTATTTACTTGTCATTCAATAATTTTATGGCACTTAAAATTATTTTAATACTTAATGTACATCCTGCTCTAAATAAACGCATGACAAAGATAGGTATGCTGGTAGGTATACCAGTACTGGTAGGTATACTGGTAGGTATACCAGTGACTAGAATCTGCGTAATATGATTCCTCCCAGCTTCGTTTAAAAAAAATTACCGTAGCAGTCATGTTCACAAAGCCACAAATTAATTTAAGGGCTAATGTGCACGCTCCTAAGTGAGGCGCACTACGAGTTTCCGGAATGAGTAAGAAAAAAATACTATAATGGTCAGAAATGAATTTATTGTTTCTCAAAATACTCTCCGTTAGCGTTAATGCACTTTTTCATACGAATGAACCAATTTTGAAAACATTTGTGCCACTCCTCCGTAACAATCTCTGAAACATATTTTTCATACTCTTCCACAGCCTCTTCAGGTGATGAAAATCGTTGACCGCGTAACTGGTTGAGAAATATTGTACAAAAACAAGTGTAAAAACAAGTGACAATCAGATGAAACAAACTGTATTCCACAGCCAAAGAGTTCTATTTTCAAATCATCATCAGGATCTGCAATTAGCATGGGTGTCCCTCAAGGTTCAATTCTAGGCCCATTTTTATTTTTAGTTTATATTAATGACTTACCTAGCCTTATGGAGGGTATAAAACATGAGATAGTATTGTTTGCTGATGACACTTCCTTATTATTTAAAGTTAAAAGGCACCAATGTTCCTACGACGATGTGAACAATGCTATATCTAAAGTAGTTGATTGGTTTGCTGTTAATAACCTACTTCTTAATGAGAAAAAAACAAATTGTGTGAAATTTACATTACCCAATGTTAGAGACTCGGTTACAAAAATTATAGTTAGAAACGAAAGATTGAATCTTGTGGATACAGTTGTATTTCTAGGTATAACGTTAGATGCTAAATTGCAATTGGGTCCCCATATAAGTAAGTTATCAAAACGGCTCGGCTCTGCAGTGTACGCGATTAAAAAAATAAGGAAACTTTCAGACGTCGAAACCGCTAGATTGGTTTACTTCAGCTACTTTCACAGTCTAATGACATACGGCATTTTGCTTTGGGGTAATGCCGCCGATATCAATAGAATCTTTGTCTTGCAGAAACTTGCAGTTAGGGCAATTTACAATCTGGGCCCCAAAGTATCTTTGAGAGATAAGTAACACAGGCTAAGTAAGGCGCAATACAATCAACTATAGAATTAATTACTCTGACTGAAAGACCATCAAGATCAGCAGTATTTTTTATGTTTATAGACTTAAAGGCTTTAACAATATCGTTTGGAAATACATGACGGAACCTTAAATAAGTGATACGAACTGCATTATTTTCTTTTAGTAAGGATTCAGCGGCGGTGGGAGATGAATTTAACGACTTAGTAGTCAAAATTGGAATGTCAACAAAAATATTTTCAAATATTTCAGCTACTTCTGCGTCTGTGTTTACAATATTGTCATTAAATCTTAGTTGAAAATCTAAGTTACGAGGTTTGCCCCTTCCAGTTTCGCTGTTTATAATATTCCAAGTCGTTTTTACTACATTCGCGCTGCTTTTTATTTTATTATTTATAAACATTGCTTTGGCTGCAACACAAACACGTTTAAACATTTTCGAATATTTCCTAACAAAATCATTAAAACTGTTACTAGTGTTATAAGTCCTTTCATCGTAAAGATCATATAGTCTTTGTCTACCTTTGTGAATTCCCACAGTCGCCCAATCACTAAATTTCAATGAATTATTATTAGTTATGATTTTGGACCTAAAAACGTTATCACGTTCACTTTTGACTATGTTGAAAACTGAATTATACAATTTATTGGGATCGTTAACGTACGGAAGTTCAGTTAGTTTAAGCATTACATTATTTCTATAAGCTTTAAGTCGACCATTATTTATCTGAACACATGTGATACCCTTTTTTTGGCATTTTGTCAACAGTTATATTAAAAGTGGCCAATTTTTTAGGAGTTCCCCATACTGTCCCAGTAAAAAAAAACGCACTGAATATATCTGCGTAGTTTAGATTAAAAATTCATAGTTATGACCCCTATAGCTTTCAGGTTATTTTTATATGATATTTGACATAAATATTTTAAATCATAATATGATCAAAAATTGTCTATTCACAAAGACCAATCCCTATATTATCTTACTCATTCTTCTCAAAGGAAACTATTTGTCTTATGAATAAATAATTTGCTTGCCTATGAATAAAGATATACTTGAAATTGAATTTCATTATTGAGTCATGACCAAACACAATAATACTCGCACCTCGATTGAAGAATAGCATACGTGGAGTTACGTCAAACATATATTAAAATAAACAGAAAAATACAACCCACATCCTCTCCAATCCTTGTAGAGTTACAAGGATTAGAGAGGATGTGGGTTGCATTTTGCTATATCTAATGGAGCAATAAACGTTTTTGACGTAACTCTACGTATGCCATTCTTCCATGAGTGGTGCGAATGTATATTAATGAATCAAAAATATTTTCTCAAGATTTTGAACGCTAGATGTGAAAATTTGCTAACGGGATATTTGATTACTCGTCTTCATGTAGTGCAACTAATTATTACGAGCATTTTCATTAGAAGTAAAAAAAACAATATTAAATCGAAAGATTTTTTTCTTAGTGTTCATTTTTGTATTAATAAATTATAACAAACTAGTGGAGTAATTTTACAAAAAAATAATTGAATATGGCGGTGAGATATCCTGACGTACAATAAATTTAATTACAATTATTGAAGCGACATCTCTACTCAGCTGTTAAAAACCAAAAACACGAAGATCTGCAACAAGCACATAAAAAAATCTTAAGGTCCGCTGGTCTATCCGTGTCTCAGTTAACATAGCGTGTGCCGCGGTTTGTTAGAAGACGCTGGTTCGAATCCAGCTGGATCGAAGGATGTTTTCTAAGCGTTCGATCTTTGTATTAATAATTGCATTTTGGCATTCCCACATGGAACACTGCTGCCATCTTTGGGCGAAAGCTCCTGGGCCCTTTGACGCGGTTCAAAGACGTAGTATGAGAATTGTTGACGATCCTGTGCTTGCAGACGATATTGAACCACCAGCTTAGAGGAGAAACGTTGCCTACCTATGCCTGTTCTATCCCTTGTTCAATGGCCAATGTTCTGAAGAACTGTTTGACATGATGCCAACAGCAACATTTTATCATCGCACCGCTCCGCACTGGCAGGGAGTCCATCGTAACACCCTGGAACCGAGTCGATCTCGTACTCTACGGTTTCAGAGGAGCTTCCTCACACGTACAATTAGGTTGTGGAATTAACTCCCCGTCGGGGTTTTTCCAGAGGAATACAGCATGGAGTCCTTTAAAAGGGGTTTGAGAAGGGTCCTTAGGTGAAGGTGTTCACAGGCGCCCCCCCGAAGGGGTTCCCGCCTTGTCGTGGCGGGGGGGCTCTAGTAGCCGTGGTCGATTTCATCCCGCGGTGAAGCTAAGAGGAACCCACGGGGCCGGCCGATGGTGAGAGACGTGTCGGTGTGTCGTTGCCGCTCGTCCTGTCCTCCGCGACCCTGGCGGGGCTGCACCGCTTTCGACGATGCAGTGGTGGCGGAACCGCGGGGGAAGAGACGTGTCGGTGTGTCGTTGCCGGTCGTCCTATTCTCCGCGGCCGAACTTGGGCGGTTGGCCCGTGGTGGGCGCTCCAAGGGGCTCTCTTCGGAGAGTCCGCGCGGAGGCGCGTTAGGTGTTGCGGCGGAGCCTGTCATCAGATCCGCCTTTGAGTGGATGCTGTCCTGGCCCCCCATGGCCCCTGGGTAGCGGACTCGGGGGAGTTCGCTGCCCAGTATAAAGGGGCCCGGGATGGAAGGCTCGTCTGGTGTTCGGCGAGCCTC
>NW_020653945.1:24611928-24693200 GCF_003589595.1 Hyposmocoma kahamanoa
GTTATAGTCAGCTTACAAAAAGTGGGGCATCTATCCCACTTTTACCTCATATCATCACGCCTGTCTCCCACAGAGGTAGGCAGAGATTATGGACCTCCACTTGCGACGCTCCTGACTAACCTCCTTCGCCTCATCCACTCCCATCAATCTCTTCACATATACACGTTCATTCTTGGTACTTTTAACATGACCTTTCTTAAGGTCATCCCAAATCTGATTAAGATGTATTTGCCGAGATCTACCTCTCCACACGCTTCCATCCACATTTAATCTATAAATTTGTTTTGTAATTATTATAGTGGTTTTCTAGTTATGAGAAACAACTTACTAAGCTAACTATGAATCGCATTAACTAATATCGATCATAGTTTCTTAATGAAATTTACTTTCATGATTATAATAATGGCCAGTACAGACAATCTTCGACTGGCACCTTCGATATGCTCATCGCGCGTTGACACTATGTCCTTATTAGTTCACATAACCGAAAAACTAAGAAAACTTTGTTTGCCACAAGACTGATCACAGTGATTCAAAATTAATTCTTGTAACAGCTTTATAACCCGTGTATCACAAAGAAATAAATGATTTGATTTGAAAAGAACTGATTTTCTATAACAAACCGCTCCCGCAAACGTGTGTTCAGATTACTAGCCAATTCGTCTTCTTCAATTTGAGACTGAACATTTTCAAACTTTGTGAACACTTCATTATTTTTTTCTAGCCTTAAGACAAAATCAGCAATAACTTGAGACGATATTTCGTCAGTTTCAATATTCTCGAAAATCGTAAGTTATTCCTTAAACATTGTTATTCAGCCTTTTAATCGTACTGCGCTTCCGATTTAACGTAGTCATCTCTTCTCGGTCAGTTCCGCCTTTAGTTTCCTTCTCAAGAAGCACGATGCTTAATAAATATTAAATTGGCATACAAACAAAGCTGAGCTAAATGCAAGCAAACCAATGTCCAATGAGGCGAAGCACGTAGATAAGCAGGCACGGTAATTTCACAGCGCACGCGTAGGCAGCGGTTGGAATGTTCAGCGATGTGGCTAAGCTAAGCGCTAAAGATGTGCTTATATGCGCGTGCAACAAAATCTCAAAAATTGCTGGTATAATGATTTGCAAATGATAAACGATTGATGTGGACAACTGTACAAAGCAATTGCGGTTTCCTAATGGCGAAACTCAAGGTAAATCTTACATGTATTATTCGGAAATCCACAAAAGTAAAATTTAAATGATTTACGAATAGTAATTAGAAGCCTATGACGTTAAAATTAAATGTACTTGTAATTTAATGAGAAACTAGCACGTACTGAATTAATGCATAATGTGCTTCTGGTTTAGGCAGTTGAATATTACGTTACAAAGTGTGTTGGTAGATTTCGGAAGCAAACTTCGGAACAACTGTGTACCTAATGCATTTATTTAACGTATTTCATTATTAGGTATCACGTGCAAACAAAGCTTCTTTAGCTGTTTGTCTGCCGAATGTACACGAGTAGGGTAAAACCGGGTTAGATGGCCAATCGCAATATTTCAATGATCGGCTAACGAGATGGCGATAGTTATTGCTCAGTTCGCATCGTATCGTGTCTAAGTACAAGTGTACGGCGAATATGCTGAGTAAAAAAAAGAAAAAGTAAAAAAGTAATGCTAAAATTTTTTGGAGGGTTCATGTTTTACACTACAATGAAGTTATTTTTTCAAAATATGGATTATTTTCGTATTTATCGCTTAGTCCACATCCAATGCTTTGTTATAAGCTCAAAATTTTACGTATGATGTTTTTTCTTGTTTAAATTTTATGTGTGGCCACCTCTCCTGGAATATTGGGACTGATGGCCTATCAAAATCGGTGTTAGATGGTCATGTGACCAACTTATACCGATCACACAAAGGTCTAAAATATTAATAAAATAATTTATTTATTTTCGAATTTGTTTTAGATGCATACTAAATACAAAAGAAAGGTAGCCGCAATGAGAGGGAATTGCACTGAAGAATCATTAAAAGCAGCTATTAATGCTTAGGAAATGCCCCAATACTTGTAAAGGACCCGAAACTTTGGTTTGTTTGAAAAACAAATATACGCGATGTAAATCCGGAAAAATAGTTTCATTTCATAAGTATAACAATTGCGAAAACCTAAGAACTCATAGCTATTAAAGCTGCTTCTGCTATGAAACCCGCTTCATCGAAGACGGCTCCAAAGCGTTGTGTGCCACTTTTGGGTTCAAAACTGAGAATTTGACGACATGAAGAAAAAAGAAGACTTAAAAAAACAAAACACCAAGTAAAAGACCTATCTAAGTCTAGAAATAATTACTGGCCAGCTTACCCATAGTCCTATGGTCATAAGAGATGGCCAATCGTAATTTTTTTTAAAACAAATTTTAAGGTCGGTCTTAAGACAATTTGTTCTTTTTTCTGTTAAATAATTAATAGTTAATTGTTCAAAGTTTAATAAGAAAAATTTTTTGTCTAAATATTTTATTTTGACAGCGTTTAGAAAAAACTATGGCCATCTACCCTGGTTTTACCCTAATAATTTTACGAAAACAAAAAAATTACGTTAACCTTCGTTAAATCCTGACTTGACTCACGACACTATACATAACAGATCGAAAAAGGTTCAAGGAAAAGATAAGCCAAGGTACTACTCCTTTTAGAAATGACCTTCTTGAGCGATGGCTATCCAGTAGGCTTCGAGAAACTTTGCCGCGTTCTATTGTTCTCCTCGCCCGACGACGTGTGTCAGTGCAGGCGCTCGTAGCATTTTTGTTGTTTGCAGATCGGATTGTGTCGCAGGTCGTCCACTTGTATAGGATGTGCATTTATACAAACCAGAAAAGTAAAATGGGGTCTACTAACATTACATTATTGCAGAGTCCGAAAAGCAAGGGATTTTTTTTTTCATTCCGTGATATATCCTGTAAAATATCGATAAGCAGGCAACTTTACGGCGGCGTTCAAGACTCTGTAGCTTCGCCTCTAGTGATTCCAAGTCACCTACAAACCTGGGCTTGACTTGACACGCTTGTCAATTGAATTCAAGGTGACCAGTAGGTATGTAGCAGATCCATCCCAAAGGTGGCAGCAGTACTACATACACGACCGGACTTGTGCTTCATGCAGCTGAAGCAACAGTCCCGGATTGCTGGACGAGTATGAGTTACAAGGCCGAGCGCCAGCAAATTTTAAGTAAATAAACGCATTATTATTATTTGTATTTTCGTCGCGAAAATGACCGAAAAATCGCACTTCACGCGCAGTAAGGGAAAACCCTTACTCTATCTCTAAACTCTCATATCCACTCTTCTTATACTTTACTATACGTTTAAACAAATCTGTCGATTTAGGGGCCAATACTACGCTATAGTATTGACGCCTAATTGTTTAAATTGATAGATGATAAAAGTATAAAGTTTATTAATAAAGTAAGAAGATACAAGGCTCGTTGAGGATGTGTATCTCTTACGTTGTTGTTACGTTAAGACATATGAATGTTCGTTAAACACTCAAGATGTCTAGATGAAGTGAATGCTCGTTTAACAATAGATGGTGTTTTAAAATCCTGTTAAAATCATAGAAATAATTTTTAGTAGTTTTGTTATTTTAATTTTGGTAATTTCGAAAAAAAAACGATGTGTTTAAAATATTAAAACGTATCACTAGCTTCACCCAAAATGCACGTTTGAAAGGATGTTGGAAGACTGTACAGCAGCGCAATAGCTGATCGTATCCTTTTACAAAATAAATATTCACCGACGCTGCGCTCCGGGGAATCGGGCCCTGGAGAGTGGCACCATTTCCGCTTTGAATAGCTAAACTTATTCTTTCGGAAGCAGACCTTCCGGTCACTGTGGCCTCAAAGAGACGAACTTAGGCGAAAAGCTCTTTAGTATCCCAAGCACCCAGGGCCTCCAAAGCAAAAAAGCACAAAGCTGTTGTACTGACCGCGGTGGTCATATGCGTGAAAGGGCTACAGAATGTACTTCTGTAATTGACTAATTCATAACAATCCGACGGTTCCATTGTTTAGATATTCCACGAGAGAAAGAGACTACTAAGCGCTTTTCGTCATCTTTTGTTAAGCGCTTAAGTTTGTCTGCGACTTTGTTTCCGAGCACGTACAATCCGAGTATCTTTAGCTGAATAGGCATCTTCTGAGCGAGCTCGTCACATCGTAGACCTCGTCATTGCTCTAGGGTTAGGTAGTAAGCAAGTCCAATTACTTTTAAAAAAAGTTTAGAGTTGTAAATGTTGTTTCACACTGTTAACAATATACGAACCAACATACGAACTTGCTCAAAAGGTTTATTTACGGAATTTACTATCTTAAGCCGGCGGCTATATAAAGCGAATTCCACAAAAGAACACAAGAACTGGTATGCTAAGACGCGACCGAGAATACTAGATAAATGGAGCACAAAGCAACAAGCATTCAGCGTTGGGTCGAATCGAGGTGGCGTGATCGTTCGCCTCAGGGGGGCTAGTACACAGTACATTTACTCAAATATTTTATATGCCCGTAAAAATATACATAATTTCAATAAGAAAGAAGATATCCATAATATTAACCTTAGAGCTAAGTCCAAACTCATGGTACCACGATTTCGTTTAACCAAGGTAAACAACTATTTTATGGGGAACTGTATACGTTTTTACAATAAGATTCCGGAGCATATATTAAGATTATCATTTCCTAAGTTTAAAAACTACATTAAAAATATTTTGATCGAAAAATCATATTACAAAATTGAAGACTACGTGTTAGATAAAGATGTATGGAAAGACGACATGGCTCCAGAATCCACACAAATTTGATTCAAAGTGTATTCCATAGCATTTAAGTTTATTTGAAAAGAGCAATCCTTAGAGTTTCTTGCTCGTCCTCAGGGAGGTCAGCGTAGTGAACGAGCAGTAGCTTAAATGTGACGTTTTCAAGTGTAAATTTATTTTACCTATGGAATAAATAATCTTTGACTTTGACTTTGACTTTAACTTAGTCTCATTCTCCGTCCGACATCCATCCGAAACAATTACTGCCAAATAAATAATACTCGACCTAATTAAAAAACAATATCAAGTGTGAAGCTTCACTCGGATCATGCGTCTTTTTAATTTCGTCGAGTATTACTTAATTGACAGTAATTATTACGGACGGTTGTCGGACGGAGAACGGGAGTACAGGGTCAGGAGCCACGGTCGCGGTAAACAGTGGACAGTTTCCGGGAACGTATGACACAACAAGTTGGTACGTCAGAATAAATAAAATATTCAATAAATAATGATAAAAATATTCAATAAAAAATAACAGTATTTTATATGTATTATGTGTTCTAAGAATAAGGTTTACTATTACGTAAGTATTTGTATTAGTTACAGTTGTGCTTAACTCGGAACATTGTCTGTTCATTAGTAAGGTGTGCTGGAGTAGCCCAAGGGTTCAATGGTTTAAGTTAACCCTTCTTGTTTCTTACACATTTAATTTAACTAATTTAAACAAACTGCTAATTTGCTGTTTTGGTTTTGCTAACACTAACATTTTGTTACAGAACAGTTATTCGTTACTTTTGGAAACAAATGTGATTACTTAAAGTTACGTACCTACTTATTAAAATAAAAAAAAATGTTTGTTCTTTACCAACTGAACTCACAGGCGGAGATTAAAAAAACAGCACTATGCTGTTTCGTCTTATAAAAAAAAAGTAATGATATAGTCAATGTTTTGGTCAATTGTGAGTTGTCTATAAAAATGTATGAATATGAATGAATAAAATTAATACATTTTTTTTATTGCTGATCGACTCAGTTTCATGTAAGAATCATTTCATTGTAAGGAACGAATAATATCGGGACAAAAAAAATTGATCAAATTTAATTAAATGTTTTTTGTATTATGCCATTTTATTTTTAATCAATTGAAAGATAGTTTTGCTACTTTACTTAAAGCTGTTTTGTTATCTGTACACTTATTGTTACCTCTTAAATTAGGTCAACTAAAGCCTCTCTACGAATGTCATATTAAATGTATGGGAGCGTTTAATGTTAAAATTTTGGATATTTCCAGTTTTTTTTTTAAGTTATTGATGTCGATTTACTCGTTAACCCTTAACTATAGTCGTGGAAAAAAATAACGCTTCTATAGTCGTGGGTCCAATGGACCCATGCATTTTTAAAAGGTAATAAAATGGAAAGTTAGGATATATTTACATTTTTTTTTATTCAAGCTCTTATTTAAACCTTAACAATTTTTTTTTAATCAACCGTAGGAACATATATTTCTATATATATTACGCACTTACTTATATCAGTCGTAATTCTCTTAATCTAAAATCAAGCAACTGAAAATAATGAAAAAAAAATATACACACGTGTCAAAAAACAAAAACAAAACTTTTTTCTTAGATTTGAAAGTATATTGTTTTACAACAATACAATAAAATTAAAAGAATTTCCTACTAAAAAAAACTGACACGTGTTCAATTTAACCTACTTATAAACATGAATTGCACACAGTTTTTGCACAAGTCATGCAAATTGGCTGCTGGCACTTTGTACACAAGTGGACAGTCTTGGCTCTCTTACCAGGCACGCAGAACGAGCATCTTTTCCTTTTATTCCTGTCTAATTTGAGGTTCTCTCCAGTTTCTGGTGCAGTGATACCAAGTTTTAGAATCGCGGCCATATTCGTTCTGAGTTGTATAGGTAGTCTTTGATTATAACATCTCTCTTTCATGTAAGGTTCACACAAAGATTTGGCAAGCCCTTTCAAAAATAACATTCTTGTCATTTTCGAAGCTTTTTCATGGGTCTGCTGGATGATGTAAGCATTCAGTGCGCTCATGTCCAGTATCCTATAAAGAATAGGCATTGGCCAACGACGCGTTCTTCGACTGCTCGAATATACTGAGCACATCTGATCCACAGAGTCGACGCCGCCTTTTGTGCTGTTATAATGGAGAATGATTTCAGGTTTCTTAGTAGACACGTCCACAGTGTTGTCATGATGCATCGAAGATACAAGAATGACGGATTTATTCTTTTTGGGTACATCACACACACCAATGTTGAAAATTTTGTGAAACCAAACAGTGATGATCCAATTTTCCGATCTTTGTGGGGCAAAAATTCCTTAGGAATCTCCTTCTTATTTTTTCTCATTGTCCCGACAACAGTGATGCCTTTGGATTGCATAATACTGACAAGTTCCATTGAGGTGTACCAGTTGTCAGTGGTGAGGTTACGGTTGGAGTTAAAAATTGGCCGGCATAATCTTAGACAAGCTTGTACTGGTATTGGTTGTTTTTGCTCCTCACTTGTCAACGTAAGCCCGTCAGTATTTTTTCCACAGTACAAATACGTATTGAGGACATAGTGTGTTTTCGAGTCTGCAAGACATTGCATTTTCAAACCATATTTGTTTGGTTTGCTGGGTATATACATTTTGAAACCACAGCGTCCGCGGAAACCAACCAGCATCTCGTCAATCGTTCCATTAGCACCAATTGAGTAGTTTGCCTGAGAATTCTCATTGAATATATTAATTAGTTCTGAAGTGATGCATCCAGGATCAGATTTTTTACGCTCTTCTCTATCTTCCGGATTGTCGAAGCGAAGACATATCAAAAGTATATAAAAACGCAGTGAAGACATGCACAGTCTGAAAATGTCTCTCCCAGTGCCATCAGTCGCAAAAAGCGATGTTATGGCTTCATGATTAGACTTGAATACAGCAGAGTATAGTAACAGACTCAAAAAACAGTCTAGCTCTTGTAGAGAGCACTCCCTCAGTTCCGTGCGATCTGTATCTATATATTTCAGTCTAAATGCTTCTAGTTTTTTGTTCGTCCAAAATAGTATTTTGCTCTTAATTTCTTTATCAAATATTATAGTAAATGCCTCTTTTGGCATGAATGGTTCAGCAGGTCTTGATCGGGATGTAGTACAAGGCAATCTGATAATATTATGGCTTCTAACACGAGTGTTTCTTGCAGGTGGGACTTTAGCCCATTTGAAGCGATTTTTCCCATAAAAGTAACCAGTAGAATGAGCTTCTTCAGTCACTTCAACTTCATTTTCATTAGAAACTTCGCTGTCAGATATTTCGGAATTCGATTCATGATCACTCGTTATGACAAAATCCTCGTCGTTATCTGAAAACTCATTATCAGAATTTGATATTACAGCATTGCGTGTAGATATGGAATTTTCGCCGTTTTCCCCTTCGTCGCTGTCTAAATCCAAGTTCAACCATTGCTCTAATATGTCTACTTGACTTGCAGAGACATTGTTCCGATTCGCCATGACTAGAAACTGAAATAAAAACAGAAACAAATAAAATATGTCACAAAAAAAACTTACGTATCCATAGTCGTGGGTCCATTGGACCCACGTGTAAGCCATTACTTACCGTAAGAGCAGCGAACAAAACCCGTCCGTCACACAGCGTGCGCTTTGACGTACTGCCGGAAGGTAAAGAGGGGCAGGGGGAGCTGCGTCGCCCGCGCCGATTTCTACACGTGTTTAAAGAATGAACATGGGTCCATTGGACCCACGACTATAGTTAAGGGTTAAGTTGCGTCCTTTCGATATCAGTTGAAAGCTTTTTTATATCTCTTATATTTATGGAATAATCGCCTGGGCATACTTAACGATTACACCCTGTATACATATATGTTTGATGACCAAATTCCTATTTAATTTAACTTTATATTCGACTTTGATTTCCTTTCTTCCCCGAAGCATTGATATTATAATATAGAACAAAACACAGTACATACACGACCGTATATGACCGGAAGTTTTTGTGCATGTAACAAAAAGGTTCGGTCATATATCAGCTTGTGGTCGTATTCATAATAACAAACGGCTTTAGCAAGACATAATTTAAAAATTTTCAAATATAAATTTAGATTTCTCTAAAAACCGAATTGAAATACATTTTGGTTTCGAATTTTGAGCCAAAATATTTTTGGCTGACTTTTGCAAGAGTATTTTTAAGATATTCTTTTTGCAAATTTTATACAGCTTTTGTTTCGGTAGATAGCAGAACGAAACTAAATTAGAGCACAAAGAAAAATTTCTTGAATCTGCCTGGACTCGAACAAGCGCCTGCTACCTCACCGGGGTCACCGCTCTTACTAAGCGCATAAGTAAAATAAATTTACACTTGAAAATGTTTTTTTAAGCTACTGCTCGTTAACTGTGCTGACTTCCCTGAGAAGAACGAGCAACAAACTTCAGACATTGTTCTTTTTAAATAAACTTAAATGCTATGGAATAAATACACTTTGAGTCAAAGTTGTGTGGAGTCATGTCGTCTTTCCATACATCTTTATTTAACATGTACTCTTCAATTTTGTAATCTAACTTTTCTATCAAAATATTTTTAATGTAGGCTTTAAAGTTAGGAAACTATAACCTTTCGAGTCTCAATTCTCGTTTTTTCACTTTTTAATGGTAGTAAAAACGTTATGATATTCAATAAAATATATATTGCAAAATTAAATAGTGGGTGTTCCACAAGGTCTGTTTCTTGGGCCATTGTTTACCATTCTGACACAATATGGTTTGATCATATCACATATCGTCATAAAATGTTACCACGCTATCAAGGTACACAAATGTAACCCACACAAAACACAACACAATCTCTCACTGAGTAACTTACTCCGAATTGGCAAGGTGACTGCGTCTTAGATATGAGTGAACAGTTTACCGACACGTGTAATATGACCTGAGATATTTTATGAAGGTCGCACAGAATCGTGACCGAACTGCTTAAAATACATACAAAATGTGGTGTCCAACAGGGCGATTCCCGTGTCCGTCAAAGTATTATGAATCATCAACATAGTGAGGCTTCATATGCTTTGTAATATTCAGTGATTCCGAACAAATTTCCTTGCACCCTCCTAAGTGATAGTTTCCAGAACTTTGGCTGCTTGTTCTACATAACAGGCTTAAATGCCAGTAACAATGAATATATACCCTTGTAGTAATTGTAGACTTATAATTTTCGAACGTGTACAGTCGATGCTCTAAGATACCTGAGGTTCTATTCACGTTCTCCGTCTAACGTCCGTCCGAAACAATTATTGTAGAATAAAGTACCTATGTAATACTCGACTAAATGAATAAAAACAATGTTAAGTATGAAGCTTCACTCGTATCATGTGTTTTTTAATTTGGTTGAGTATTACTTACTTGACAGTAATTGTTTACGCATTTGTTATTGAAATTTGTATTCTGTATTTAAGTAAGTACGTTAAAGATGAAATTGGCTTAAAAAGTTTCTTAAAACATCATTCCTTAATGATACAATAAGGAAGTCCTACCAAATGAATTTTACGGATCACAGAGGTTAAGTTTGTTTAAGACTTTTCTTAACATTTGTCTACGCAGAACCTGCCGAACCAAGTCAGGGTTATGTATCTATCATATGGCATCAACTGACCAATTTACTATTTTTCTTTTTGGAGTTAATACAATATGACGACGTTATTAAGACTTGTTCCAAGGAAAAGTGGAAAGCAAGCGTGGGCAAGAACGACCATGAATAAATACTTTGACCTAATGGAACGAAAAATGGGTGCCACGTTGTATATGGAGTTAAAGAAAAAGCTTTACGGAGGACATAATGGCGTTTACGATAAGAGAGTAGCTTTTAAGTCTACGATAAGAAGATTTGTGAAGTAAATTTTGTTGCCAACTGTAACCAAACACCGTTAATAGAGTGGGGACAATATTGATTCCATGTTACGATTGCGGTTAAAAGCTAAAACTTTAAAATATTCATTGCCAGCAGAAAATTGTTATCAATTTGGCTCGAAAACGATCGACTAAAAAATGGCAACACTGACAGCGGAAGTAGCAGTTAATAGTAGCTCTTTGTGAAAGAGTTTGTCCTGGGAGGCACAACCTGACCTATTTCTGCCGCCAAGCAGAAATGTGAGCGTTACTGCGTTTCGGTTTTGAAGGACAAGGGTGCTAGTGAAATTACAGGCACATGAGTCTTGTCAACTTACGTCCAGCACCCCTCAGATCTTTATGATTTCAACTGTCTCCGTGGCCTAACGGTTACCATGCTGGTCTGTTACGCAGAGATCCCGGGATCAATTCCCGAGCCGGGAGGAATATTTGTATCGCCTACATTTATTTCTCTCGAGAGTTTAGGTATAATTTGTGGTTGTCTATGAGTAAACCACAAAAAGAACTATGAGTGTCACTGTAACTGTTAGGGACATGTATGTTGCTTACCACCAGAAACACGAGGTATTCGTTTTCCGTTACTTGATATTATAAAAAAAAGGAAAAAGTTTCAAGGTGTTTTGCATGAGATGCCACAGTCGTCGGTTCAATCCTATCCTTATAGCTAATAAACTGTAATAACAAAAACATTGGTAAATTCGTTGTTTACAAATTTCCCTGTATCTTATTTTGAGATTTCCCAATAATGGTACCATAAGTATAGTCGGCACATTTATATTACCCAAGAGACACGTATGTATACATGTTGTAATTCAAGGCAAGTCCCAACTGAAATATCCAATAATAACATTTATGAGTTATTACTTCTCATAAGTCATGTTACATACGAAGTACACATGGTACCAAAATCTTCAGTTTCTGGGTGCGTACAGATCTGGCGAATGCGCCTTTTTGCGGAAGACTCGCGTGAGTTGTCGCTCTCGCGCCACATATTATTAACATGTATTTAACTGTACGCATGCAGCACGCGTGCAGCGCATATGCAGCGCGTTCGCGACGCATTTGCCAGCTGTGTACGCAACCTTAAAGTTACCACACATTAAACGCATGCAGTATTGAAAAATGGATTATGGATGGATACAAAAAATTGGTATATGTAAAATACCTATTGAAAACAGTGGTTTTCTTGTAAAATTCCAAGGTAAGTTTGTGTTTTTTCTGTATCGTGAAAAATTTTTTTTTTTAATATATCCTCAATTTTACTTTTTGTGTATGATTCAACCCTTTCACTATTATGCGGAATAAACCAAAGCCATTTGAGGTAGTATAGACTCTTAAATCTTTGAAATATGTTATTTCACACATTTTGCTGTCCCTTTACTACGAGCATATGTTTATGTCTTTAGTTACAATGTGTATTTTTTATCGAATTCTTAAGTCCGAAAAATTGGTTTGTATAAACGAAAACCGTAATTTCATTTACAATTTATACCTTGGTTGTGTTGTGTGTAATATGTACAATAGAATCTGAATAATTAAGAACTTTAAGTCCGTTTCCCATTTCTCTATTTTCAAGTGGTGGGGTTTTGTGCTGAACGGAATGGACGAGCTTTAGAGTGCCCGCGTCGGGGCCTTCGTTTTTATTATGTTTCAGAACTGTGAAATATTAATTTTAGCATCAATTTCCTCTAACACAAAACATCAAGTAATCGACATAGTCAAGTTTTTAGATTTATCATACAAACAGAATGATCCAAGCCTATTTTGGAACACTAATAACATAGATGTGCGAATTTATAAAAATTAGTTTTCTTACCATTTTTACAGTCATTAGGTACTTATTTGGCTTTGAAATCCGTGTCCATATCGAATTTCCAACTTTATCACCGTAAATTGCATCAGTTTCAGGTCTCAAAAAAGTGACTATCCTTGATATCCCCGTACTATACGAAAATAAAACTCTCAGATAGGAACAAAAAAAAACAAAAAAAGTATTTAAAATTTTTTTCACATTTTTTTCTGTCAGTAGTTAAGTATTAATCTAGAACCTCTTCTTTTTTTATAACACCAAGTGACGGGACAAACACGTAGTACACCTGGTGGTAATCAACATGCCTGTCCAGAACAGTTGCAATGCTACTCAGAGCTTTAAATCACTAAGATCCGCGGGGCATTAACACAGCGTCCGTCACCCTGAGACATAAGTTGATAAGTCTCATGTGCCTGTAATCTCAATAACACCCTTACCGTTCAAAACCTAAACATAGTAACGCACACATTACTGCTTGGCAGCAGAAATAGATAAGGGGAAGATCATCTTATCCACTCACGCGATGTGCTCCTCCTACCGCAAAATGGCGGCTATTTGGTATCGCAAATTAGAAAAGAATTCAGTTTAAATACAGTTTTTATAAATAAAAATTATTATTCTGCATTGCTAAATAAATACCCTCCGTACTACAACAAAAACATCTCAAATAAAATGCAGTAATACACCGCAAATCCTGCACATAAAAAGCACTAATGAAATTTTTAGTGTACTTGGATAATTATGATAATATTCCGTTTGAGTGGTTCTAACGTTTACCATGAAATTACTCCTTAAAGTATAGTTTATAAACATTTATATTTAGGGTAAACTTAAAAAAACCGCTACTTACGGTATGTTTTCAATAAATAAACACCGAAATCACCAGCCCAAACAATAACACACACGATTGTCGTGACGTATTTTTGAAGTTGTTTATTTTTTTTTAATTACAGACCCAGGCATTAAAAACTTTATGGTTTGCTAGAGTAGTTACCGAAAAAGCAATTAATATTAGTTCTTTTACCTGTTATAACTTCGATATCTGATAAATCGGTAAAAATCATCACCGGCACCTCTCGGTGTGGTATGCGTCTACGGCTGCATGTATCGCGTGAGCGGGTATTGCACTTATTTGAATAAATTTATTTATTACAAAAACGGGACTTGGGCATTTGGCTCTGGGAGAGGGAACCACTGGACTATAGAAGCCGTGTAACGAAACGCCTAATAATAACTCATCATACATTTCACATACCAAGTGTACACAGTACCAAAATCCTGTTCTCCGAACACCGGCGCCGAGCCAACGTAACTTAGATAAATGGAGGTATAAGACCGTTGGGAATTCCGAATAAGAAGCTTATATGATTAATTTTCGTCAAGCCGGTTTGCTCTGCAGCTTACACCAACAGGTACAGTGAGATACTTGAAATAATAATAGTATATTACATTTCGCTTTCTCAGTAATGAAGTAGCGTTATTCGAAAAATTATGTTTTTTAGAATATTGAAATAATGTTCGTGATACCAGCCAACAACAGTCTATTGCACACACTCATGGCATCGCACCAGAGACACCCTGTGTCGCGGTTGCCATGGATACACACACAGACAACCACAAATTTCACGAAAGAAATAAATGTAGGCCATACAAACATTTTTCCCGGCGCGGGAATTTCGATTCCTCTGCGTGGCAGACCAGCATCAGAGACCTTTCAGCCACAGAGGCAGTGTCTGATATGAAAGCGACATGTTCTTTTTAATTTGAATATTTTTATTGGTTTCCTAAAAACTTGCTTTTCAAATTAGATCATTTTATAATCGGAGGTGCGATTTATATATATATGATATTATTTAAAAACATCTAGGTAAATAAATAATAGATTTTTAGTAGCAGTAGAGCACTACTGCGTTCTGGTTTTGAAGGGTAAGGGTGCTGGTGAAATTAAAGGTACAGTGGTACTGCAACTATTATTGTTAGGCGTGTCGTTTTCCACTAGGCGCACGACTGGTTCGTCCTGTTATTTATTATTATAAAAAATAAAAAATCCTTGTCCAATCTACTTTGTATTTTGACGATTTTGTTTACCCAATGGTTTTACTCTGGACAGTGTATGAGGAAGTTCCGGGTTCGATTTCCAGACCAATTTGTGAAATAACCTACACCCAATTTGTATATCCCCAGAGTGTATTCATTTGCTGTAATTATATGTATTTTTTTAGTTTAATATCAGGTAATTGTTGTTGTTATCTGGCACGTAGAATCATTATGTTCTTTAATTATTTTTTTCTCTACCTTTTTTTACTGATGTTCATGTAGGCAATTGTGATAAAAAAGAATAAAAGTTTATACATTTTCAATAGCATTTGAATACTCGTCCTTATGTATAACTTTATTAATAATTAAGATTTTTAAATAAATCATTTGAATCTTGCTGCAACATATGAAAAAGGGTAAAAAATTATTTAAAGCAATTAACAAAGAGGTAATATAAAAATAATAACATAAAAATATAATTGATATAAATCGAGAACTTAGGTATAGGCGACTGCCACACATTTGAAGTTAAACTATTATGGCTTTGTTGCACATCAAAGGAATGGAATTTACTACCTACATCTGTCTTTCACGTTAGCTGTAATTTGGGTCTATTCAAGGCTAGAACTAATAGGCATTGTTTAGACAAACGTGCACTTTCGTCTATAACGTCAGGTAAAATTGTGATCAAGCATTCGTATTTTTTTATAAAATAAATGTAATTTATGCCTTTGACTTGGCCTTATTTCCGGATTTTGTCAAAGGATCCGTGACTGGGATAACGAACTCTATTTACAGGCTAAGGCCAATAATAGCATAATAAAACAAGTAGTGTAACTTCATACAATCGAGCAGCACGGTTATTGTGTGTGCCACGCGTGTACGGGAGCATACATTTGCATAATCTCGCGGTGAACTCGCGTTGCATAGCGCGGGATGTCACACGCACCATTCATTATGTAATTGAAGCTATCGCTCGGTGTTAAAAAATGACATCTAATCTGTATTAGTGTTTAGGTTTGTTGAACTAAAGTGCCTCAAATTCAGAATTATTTAGCATTTCATTTTAATTTCTAGTAGAAATTATATCAGTACGTAAGCACTGCACTTAACAAAGATTATTTCAATATAGCCAGAGGAAACTGTGATGAAAAACCTTAATATTCTTCAAATTATGTTTACAATACATCTGAACTAATAATGTGACAACCCCTACGCTTTGAGCGATGTTTAGAACGATGCCACACGATGTGTTGCTTAAGCGTACGAGGGGCCAGAAGACGAAGCGGGGAGGGGTCCTGCGGTGCGTAAGTAAGCGGTGTTACCTTGATACATCTGCGTTGGCCTGCGTTGTAATCATAGCATTGCGACGACGCAACGCTCCAGTAACGCCCGTGTAGAATCGCGTCAAACATGCTTACTTGACTGGCTTGACGTGTGTCGGAGAACGAGAATTAATAAATATTTTTTGAATTGTTTACACACTCAGAGACATACCACCTAACTTCCATTAGGTCAGTCAGAGATTATCTACTTCTACCAGTTATGCTCTTGACAAACCACTATCGCACTTTTCCTCGCATTAATCTTTATATACACGATGTTTCTATTTTTGCATTTATTCTTGTAACCTTCGACTTGGCCTTTTTCAAGAATATCTTTAATCTGCTTGAGGTATGTAAGCTAAGGTCAATCTTCAGAAGACCTTATGATCTTTACAAACGTAATAACGCAAAACTTTTGGATGGATCATATTATTTCCTGAGCCTGTATAAGGGTCTCTTTACTATCCGACACTTTTTGACGTCGTCTCTTGGACTCATTAATAGGCTTTGAATCGCTGACGTATGCGGGATGGTGCAGAAATTCTTTTTTTTACTAAGTAATTATGAGGTTATATTTTTTTATTCTATTTATTGCACAATATACTGGTAAGGTACCTAAACTTATCGACGATCAGACGCATTAAACAAAACGCCCAGATGAGAACCAATTAAAAAAAAAAATATTTTACAAATACAACCGGAAATTGTACCCGAGGTCTCCTAATCCAGTACCGATAGTACAAACACTTGGGCCACCGAGGTCGTCATTTATTTTTCTAAACGTCATAATTGTCGAGTTTTTAGAATTAAATGGCGTATATTTGTTTTTGTTTTCTCAAATAAACCAAATCCTGACGCGGATTTGGTTTATTTGAAAAAATTAAATGTTTGTTTGAGAAAAAAAAACACATCCATGAATTAAATTTAAATCCAAAAACATAGTGAAATTTTCCCAGTCATAATTACCATTTTTCAATTCTACAACTTTATTGCAATATTTATTGTACGTAGGTCTTTGTATAGAACAAATTATTACAAGTAACAAGAAATTACATCACTTATACAACGTGTTTTGTTCATTAAAACCATAACATTTTTTGTTGAACGCGGGTGAATTATTTGGAAAACTTCAACCAATATGTACGACCCGAAAGAACTGAATTCTAAAGCGAAATTATTTTATTGGTTCTGATTTTTCTGATATTCCTTTTAGTTTTATTACATCCAATATAATTTATTTTTATTTCGTTGGTAGGTAAGCAAATTATATTTGAAATCGTGAAATTGCTACTTATCTATAGGCAAATTCTCGCTGAGAAAAATTTGTAAGAAATTTTAAGAATCGGTTTCCTTTTGTAAAAATAGCATTTGTGCAGATTTATCGTTAACAATATTTGTACAATAATATCTAAATGTATATAAGAAGCCATGGTATCCTAATGATTGTACCTACCGCCTCTCAAGCAGAGACCGTGGGTTCGAATCCCACGCACCTCTGAGTTTTCTGAATTTATTGTGCGAGATTTGATTTGAATTTTATCATGAGCATTCTTTTCGGCAAAGAAAAACTTTGTGAATAAACCCGAATCACTCGCGTACATTTTGCTTACCCAAGATGTCAGAAACCGTTAATAAAACAGAAAGAATATAAAGTTTTTGTTAAAGGATAGTATTAAATATCGATTTCTTAGGTTTTTGCTCGGTTGTTTTGCAGCTCGGATGGGCAGCGTTCGGGAAACTCCAAAAAATCTTTGCGTCCAAATTACCTCAATGTCTCAAGACGAAAGTCTTTGACCCGTGTGTATTACCAGTGATCACATATGGATCAGAAACGTGGTCCCTCACTATGGGCCTCATAAGAAGGCTCAAGGTCACTCAGCGGGCAATGGAGAGAGCGATGCTCGGTATTTCCCTGCGTGATAGAATCAGAAATGAGGAAATTCGTAGGAGAACTAAGGTAACCGACATAGCTCGAAGAATTGCTCAGCTGAAGTGGCAGTGGGCGGGGCATAGCTAGGAGAACGGATGGCCGTTGGGGCGGAAAGGTTCTTCAATGGCAACCGCGCACCGGACGACGCTCAGTGGGTAGGCCCCCTACCAGGTGGACCGACGATCTGGTGGAGGTCGCGGGAAGCCGATGGATGCGGGCAGCGCAGGACCGATCGTCGTGGAGATCGTTGGGGGAGGCCTATGCCCAGCAGTGGGCGTCGTATGGCTGAATGATGATGATGATGAGGTTTTTGCGATTATTACACATAGGAAATGTAACTATTTGTTTCTGATCTATATCTATTTAAATAAAATATTTTGTAATATACGTGACATAATTGGAATGTTCTTCGGAAAATTAAAAATAGGGTATTTAATTAATAGCTTTTTTAACTATAGTGAAAAATAGAGTGGTTTGCATAAATACAAAAATAATACTTTAATTTATTAACGAGTTTCATTCACACAGTCACATCCACATACAAACAAACAAATTGTTCTCTCATTCGCCCGTGCACTAGAAAAGCTGGTTTCACAAATTGATCCTACCATGAATTGAACCTGTGCATTCCTTAACCAACATCCACAGTGTAAACCGTTGCATCATTGATACCGGTCGTCAAAAACGACCTCGTCTATGACATTACTTTGACTCCTAATATGACATTTTACCAAATCAAAATTAAGCCTGCAAATTCAGTGAATCTAAACAATGAATATCGTATTAAGCAATATTGTTTTGCTGACAAAATATAAACGATACACAATAATACTACGGATTAAGTTTGCCTCGACGAAGTTGACATCAGCAATTCAATACCAGTTTTGTGTGTGTTTTATCTTTGTCTAATTCGATGGAAAACGGGATTGGCGGCGTATAAGTACTTTCGGTTTTTGAATGCCAGGTATTTCAGTATTTAGATCTATAATGTATCTATTTAGTAGCCGCTCACGCGATGCGCTCCTCCTACCGCAAAATGGTGGCTATTTGGTTTCGCAAATTAGAAAAGCATTCAGTTTAAATACAAGTTTTTATAAATAAAAATTATTATTCTGCATTGCTAAATAAATACCCTCCGTATTACCAACAAAAATATCTCAAATAAAATTCAGTAATACACCGCAAATCCAGCACTTAAAAAGCACTAATGAAATTTTTGGTGTACTTGGATAAATATGATAATATTCCGTTTGAGTGGTTCTAACGTTTACCATGAAATTACTCCTTAAAATATAGTTTATAAACATTTATATTCAGGGTAAACTTAAAAAACGCTACTTACGGTATGTTTTCAATAAATAAACACCGAAATTACCAGCCCAAACAATAACACACACGATTGTCGTGACGTATTTTTGAAGTTGTTTATTTTTTTTAATTGACAGACCCAGGCATTAAAAACTTTATGGTTTGCTAGAGTAGTTACCGAAATAGTTATTATTATTAGTTCTTTTACCTGTTATAACTTCGGTATAAAATCATCACCGGCACCTCTAGGTGTGGTATGCGTCTACGGTTGCATGTATCGCGTGAGCGGGTAGATAAAATACATTTTCTCGCTCTCACAAATTGTGGCATAACTATCAACGTGTAACTCAGTCGATAGAGAAAGCTCGACTATGTTGGATGTGCTTTAATAAAGTCAGTGTTAATTATACCTACACACATAATATACTTTAAGCGTTTTTCCATCGAGCTAAGTACAGATAACAGTATTTCACTTGCTAAGGTCCTGACGTACACTTTCGCCTCATTAACACGCACTAGTGCTTTCATACACGCTCGTTGGTTAATGGTACTCTTGATCTGGCCCGTCTTTAGCATGACCTCAATTTAGTTATAGTAAGTTCGACTTGGTTGGCCCGTACCCACTTGCCCGTTCACACTCGCCTTATAAATCTGTTTCGTCAATCTTCTTTTATTCATTCCCTCTACATGTCTGAACCATCCAAGCAGCCTTTTCTCTATTTTTGTCAGTACATCTTAATCCACGCCGAACAAAGAAGGGACTTCATAGCCAAGTTCTGTGGTTCCAAGTCTGTCCATTGCTAGCATGCTTGATATTCTTTGATGTATTGAAGCACCAGTCGTAGGCGAAATTGAACTAAGAAGAAAAAGACATTTCATCTCAACGTTTAATTTGAACCTATACCAACATAAAAAGCTTCGAGAGACGTGCACAAAACCTTTCATGTACAGAACCCTTGTAAATGAAGCGAGATTTAAACTTCAAAGCTTTCTCGCCCGAAATTAAGATTTTTCTTTCTGAGCGCCAAACGGATTCGATTTATTATAATCGAAGAAAAATCCGACGCGTTTCATATCATTAGGGTGTGACGCTGACATCATCACCGCTATTTAGCAGGCAAGTTCCAGTTACTAGGTTACCATAAATAACTGTAGTGTGAAATGTCCTCTACATCTTGATTGTTTTTAGATTTTTTTTTGTTTTTTTTTTTTGACCTTCGCCCAATAAGGTTATATAAACATAGAACACCGAGACCTGAACGGAATAGGTAGAGAAACATGATGAAACTATAAGAGTAACGAAAACCTAGCTATTGCACTGCTATTGTTAGATAATTACCATGATCATCATTTTAGATATAATACTGGCCAAAAGGATTTGTTGACAAAATAACGGTTTGAGCGACTGTTTGTTATGGAAATAATACGTATTAAGTAAGGCCACATATCGATGCTTCCAATGAATATTCCGCCAACTTAATTTTTTAGATCTTTTCTGTTTATATTTCATTTTTGCAGAAAATTCTTTTTTTGTTTTTTTTTTCAATATTGTTTTTTGTTTCTGTATTTTTTTTCACAAAATTCGAGGATCATAACATTAGTAAATAAGTATTTATGGCTGTTTACGAAAATGACAGAAAATTACCAAAAAATAAAGTTGGCATAGTGTTCATCAGAGGTCGTTATCGATCTGCAAAATTACAACTTTTCAGAACAGAGGTTTAAAGACTGTACGCACGAAATTATTCTATAACTTATATGCTTAATTAGGACAGTTATGACATTTCACGAAAATATAACATATTTCTCATGTAGTTGAGTTTTTTTTATGAGTTTAATGTGATAAAAGCACTTTTGACATATTATTATGATTACGTGTGGCTTTATTATACCAAAATCACGAATTATGCTCGGTGTTTCTCATAGAGACAAGATTCGAAACGAAGTGATCCGCCAGGATATAATTTTAGATTAGAAAAAACGTGACAATGGACATAGCGGACTTCTGGTGGAAGTATATATAATTTTAAGGGTAGGGTCGCGTCTAGGCAAACGACATTTTTATCTTTTGTAAGATGGCTGTAAGTGGATGGATATAATTAAATGCTACTAGATACGAATAATAAAGACCGGACTTTGCAGCGCACCTTGAACTGAACAGCAGTATCTGATGTTGCATATACCACACGTTGCATATACCAAGCCATTATCGCCGATTTAATCCAAGCGATAAAAAACAAATTTTACAGGAGGGTTTTTATATTTCTACATATAAATGTGATAATAAATTGAGTTTTAATAATGAATTACGTTACCCATTATATAAAACAGCCATTTTTTTTTAGACAATGGATGTTAAGCCTTTTTTCACGCTTACAATAATTTTGCTATATCTATCTAAATATTTAAGAGGCTTCCAGGCGTTTCAGGTAACACTTGCGGTTAAAAATATACAACAAACTAATTTATGCAAACGACGAAATGTATTATATCGGTTGCGATAACAAGTGGGATTGCTCAAGGCAGCTTCCCATGGCCCGTCTCGTGGCCTTAGCCGTTCCGCGCAAACGCGCTGTGGGAAGAAGGCAGCCCGAGCGCGCTCGTTCTCGCCCGTGGTGGCCTATTGGGATCCGCCGCTCGCTCTCACTCGATACTTACTCGAATACGCGCAACCACACGCGTCGGCCCGAGGTCGCCCGGATATCACGTGGGGACGTACCCTTACGTTATGATTTTTTTAATATTGATTATGTAAAAATGAATGAAACTATAAAAAGCTATTCAGCTAACAATAAACTTAGCTTTTGCTATAATTTAATTTTTTATTTTTTTTAATATTATGTAGGCAGCAAACAAGCATACGGTCCGCCTGATGGAAAGCGGTCACCTTCGCCTATGAACGCCTGCAACACCAGAGGCGTCACGAACCCTTTAGGACCATTCTCAAACCCCTTTTGAAGGACTCCATCCTGTATTCCTGCGGGAAAACCCTGACAGGGAGTTCTTTCCACAACCTAGTTGTGAAAAGGAGGAAGCTCCTTTGAAACCGTACGGTACAAAATCTATTCGGTTCCAGAGTGTGAGAAATTGATTCTCTATTTGATGTAATTTTAGCGGACAATGTTGACGCTTCCTTGTCCGTTATAGTTTAAAATATAATTTAGAATAAAAAACGCTGTTTAGATAAAAATGTCTCATACGAAAAATCTGCGGTCATGGCTCGATATGCTCGAGAGATCGTTTTTATCTAATCGCTTGGCATTATTTAGTGGTGTGTGTAAAATAATTTTACATGTACAAAATATGCATTCATTGTCGACGTAAGTTTGATTTACGACCAGTTTGGCTTGTGACCTAGTAAATTATCTCTTCATAAAAGGGGTTAAAATTTGAAATTTCCGTTCCTATATTTGGAGAATTTCAACAAGATATTTTAAGAAAAATTTGTTTAATCTACATATGCTCCCATGCTATCAATATACTTCAGCCATCTTGCTGATATCTCATATATTGCTTTGCGGTAGAATAATCATGAATAAAAAATCCACTTCTACATTAACTTTAGGTACTCCTTTTCTACAATTTCACGAGAACTAAATTGTTTTCCTTGTAGATAATTTTGGGAATTGCTGACAAAATGGTATTCGGTAGGGACCAAGTCAGATGAGTATAGCAAGTGGCGAAGCCTTAAGGCGAGGCGCTGGAGGAGACGCGGGAAAAACTGTTTTGCTAGATGAAATGGTTTAGGTTTTGACTATTAAATAACGGTCTTACAAAAAATATATGAGACACCTAAGGATATTTTCTAAAGATTGTAGTATTTTGTTACAAGATAGGATGTAGTTTATTTGATCATATAAAATACTGAAAAAAAGACTAAAACAAATTATTTAAGAATAAAATATATAATTTTGCACATAATTTTTTGTACGGAGATATTTCTCCTTAAGTACTGCAGAGAACTTGCAAATTTTGATATTCAACTGAAGCCCCGTAGTTATTAAATTTACATGTATCCCAAAATTTGCAAAATACCCAGCGGTTTAACGACGCACCGCCAATCCCGCTGCTCTGTTAGTCGTCATTGGGTGCTTGTCGACGTCAGATTTGTGTCAATTTTTCACCTCTTGTTCTTATTTTATTACAACCGACCGAACAACGTTAGAACCTACCTTTAACTGCCTCTGTGGCCGAACGGTTACCAGGCTCCCGGACCGGGATAAACATTTGTATGGCCTACATTTATTTCTCTGTGAGTTTGGGTTATCTCCATATAATTTGTGGTTGTCTCCATGGCACCCAGCGACATAGGGTTTCGCTAGTGCGCGGCTATGGTGAGAGAGTGCGTTAAGAATAAAACGTAGTTAATTTTCAGCACGTGGTTTGCTGCGGCTCCTCACCTTCATCTGCAACTCATGCGAGATGGAGATGTTTTCTTCCACAATATGGCATTATCGTGGTGAAAATTGGTTGATTATACGCGTTGTATTTCTGACAACTTCGCTATCATCGTCCAAATTTATTCACAGCAGCGATGAGCTATTATAGTTGTGCCAGATCTAAGAAGGCTATAATAGATTAACCGTGGTCTGCACTATGGTTAAATAGCTATCAACCATTTTGCCTTGAACCCTTCATTCAACCATCGGGTTCATCGTTCGCAATTATCATAAAGAATCCATTTTTTATCGTATGTAATGATATTACGATCTAAAACGTTGTTATCTTTGAGTCGATTTATTAAGACAGTGAAGCTACAACCAACAGCGCGTTGTCCGTTGTAGCACAGCCTAAAGTGTTCGCATAATTCGAAGTTTAGACGCAATAAGGCCACTTAGGCTAAATAGCAAATTTTGGGATAGGCTTAAGGATTTTACGAACGAAATTAGTCGATGACTTTTTATGCTCATATTGAAGATTTATCAAGTTTACATGTACATAATTTAATTTCATGTAGTTTGTATTATTTTTTATGACTTTCATGAGGTGAATGCAGTTTTGACGTAGTTTTTTTTATAATATCAAGTGACGGGACGAACAAGTCGCGCCCCTGGTGATAAGCTACACGCCTGTCTATAACAATTGCAGTGCCACTCGGAGCTTTAAATCGCAAAGACCTGAAGGGAACTGCCACTGCGCCCGACACCCTGAGACAAAAGTTGACAAGTTCCATGTGTCTGGAATTTCACCAATACCCTTACCCTTTGAAACCGGAACGCAATAATGTTCACATTACTGCTTGGCGTCAGAAATAGTACTACCACCTTACCTATTTCTGCCGATCATGGGAGTGGCAGTGCCTCTCACATCTATGTGGTTAAAACTCTCAGTGACACTGCAATTGTTAAGAACAGGCGTGTCGTTTACCACCAAGCACAACACTTGTTCGTCGCGACACTTAGTATTATTTAAAAAAAATATGTTTTCTTATTGTACGAACTAGAACAGGCAATGCGCGTTATAGCTTCACTGTCCTTGTAAGTCGACTCAAAGAAGACAGAGTTTGAGATCTAGTACCATGAACTTCATTTTCAGAACTGTTACTATAAAAATATTACCGCTTTCCGCCCACGCCTCGGCTTAAGCCACTATGATTTAATCTTTATAACAATTCCGCCCGAGATTGCACACGGTTTTGTTATCACGGAGCTCATTGTTTGTCTTGTTACGCATTTATTTCGGATGTGAGGTCTACGGCACTCATTTGTTTTAATGTTTCTTGAGGGATGTTGGAGTAGTAGATTTGTTGGAATTTTGTGTATTATCCTACTAAATAAATTTCCTTTGTGTTAGATCTTTGTGTCAACAACTATAAAATAAGTGATCAAATTAACCAAAAATGTCTATACTTGTCACAAAAATGAATCTTACAATGACGATTATAAAGTATATTTTTGAACGAAACAATACAGTATAAAAGACGTGTATAAACTTAAAAAATAATTATAAATGTAAGGCGTAACAAATGCTCAATAAAAACCAGAACCAATGTAGAAAAGTAAATTTCCCAAATTGATTCAAGTGGGAATCGAACTCGGGACCTATTAATTCGACCGAGGTCTTTCAAAGGGGAAGCTCATGAAATTTAATTTACTGGAGATACATGATACAGATGTATCATATAACCTTGGACCGTTATACGACAAAGTATAATATATTTTCTGAAAGCTTTTAAGAAGCATAAGCTCTCAAAACTCAGATAATATTAAAAACTCTACTAAACACTCGTAAGGCAGATTCTCGCGAGAACAATGAGTAAGAAACTCTTGGGCTAGTACACTTTTATCATTTACAATATTTACTTCAAATATCACAGACAGAGACAAACAGGAAACAATCGGGTAAAAAAAACACTGTTTTGAATTTTTGTCATATAAGTAGGTCTGCCTACTTATATGACAAAAGCTGTATATTAATCAATTTTTCACCTCACTAGCTCGGAAAGCCTTTCTTGCTCATTAGAAATCTGCGCGCAAAAACGTTATTTTTCCATGCTATCGTGGAAAATGATTTTGAAATTGAAACTTGACGATGGACTGTGGTGCACCTAACTTTTTCTTTCAATGAAAAAAAAAACATAATGACTCGTTCAACTACGCGATTTGTCATACATTATTTATATAATATTAAACCGTTGGTATATTTCATTGACTTACAATTATATGGACGTCGGGTCCGCGCTAAAAAGTGTCCGCACTTGTAAGGCGCTAAAATCGTATACAGAGCGCCAAACTCCGCTTTAGTCTTCATTTGTTCGACTGACAGCGCGATACTGCGATGACATTACAATTTAAATTTCGAATAGGTTGACTTGGGACATTTTTTTCGTGGTTTTTGTATTAGACCCGTCGTCCATTTATTTGTAAGTCAATGGTATATTTTAATCTTATTATTGTTGACATTAAATTAACCGTTTATTAAATTATTTTAATTCGTCGAAGAACTAAACTGATTTGTTATAGTTAAAATGCTTTTCGGTCATCTACCATTTTCCTCGCTATATTGAAGTGAAAAGTTGTGAGTTTCGCTCGGCAGCAAAGTTGTATTGCGTCTTCGTACCTTGAAACCCTCAGAATTCTATTTTTGATCTACTTGCTTTGCTCCTGATTCAATCTTAGATTCCTTTGCTTGCTTCGGTTTCAATACAAGCCCTCGCATAAAACAACAACTTTGTAGCCTTGCATAACAAATAACCATGGATTTCCTTTAGTTTTAAACTTCGTAAACGGCAGATTTTTAATATCAACTGGAATGTTACTATAGAAAGCTATACATACCCGTTAAATGAATTTGTAACTTTGTGGAGGCGACTGTCAAAAACAACCGATTCAGAAGAAGGATGAAAAGGATACTGAAAATAGAACGATAATCCGAATTGAGACACAATAACCCATAACGAGGCCTTGAAAGCAATCGTACGTCGAAGGGGAGGTGTGGTGAATTACACAGTGAGCCAATCAAATACGAATTTAAGAAGATGTCAGAACCTAATGGAAACCAAATTGAAAAGCGGAAGGCATAAGTTATTTCGATCAAGGAAAGGCTGACGGCGCGTCGTATAAGGAGCTTAAGTTGAAGACGTCGGACAGGATGGAAAGGTGACACGAACTTAGCTAAAAAATTAAAATGGAAAAAGAAATCCTCAGTATCGTATACTTTTTGAAGATATTTCTTATCTCTATTCTTTATGGTATAACGCTAAAAATGGAAGCCATTTTTGTACAGAAAAAAGTTCTGTCGTTTTGTTATTTTCGCAATCGTTGTAGTCAAAAGTGTGTTTCGTAATGTATATAGAGATAGCAAAAATGTATTTCATAGTATACAACGCCTTTGAGAGTCCTTTAGCAGAGAAATGTAAAATTCTTCCCTTCAAAATAAATTACATTTTGAAGATAACGTTGTAATGAGTCCAGATAAAATCCAGAGAAGGCCGAGATTTTACAACACCCTAGGGAGAAAGTTCTGTCCACGCACTTTTCAATTGACCTTTTTCGGACAAATATTCAATTTCAAACATGCGAAAATATTAAAATGAACATGAGTATTAAGATAGGCAGTACCGCCGTTGCAAATGTCCAGGTGAAGCAACACATGCTGGTTCGAATCCAGTCGGATCGAAGGTATTGTCCTTTGTGTTTGTTCAATTTTTCTGTCAAAAATAATACTCAATGGATTTACTGTCATCACTGTAAATCAATCTTAATCGATAATCGAGAAAATCTTGTGAATTCTTCGTACAGAAAACATCACGATGACCACCTTCCATCAAGTGCCTCGTCGTCGTTTGCGTGATATTTTAAACGTGGCTGCCACAACTGCGTCCTGAAAGCGTTGTTGTACTGGACACGCAACGAACAGCGAAAAGCTCATTCACAGCGTTCCCGAGTACAGCAAAGTACAGCATGCCCTTAAGAGCGTTATTTTGACTGCTTCTATACACCGAGTGAACCCGCAAGCCAGCATGGGCATGGAGTTATAAATTCTGTCATTATATACGTACATTCGGTGGCAATCCGTGGTCTTTCATTTGCTGCAACCCTGACATCTATCTTTCTATGTGATTAAATACAATAAAAATTAGTCTGCACAGGTAAAGGTGACAAAAATTAGTGAACAAAGGTAACGTTAATAAGTCAGTACCGTGAATGTTTGCTCCGAAAACTTGACGAAGAAAATTCGACGTTAAGAATGTTCGCAGTTAGGCGCCCCGACTGTACTAATACCGTAGTGTTTTACTACGCCCCAAAGAATTTGAAATTAACACTTCGTTAGAATAAATTTTCAAGAATTACAACTATTCTGCAGTGAAATTTTGGAATTTCTAAGCGAAAATTTGAAACAAGTTCGTTGATAAAGCCAGTCGTTAAAAGTTCTGAAATTGTATTTATTTAGCGAGAACAAGAATGAACTATGTGTGTTCTGAACAAAATTGGTTTGTTAATTAATTTTATGTCAAAAATAAATACACAAATATTAAGAGCATTAGAAATACACATTACATATTTATATCAGAGCGATATTACGACGACGTTTACGAAGCAAACTACAAACAGCGTAATTAATTTATAATCTCGTTTTGACAATTATTCATTTCAAATGAAACGTTACACTGACTTGTTATTCCCAACAAATAGAATCTATTACTATTAGCATAGTCCAATAACTCAAGAGGATTGTCAATCACCATATTACAGCAGGGCTCAAAAGGCCGCATTGGCAGAATCATAATAATGATTAATTGACAATTCATATTATGCATTTTCAAACAAAAAAAATCATATTATGCATTCATTTATGTGGCAAAGTTCCATGGAAACCTTCATAGAGCACTATCAAATAGAGGAATTGCGTTATATAAATTGTAAAAAAATCATAATATGAATTGTCAATTAATCATATTATGATTCTGCCATTACGGCCTTTAACCCTGCTGGTCGTAACTCTGAAAGGGTCAAAATAACGTATTAAATTAAATCTCGATGGCGCTAATCGCGCCTGGAAACTTAAGTATATGGAAGTTAAATGACGTGTATAGAAGTCAAGTACACGCAATACACTGATTCTTTTCCACTGTGTAACGTTTTCATTTCTAAACCGCCGCAATTATGAAAAATGATTTCTGGTTTCTGCGGAACGTCTCCCGTCATATACTTAATATAATTATACACTAAATATACCTAACATGAAAAAATCTACCTTGAAGTCTTCTAGTCATCGTGCCCAGGAGGCCAAAGTTTCCACTTCAACTGGCTAAGCTTTTTCTTTGGCAGAAGTGGCACGTGATAGAACAAGTACACATTTCCTAATATATGATACAGGGTGTAGAAAGAAGGTGCAATAAAAATTTGAAATATGGAAATTTAGTGTCATTGATATGACGCTTGTTAGAAATACAATTTTTTTTTTTTTTTTTTTTTTTTTTTTTTTTTTTTTTTTTTTTTATTGCGACTCGACAAAATGACTGCACCGCGCCTGATGGAAAGTGCGAATACAGTCCAGAGATGAGAGTAACGGATGGAAAACACAAATATCTTCACTCCGTCACTATCATTTTGCCGGTCTGGCCAAATGCACTGGATGTACACCAACTGATCCCTGAACGCGATTCGCAAAAGCGTTTCACTGTGGAGGGTTTTCCGCCGTGTGTACTGTGGTCGCTATCCAGTCGGCACAGAGCCTACCACAATGCTAAGCAGATGGACACTTGTGACGCCCTCGGTCGCCTCTTACGACCCCCACGGGCATGTATGGGGAGGCGACAATGTATTCTTAAGCCGTCGCCCCACGGCCTAAAATATTCTACAGAGATTTCGTCAAATATTCCTAACCTACAAAAAATCTCGTCTTGAATCGTGCCTGGCTGCTTGGGGTGCCAGAAAGAAGCCTGCACGTACCACATATTTCTTTCATGTAGATCTATCAACAATCGGCTAGTACTTGATGTCGATTGGCAACTCCTTTCTCCACGATGGCAAGCATTACAGTGTATGCCATCGATACGGTAAGAAGAAAATCGTGTCTGGCTCATAAGTTCCCATTATACTAGCTGCATTGCCTCACTGGATGGCAATGGATACCTGCTGACCGACCACGACCCAAAGCAGTCACATTACATGTATGTAGAAGTCGACTGTTTTTTATATCCGATTAAAATTTCACAGTTCTTTTACGTCATTTTAAAGTACACACTTCAAAAGTCTCTAGGGATCATGGTATTTTTCTTCAAAATTTTTATTACCCGACTGATATTAAATAATAATGTAATTAATATATATAAACTTATTCTATTTTTTTTAATTATGATATTGCCCAAAATGCCATTAGTGTCATAAAAAATTATTAAAAAACCTGACTTAATAATTGGTAACAATGTGCTTGATCCTTAGATGCTTTTGATGAGTGTATAATTGAATTTTTTGTCGTTGTGACTATTTAATAGTTAATGTGGCCTTGTGAAAGAAATTTACTATTTCAAATTTCATTATATTACGTGTATCCATTAATAGGTAGCAACAACAATCAAATTACAAGTAGTACAAAAACATTTCTCTCCTTTATCTAAAGCGATTGCAAAAACAATTAAATTTTTAATCAGTGGTTCGGACACCTGGAAAGGAACGAAAGAAGATTAACGGAGTAGATTTTATAAAGTTAGTGTGAGCGGGAAACTTGGTAAGGATCGACCAAGGCAAACTTAACACGACGAAATTGTGGACGTCCTGAGAAAGGACCAGATCAAGACTACGTTTAACTTCCTAAAGTCTCATGTACATCAGAATGTGCATTAATATGTGAAGTCATTCAGAACCAGACAATATTATTACTAGGATCATGTAAACGCCACCTTAATTTTTTACCGCCAAGCAGTGATGGAACATTGTTGCGTTCTAGTTTTAAAGAGTAGGAGTACTGGTGTAGTTACAGGTACATGAACCTTGTCAACTTATGTCTCTGGGTGACGGGCGCAGTGGCGGTACCCTAAGATCTTTGTGATTTAAAGCTCTGAGTGGCACTGCAACTGCTCTAGACAGGCACGTCGTTTACCATCAGGCGCACGACTTGTTCGTCCAGTCACTTGGTATCACAAAAAAAAAACGCCAAGGATACATTCTTCTTCTTCTTCTTCTTCTTCTTCTTCTGCGGCACAACCTATATTTTTTTGATCTCTCTTCTATCTGCCGTCATATCCGTACTCACACCTTTCTTGTCCATGTCAGATTTCACACTATCCATCCATCTTTTCTTTGGCCTTTCTCTCCCCTTATATCCTTCCACATTCATACCTAGCACTCTTCTCGTCATATGACATTCTTATATATATCTGCATGACAGATGTCCATACCACGCTAACTTGTTACTTTTCTCATTTTCCGTCACTGGCGCTACTTTAAAACTTGCCCTGATATATGATGAAAGCGCTATGTATCCTATATCATCATAAGGTGTCTAGAAATAGAAAATACATTCCTCATACAAAACTGAAGGCATACCTGCTTGGGCTTGAAGTATGTAATTATATTTATCACATTTTAAATTACATTGAGCGTTTAGCAGTAGGAGGTTAACCGATGAGCGTATATTGAAGCACGTGGATGAGGCAAAAGATATGTGTCAGGGACGTAGCATGTCGCAAACTGTGGTATCTGCCAAGTATGTATAATTAAATTAAGGGAAATTGTGTTCCAATTTGCGATAAATTGTTTTCTAAGCGTAGCAATAGTAACTACCATAAATTGTTAAGCAAAAACCAACATAAGTGCTACGCTTGATATATTGGAATGTTCTCATTGTATGTCTACAATGTTAGGTAAATGAAATTCCTTTGGGAAACTTTATTGTACTAATCCTTAGTAACCGTGGTAACGAGCCATTCCGAAACGCGGGTTTCTTTTAATTCGTGCTTTACCTATTGTGTTGTTTTTGAGAGTCTTCATCACAAAGTCAGAAATTCATTTAAGGGGCAAAGCTTCGATTATATAATAAGATTCCGGTTGATATTCATAATTTGAAATTGATGTAGTTAAATTTGTGTAGTTGTAATTGTTGTTGGTAATTATTGCAACTTATTTATCACCGTCAATCATCGGCCTGGTTTCAGTTAGAAGTATGATTACTAAGTGCACTTCGATACCTCCAATGAACACTAAGCCAACTTAATTTTTGGACCTGTTCTGTTTTTATTTTGTTTTTTGTTTCTTTTTTTTACAAAATTCGTTTTTTTTTTTTGTTCTTGTTTTCACAGAATTCGGGGAGCACAACTAAGATTATATTTATATTAAACCGCCATATTTATTTACTAAGGCAAATAAATATGGCTGTTTACAAAAATAACAGAAGACGACCAAAAAATAAAGATGGCGTAGTGTTCATTGGAGGTATCGACTTCATTATATACATGCAGCTTATGGGTAAAGTATGTTGTTATTTATTATAACAGAGATGTTAACATTGATAATATGTTTGAAAATCGAATAGCGTCGCCTTAATTTCTCAAAGTCGTATCTTAAAGCACAAAATGGATTGTATAATACAAATTTGTAAGGCTGCTCTTACACCACATTTCCTTCATATTCACACACTAGCTTTTACCTGTTCTTAAATTATATTCACCTATTCTTAAATAAATTAACCCACCTGATAAGAAATTTAAAATAAATAGAAAGTTTTGGCATCACCTGAATAATCACTCTTTATCCGCTCACGCGATACATGCAGCCGTAGACATATGGTATGCACACCTAGAGGTGCCAGTGATGATTTTATGCCGATTTATCGGATATCGAAGTTATAACAGGTAAAAGAACTAATATTAATTGCTATTTCGGTAACTACTCTAGCAAACCATAAAGTTTTTAATGCCTGGGGTCTGTCATTTAAAAAAAATAAACAACTTCAAAAATACGTCACGACAATCGTGTGTGTTATTCTTTGGGCTGGTGATTTCGGTGTTTATTTATTGAAAACATACCGTAAGTAGCGTTTTTTAAGTTTATCCTGAATATAAATGTTTATAAACTATACTTTAAGGAGTAAGTTCATGGTAAACGTTAGAACCACTCAAACGGAATATTATCATATTTATCCAAGTGCACCAAAAATTTCATTAGTGCTTTTTAAATGCAGGATTTGCGATGTATTACTGCATTTTATTTGAGATGTTTTTGTTGGTAGTACGGAGGGTATTTAATTAGCAATGCAGAATAATAATTTTTATTTATAAAAACTTCTATTTAAACTGAATACTTTTCTAATTTGCGAAACCTAATAGCCGCCATTTTGCGGTATAAGGAGCGCATCGCGTGAGCGGTTATAGAAACGAGTTTGAGAAAGTAAGGCGATATTATACACGCAGGTGATACAGGCTCAACTGATGATGTTGGCTCATCTTCCGATGAAGGTGAATAAAAATTTGAACTATGATTTTTGTTATGGTTCAGAATTTTGCTATTTAACACAGGTTGTCTTTGTGAACTCTGTTAGTGTAACGACACTACAACAACAACTCGGGTTGGCATTGTGATCATTTAAAATACTTATTATTAATATTAAACTTACTTAATTGTTCTATCTAGAACTTAAAACCAATGATTTAAATGATTAATACAGTTACCGATGTGTTTAGTTCACATCCTTATTTACGTTGCGATGACAAGTGACAAAAGGTGCCTCTTATTTTGTCCGAAAATATCTTTAATTATTAAAATCTTTATTACCATGCTCATTGAAATGATCAAGTGACTTGACCGTGTAAATGATGTGACTCGACCGGTTAGAACGTTAAGAACGCTATCTCTGTCGGGAACGGGCAATGCATTCTTTCCCTTCCCGCATCACTAGTTACGAAAATTCATACGGCCCTAGGGCAACAATGACTTTTTTAAATTTCTTCTCTGAGCGGACAAACCCCCGTCGCCTGTCGCTAAATTCGCGTCGCGTCCCCAAACAACAGTGGACTGCTTTATTTATTTATTGCAAATAATATAACTACAGTAGGCTTTATTTAATATATCTTTTTTTTTTAAGATACACACTTATAGATTCCGCGGCATATGAATATTTCAAAGATTGTTTTGTCTAATTTGTATCACATTTTTCTGCTACACACAATTTTTTTTTAAATTAATGTAATAATAAATGAGTCTAATTTTCTTTCTTTTTAATTTTGTAAAAAAAAAGGAAAACATTGTATACCAGCATGCAATGGCAATCCCAAACGTTAGGACCATATAAATCCGTCCCTTTGTTTATTATTACCTATTTACCGCCCTTGTGACATAATGTACTATTTGGACATAAAGGAATACACGGATAACACGGAATAATAATGCAAGTATAATAGAATATATTATATTGCATATACAACAAGCGACCATGATGCTAAGTAACAATTCCAAACAGCTATATATATATATATTTGTGAATAAGTAACTGAACAACCACAACAGCTTATTTTTATTTAGAAAAGGGTATGGGAACCTTAATGCATGCATAATCTACGCATGCATATTAGAGTGGAGTGTAGTGCCAAATAAATAATGGTCTGATATGATGTGTCCAACGTTTTGGAATTCAATTCCAAGGTCTAGTAGATGATGATGTAGTTTTACAAAACTATTAGGGTGCAGGTAAACTACAAGCTCGTAAGAATGCCTTTAATTGATCCTTCGAAATTCGATGCACATAAATTAACCTCATAAAATATCAAAATTGAATTAATCGACCTCAGTGTGAGGTAATTTAAAAAGTTTACCTTCCAATGAAGGCATGAATTTACGGCAATGCGTTCTCTCAGCCCTAAGACATAGATTAGAATATATCAATGCAGAGCACCATCTTTATTAATTTCATTAAATACTTTACAGGAGTATCTGTGTGTAATTTTTTATTGTGTTCTTAACCATTGATTACTTTGAATAATAGCGCGGGCAATTTTTTAGTTACAAAGTGACGAGCGAACAAAACGCGCGCCTCGTGGTAAACGAGCACAGAAAATTAAATACAGTAGAAGTGGTTAGTTAGCGTCAGACGCGTACCAACTATAGGTCTCAAAAGACCTACTTGAGCTCAGCCCGCCATTTTTGCTTTGTATGGTATGGTTGTGTCATTATTTTGCGCAAATTCTCTAAAATCTAAAAAAAAATGTCTTACTGTGCTGTTTTAGAGTGCAAAAATGATAGCTGCACCAAAAACATTACCCGTATTTCATCATCGGTAAGTCTTATATTACTAAAATTTTAAGATTATCTATTCATTGAGATGTTAATCGGTTGTCCTAGTCCAGCTGGTCACAAGATGGCAGCATGTTGAATAAAATTTCAATATAAAATCAAAACGCCGTAACGTGCAATTTATTTATTTATTTATTTAAATTCACCAACGCTTAATACATTCAGTTACAACAATATTTTACACACATTTGACAGGGTGTTACAGTTAAAATGCCTAACCAATTACAGGTGAACATACCATGATGAGAGTATGAAAGTTAAGACAATTATTATTAATTCACTGTTCTTTTTTTACTGTACTTATATTACGTATGTTTACTGTATTAACAAATTAAATCATAAAATTAATATATATATAGCAATAAAGACATTGAATTTTCAACGACATAGCGACTGGGTATACTTTAAATTATATTAACAATCCTAAATTTGTTACATCTTTTTAAATTAGAAACTATGACCAATCAGTTTTGGCGACATCGGTTCCGATAGTAATCGAAACTTATGACACTTCCATTGTTGTTTTTCTTCCGTGTAAAGAACACACCTGCCGGCGCTTTAAATCGCAAAGATCTGACGGGCAGAACCACCGCCAGTCATCCTGAGACATAAATTGACAACTCTCGTATGCCTGTAATTTCACCCACTTACTTATCCTTCAAAATCGGAACGACGTAATGGTTACTTTACTGCTTGGCGGCAGAAATAGGTAAGTCGGCAGTGCTTTTCCGGACAAACTCTTTCACAAGTAACTCTACTGCGACTAAAATATATACTACAGTAACTTTTAAGTCGACGATCTTAGCATTCTCATAAATGCCTTAAGTTTCAAAGGCTTGCAGTAGACAGTCTTATCAATGTTATGTAGACAACGCCGATTTGATGCTTGTAGCTTAACCGCTCACGTGATACATGCAGCCGTAGACGCATACCACACCTAGAGGTGCCGGTGATGATTTTATACCGATTTATCGGATATCGAAGTTATAACAGGTAAAAGAACTAATACTAATTGCTATTTCGGTAACTACTCTAGCAAACCATAAAGTTTTTAATGCCTGGGTCTGTCATTTAAAAAAAATAAACAACTTCAAAAATACGTCACGACAATCGTGTCTGTTATTGTTTGGGCTGGTGATTTCGGTGTTTATTTATTGAAAACATACCGTAAGTAGCGTTTTTTAAGTTAACCCTGAATATAAATGTTTATAAACTATACTTTAAGGAGTAATTTCATGGTAAAGTTAGAACCACTCAAACGGAATATTAGCATATTTACCCAAGTACACCAAAAATTTCATTAGTGCTTTTTAAGTGCAGGATTTGCGTTGTATTACTGCATTTTATTAGAGATGTTTTTATTGTAGTACGGAGGGTATTTATTTAGCAATGCAGAATAATAATTTTTATTTATAAAAACTTGTATTTAAACTGAATCCTTTTCTAATTTGCGAAACCAAATAGCCGCCATTTTGCGGTAGGATGAGCGCATCGCGTGAGCGGTATAAATAATCATAATGCGCAAATAGTAAATGAAATTGTCAAATAATTACAAGGGTCTACAGATTACCCGGAACATTAGAGTAGCGCACTCGTGCAACCTGGTAGCACTACTTACTCTAGATGACAGTTATGCATGGTCAACTCGCTTATAGGTATATCTATATTTTAGCAGCAGTAGACCCCTGCCTCCAATCAGTAACGTGAACATTATTAGTGCGTTCCGGTTTAGAAGCGTACGGGTGATGATAAAATTACGGGCACATGGGATTTGTCAACTTATGTCTCAGGGTGACGGACGCAAGGGCAGTGCCCCTAAGATCTTTGCGATTTGAATCTAAAAAAAATATCCCAATGTACGGATCTCTATTTCTTTTTATGCAGTTGGCATACCGTTTGGCAAGGTTTGCTGGAGGACGTTGGTTCGAATCCGGCCTTTGTATTAACAATTATTTATTACAAACTAGTGGAGTAATTTCACAAAAATAATTGAATATCATGGTGGTCAAACATCGTAACATTCAGTAAACTTAAATATTAAATTTTTCTTTACGTTTGTTTTATCTTTGTATCAATAATAATAACAAACTATTTGATATTTCCTCAAAAAAATCTTAATTTGTATAAAAGTGTTAAACTGCTTATTGGTAAACTATATTCGCCACCGTAGACATTGATGGATGTTCTCAGTTGTTAACATCTTTCGTTGATCGCGATAGGGTTGTCACAATTTCATTTTATTGTACAAAAATCGCTTTGTTTTTTTCAGGATTATGGTGTTATGGTACGGGAAACATTTCTGATTTAATGTTCAATCATCAATCATAAGGTTTATTTTGTCTTTATTAATCTTTTTTTTTAGTGAAATAAGGCATAACCGAGACGTTCGATGTAATTAATTACAAGAATAAATATTACTGGTGAATAATTATCAAATATATATAATAGTGGTTTACAAGAATCTGAAACAATTTTTTTTTAAAACAGGCGAATTGCATTTGTTAACTATTTCTGATAGGACAACTACGATAAAACAAGGTAATGTCTAATTTTAATTTTGACATTAATGTACGTAAAAAATTTATATACCGTATTCCATGAATAATTTTAAATATACCACAGAATAAATTAGATATTTCATATTAAAAATCACAATTATCAAGGAAGTTTATTCCGATTGTGCGTAGTGTTGCTTCTTCTTCTTATCGTATCGATGAAATGCACCATAATACTGTTACATATTAAAAGGATTTGCCAATCGATTTAAAGTGCTCCCCGACTGTTGCCTGGGGTGCGCCAGACACACAGGAAAGGAATGGTATGTAGTACTGGGAGGTTTCGTTCGTGCACCCTAAAGTAGTGTTGCTAAAAATATTATATTTCCTCATTTAACACGCGAGCTTCATAATCTAATACCCTACTGCATAAGAGATGAACGCATAACATTTTTTTTTAATTCTGAACCCCTCCTGGTCTCAGATCTCTTCCTTGGACTTCGACTTCTCTCTATTCGGGGCAATATAAACTATTTTTGTAAATAAAAATCACTCTTTTCTAGACGACAGCTTTTTTCATGATACCTGAAAGATAACTATAACATACACACTCATAGTCCCGCACTAGGGAAACCCTGTGTCGCAGGTGGCATGGATATACACATAGACAACCACAAATAACTCCCGAGAAACTCACGAGAGAAATATAATATTTAGGCCATACAAGTACTATATACAAGTACCCGGCCTGGAAATCGAACTCGCGACTTGTGTGTGTCAGATCAGCATGATAACCAATCGAACACAGAGACAGTTAAAGAAAAAGGATAGAGTTCTAACAAATTTTTACTATAGTATTAATTTGCCTAAAACTACTTTGAATTATGTTGTCCAGTTTTTCCCATAGTAATTATTTAGTCCACAGGTTCGCTTTTTACAAAGAATCTGTTAAATAAATAAAATGTATTTGGAATTCACTTTAAAGTTATAAATATTCGTTATTGTTAGTATTTTTATTTGTTGATGACAACAGGACCTTGCTATTCTTATAAAGCTTATTCGTCCATAGACAATACTTTAAAATACTTTCATATACAGTAAACATACTTTTACAGTACGTGTCTTTAATAGACTACCAAGTACCATGATAAATCGGGGAATTATATACTTTTTAGCAACACTAGGTACAATTGGAATAAATGGTTTTGATAGTTGTGATATTTAACATTCCGTAAATGAAAAATATCATGTATACGAGGGTTTCTTAACTCTTTGCACTATGCATTAATTAAAAATTGGTATTATACAATATGATATAATATAATAATAAATAGGTCTGTGCGCGAGAACTTTTTGAATTTTCGCGCCCTTTAACGGTCATCATTATTGGAGCGAGCGAAACGCTCGTAAGCACCTTTACCGTCGACGCCTTTAACGTTCTAATGATGGTTCTAATTCAGCATATGCAGCAGCAACTTTCACACCAACTATTTATTCATATGTAATGTTTAATCGCAAAGAACAAAAGCTGTTAAAAGCTGAACCTCGTTTTTTTATTCTTTGAAATTAATTTACGAGGGGTCCATGAATAAAAAAGGTTAAGAAACCCTGATGTATATGATAAGTATAACTACAGATATTTACAGGGTTCTCTTTTCGTGTAATAAATTATGCTTCAAAATTGAATCGTTTCACGGAAGAAGCCTGAGCATGGGTCTATTCGACGGATTATGCCATAATTCACTGTTCTGGCACAATGCCGATTTTGTGTTAAAACTTTAAGATCTTGCAATATTCATATTTCCATTATAGGATAACCTCACCGATGACAACATATTACATACACCCAAACCCGTTTACATACACAGACTGTACACAAACATACGTTCTTTCACACACACTCCACTTTTTTTTACAATTTATTACCTTCGTGTGTAGTTATCACTACAGTGTTTTTTTAATGGGACAATATGGGGAAATCCGAAACCGTAGAAGATACATGAAAACTGTCTTAAGAACCATTAAGTTTTTTTTTTGTGAAAACAATTTTAGCATAGTACATTTTTTGGTTAAGCGTGAGTTGTCCATAAAAATGAATAAAATTGATCAAAATTTTTTTTAGTACTGATCTACTCAACTTCTGCTTTCCCAATTTTTTTCTTTCGATAGAATGAAGACGTCCTTATAAGAAACTGAGTTTATTAACATTAAATAGTTATTTGTTATGCAAGGCTGCAAAGTTGTTGTTTGACGCGAGTGCTTGTATTGAAACCTCAGCAAGCGAAGGAAGCTAAGATTAAAGCATGAGCTAAGCGAGTGGTTCAAAAATAGAATCCTGAGCGTAGCGAGGGTTTCTAAGCATGAGCCGCAAAACAACTTTGCTGCCGAACGAAACAGAACTTTTCACCTCACTAATTTGTAAGTAGTGAGGAAAATGGTAGATGAAAGAAAAAAAGTTGAACTATAACAAATCAGTTTTATGAAAACAAATTAGTTATCGTTGTCAATTTAATGTCAACAATAATAAGAATAAAATATACCAACGGATTTATCAAATCGAGTAGTTGAACATGTCCTAATTATTTTTTTCATCGATAGAAAAAATTTGGTGCACCACAGTCCACCGTCAAGTTCCAATTTCAAACACTTTTCCCACACTAGCATGGAAAAACCGCTTTTGCGCGCAGATTTCTAATGAGAATGAATACCCTTTCCCAGATGAAAAAAAAAATCAGACCGACACGCATGGCGGCTTCCCATGGCCCGTGACCTGCGTTGCGGCGGGACGAAAAAGTCCAGTCATATCTAGTGGTAAACTACACACCTACCCACAACAGACACAGTACTACTCAGACTTTAATCTGAGAAGCACTGCCACTGCACCCGTCCCCATGAGACATAAATTAACATGTCCCATATGCCTGAAATTTCATCAGCACCCTCATCCTTTCAAACCAGAACGCAGTAATGGTCATATTGTTGAACGGCGATAGAAATAAGCATTCTGCCAGTACTTCCCTGGACTTACATTTTCAGAAGGAGCTACTGAAGACTGACTTCATGCTTCAGAATAAACAAAAAAAATTAAAAAAAAAACTCTACTTACATAATACATGGTATCTTCAAATTACGTGACATTATTACACGAGGAACATTTTAAGATAATGTTTAACTTTAGTGCCCGTACTAGTTTTAAGTAAAACTGTATGACAGACAATCAATTCAATGTGGGAGAACTCCTAGTGGAACAGGAGTATCGTAGTTTTCTTTTTCAAAAAGGAGACAAATCTTTACTTAAAAACTACAGACCCATCTCACTTCTGAGCCACGTATATAAGCTGTTTTCTAGAGTCATTGCGAATAGTCTCGCCAGAAGACTCGACGAGCTTCAACCACAGGAGCAGGCCGGGTTTCGACGGGGATACAGCACCATGGATCACATACACATAGTGAGGCAGATTATATATATATATCGCAAATAGTAAAATGTATCAGTGACAACGTGCTTTTAAAATAAAAGTGAGACACTTCACAGGACACAGACAGTTGAGAAATTTTTGAAAATCATATGGTGCGTATATTATTTTTGATGCAGTTTTAATTGTCATCAAATGTTTCATAACTTGCGCTTTACATTTTCGTGCGGTTTCCTGATGTGCTTGTCATAAGTCAACACCTGCTTTTTAGTAGGGCTTCATCATCATCATCAACCTTTTTATACAACCCACTGCTGGGCATGGGTTTCCTCTCAAGCAAAGATTTAGATCATAGTCATATTTCCTCTCAAGCAAAGGTTCAGACCGTAGACCAATAGGGTTGGGAACTTCACACGTTTTCCGAGTTTTGTGACCCTTCTTCGATGTGCAGGTTTAATTACGACGTTTTTTCTTAAACCGAAATTCTCATGGTAAATTTCGAATGAAACTTCGCACATAAATTCTGAAAAACTCAGAGATGCGAGTCCGGCCTCTGCTTGAGGGATGGTAGGTCACTATTAGGCTACTAAACGCTGTGGAAATCATTTATCAGACCATCACATATCTTGTCACCCTCTGCAGACCAAGCGGAAAAGACATCATCGTAAATATCACTCAGAAATTTGAATTCTTTTTCAGTATAATTGTTGTCACGCACAGGAGATTCTAAGAAAAAACATATTTGATAGTAACATGCTTTAATTACGAAATCAGAATAAATCGTGTACATTTATTTTTTCAAACAAACTAAGGTTACAGGCTCTTTACAGGTCAACCAATTATGTCTTATATTAATGCAAACTACTCTATTACACTCAGAGTTAAACATTTAAAAAATCGAATCTGCCAATTTGCGAAGTATCTAGCGTAGATCAACATTGTAGCTCGATAGACTCGATATATGTTTTCTATACAAAACCATGGAAATTGGCACATTCGATAGCTCTAACATTAGAAACAAACACGTATACTGTCGAAAGTGACAGTTACAACTTTGTCGAAATTACATCCACCTAGAAAACTATCGAATCTCCCCTTTTCGATAGTTTTTCTTGTCAGACCAGCCACTTCACGTGACCAGGTCACTTGGATAAGAAAAAACGACACAAAGAACTAATTATTTTAAAAAAGTTTAGAAACTAGTTACATAAGTGATATTTTAGATCATTTATTTTTGATATTATGAAGGGATATAACAAAATTGTAAATACTTACCGAGTTAATTATATTTTCTTTCGTTAGACGTGGTTTCACCGTGACGTTGTTGTTTATGTTTTAATACGAAATTAACCACACATCTACCTCGGCTATTCCTTTTTAAACTCCGTTTAAAAAAAACAAAGAGCAAAACAAAAAATAAGTAATTAAAACAAGCTAAAAGTAAACGAAAGAAACATGCCCTCACTCTCTCACATCGCATCGCGGCGAATACTCACGATTCGGTCAGTTACGAACAGTGCACGCACACCGTCGCTTTAGAACAGTATCGCGACAAACATTATCGAAACTGCCTCCGTGGCCGAACGGTTACCATGCCGGACTGCCACGCAGAGGTCCCAGGTTCGATTCCCGGGCCGGGAGAAATGTTTGTATGGCCTACATTTATTTCTCTCGTGAGTTTGGGTGTAATTTGTGGTTGTCTATGTGTGTGTCCATGGCACCCGCGACACAGGGTTTCCCTAATGCGGGGCTATGTTGAGTGTGTGCGTTATTTAAAAAAAAAAAAAAAAAGAATAAGGTACAATACCTTATTCGATAATGTTTGTCGCTCATAGTGTGAAGTACCGATAGTACTTAAATTAAAACTTCCCTTAATATGGTTTTTTTTTTGACTAAACTGTATATTTTTCTAATAGTTTATCATATAGGTACTCTTACAATTGATGCAATAAAAAAAATTGCTTTTGCACTTTCGATACTGTTTATTACGGCAGTCGATTTATCGAAATTTTCTGGTGTGCGGTTCGTAATATGTAACAACAAATGACATATTTTTATTCGGTATAACGCTCAACAGATATAATTAATTTATAACACCTTAACAAACTTGAATTGTTATAAAAACATCATTTTATGCGGTGATATAAATATAGATATCGTAGCTTCTAACAATGACAAACGTAATACTACTCACATAATAAGTATCTTACCGTTTTAGCGAGGCACAGCCTACTACCCGGTCACACTGCTGTAACCCAAGGCAAAACCTGTTTGGATCACATGATGATTAAATCTAAATTAAATCCTACATGTTTCGTATTTGATTCGTCTGTCACTGATCATCAATGTGTTGCACTTAGTATTAAACCTAACACTATGCTGGAATACTTATCTAAAAGCGTTTTAGAATAAACTATGAACTCATGGACGTCGCAATAGATCATCTCAATTTTTTATCAATCTTAAAAGAAATTAACGTAAACATTGCCACTAATTTATTAATTAATTTATTAAAAGAAGCAATTAGTAAAAATTCCAGACTAGTCTACACCCCTGACAGGAAAAGAATCTATAAGCCATGGATCACTAAAGCTCTGCTCAAATGTATCTGCGAAATCGCGACAATCTCTTCAAAAAACTTAAAAATGATCCTAATAACGAGACTTTGAAGGTAACCTACAAGAGATATAGAAACTTTTGTACCTCTCTTATCAGGAAAGCTAAAAGGTCTTATGAAAAACGCGAAATTGAGAACAATAAAAATAATAAAAAGTCACCGTGGAATGTTATTAAAACAATCTGTGGTCATAATAAAACGGTGGATCATTCTTCAGGCTTGATTGGGATTCAGGACCCGCAAAAAAGCATCGATGACGTTAGTAAATTCTTTGTGAGTGTCGGTAAAAAACTTGCTGGACGATCCCTTCCAAACGCACTCCCATCTGACCTAGTTTCTAATGCTACACCGACCTCCAGCAACTCGCTTGTTTTACTGCCTACTGATGTGGAAGAGGTTGCAGGACTCATTGTGAAGCTTAAAGATGATAGCGCTGTGGGTCTGGATCAGGTGTCGGGCAGGTTTTTAAAGAGATATGTGCATATTCTCGCTTTACCAATTTCACACATCTGCAACTTAGATCTCTCAACCGGCGTCTTCGCTCGGGCGCTCAAGACTGCGCTCATAAAGCCTATTCAGAAGGGTGGGGACAGAGGCTGTGCCAATAATTTTAGACCCATCTCCATTCTTCCAGCTATGTCTAACGGTTACTTAGAATCTCACAACCTAATATCACCTTCTCAATTTGGTTTCCGTACTAGATTATCCACTAATGATGCTGTTTACGAACTGGTCGATTCTATAGTGACCAACCTTGATAATAAAAGGAAAGTCTTACTATATTTCTCGACTTAACAAAAGCATTTGACACAGTTTCTGTACCCCATCTCATTTGCAGGCTCGAGGAGCTGGGGGTGACAGGAATTCCTCTTGATCTTTTCAGGGATTACTTGACTGACTGGAAACAGTGTGTTGGGATCGATCATCGGCTGAGCGATGAATTCCCCGTCACCTACGGCGTTCCCCAAGGTAGTATTGTTGGGCCTACCTTGTTCTTGGTCTTTATTAACACCCTGTGCAACCTTAAGCTTCCCTATATCAGGATTCTGACCTTCGCTGATGATACGGCGCTTTTCGTCAGTTGATGGAGGTGGAGTGAGGTCTTTGCCTTTGCGCAGAATGGTCTCAATGTCGTGTGCACCTGGTTGCGACAGAATCTGTCAACCCTGAATGTTTTAAAAACCAAATATATGGCTTTTGCACTTCGATCCCATCTTCTGCCGTCATTGGATTTAACTCTCAGGGTGTATACTTTTTGTAACCTTAATCACCTAGACAGCCCTTGTCCTCATATTATTAGAACTGAATCAATTCGATACCTAGGCATTATCATAGATCATTCTCTTACTTTCAAACCCCATATAGACTCTGTATTACCTCGTCTCCGCAAGCTTATCTACATTTTCAGGACGTTACGGTATGTGATTGACCGGAAAACTCTGACCACTGTCTACTTTGCCCTTTGCTAATCAGTTTTAGGGTATTGTATAACGTCATGGGGTGGAGCCTCTAAAACTCATCTTATTGAACTAGAACGGGCTCAACGAGCTATTTTGAAGGTGGGAGCTGGTCTTCCTTACCGTTACCCAACTAGCGAACTCTATAAGCTATGGGAAGTGCTTACCGTTAGACAACTATTTGTATGTAACACCGTCCTCAAAAAATACTCCCTACTCGCATTTCATCCTAATATCACCAAGGATAAACGAAGAAAGGGTACGGTCTGCCAATCCCATTCTGTTAATACCAGTTTTTCTCAACATTTCTTCTGTTTCCTCGCTCCTTACTTGTACAACAAATTAAACACAAAGCTTTCTTTTTACGCTCTCCCAAAATCTCTCTGCAAAAAAACTGTATCTGATTGTATTAAAACCCAAAATTATGAGGAGACTGAGCAACTTTTTCTTATTCCTCAAATAAAACATCTCTCATTTCACTGTTCCCAAGTCGTAGCTCTCTCGCCTCAACACATTCGCACACTATACATTCCACACACCCCGTACAATTCTTACACACCTAATCAGTAACACGTAAGTAAACTCACACTTTTCATATTGTGAATTTACTTAGTGTTAAACTTGAGAAAGTTATTTAAATACTTAGTTTAGTTCACTATTACTTTTTATTATTCTAAGTCTGGAATATTCCACTAACTTTTATATATTTCTATCCTTTGTCACAACGTCAGTGCCACAACCAAATTGCTGAATTGCAGAGTGGAAGCCTGGTGACCTGTAATTCAGGTTTTTCTATACCTATCTCGCACCAGTCTCCACCACCAGTCACTCACAAAACAGTGTGACCAATTTTTAATCTTGTATTAACCTTAAGTTCCTTACTCTTAAGCCTGTTTTATGATTGAGAAATAAATAAAACATCATTCATTCATTCATTTATGGTATACAGACATTTGATATATTCTTGCATGATATAAAGGCCACTGGGGATAATAGACGATTGATATAATAACTTTCTATCTAATATACCGATGGCATAATGTTCATTTTATATAAACACTTCAGATATAACATTCACTGAGTATAATGTATTTTAAATATAATTCCAGTGGTGTTTAGGTACAATAGTGAATGAGCCGAATTTGTTTGCATTTGCTAGTTGATTCGACCTCCTTGTGTGTTTAGGTTAGATTAGTATATAACAGCGTTGCACAGCAGTGCGAGCGCAGCATGCATGCCGCGGCAGCGGCCGACGACTGCCAGAACCGAATTTGTTTGCATTTGCTAGTTGATTCGACCTCATTGTGTGTTTAGGTTAGATTAGTATATAACAGCGTTGCACAGCAGTGCGAGCGCAGCATGCATGCCGCGGCAGCGGCCGACGACTGCAAGAACCGAATTTGTTTGCATTTGCTAGTTGATTCGACCCCCTCTTGTGGGTTTGGGTAAGATTAGTATATGCAATTAAATATCCTGCTTAAAGTTTTAATAAATATATTAAAACCACTCACAAACAACAATAAATAAAGAATTGTCATATTTTTCTTTCAGGTATATTTGCTAATTTGTTTAGTTAAGCGCTTCAATTATTCGTAAAACGAAATATTGTGTTGTATTATTTAATACATTAATACATTATTAATTATTAATTACATTATTTAATACACCAGCCCGTTACACCAAGTACCAAGTTAATACATTATACTGGTAGTAATTATGCCGTTTGTACATTATATCACCAAATCATTATATCTAATGTTTGTTATACTGAAGGTTTATTATACACATTGAAATCAGTGTTGGGCGTCAATCAATTAAATTTCAATCAGAAATTCAATCAGATTAAAAAATAAATTTTTTTACTTGTTCTAAGAAACAATTGAAACTAACAATTAAAACCAAAAGTAGCAAATAAAAGTGTCATTATGAATATGGGTGAGGGGGTTGGTTAGGGGGTAAGTTGAGTGGGTTACCTTACCCACCCCTAACCCATATTCATAATGACACTTTTATTCGGTACTTTTGGTTTTAATTGTTAGTTCAATTGTTTTTTAGAACAACTAACCCCAACCCAACTAACCCATCCGCAATCCACCCCCTAAACCATTCCCCACCCATCCCCTAACCCACTCCCAAACTCACCCCTAACCCCTCCCAACCCAAACCATAACCCACCCCCTAACTCACCCCGAACCCACCCTCTAACCCACCCCCTAACACATTATATATATATCTTCCATTACACACTCAAATATTCTACCATGATTAACAAACTTAATATCTTTTGGTATGACAAAATTATTTTCATCAAGTGAACTGTATGATACACTCACAAACGAATTTTAATAATTCCATTGTGTTTTTTGAGCGGCGCAAAGAAGAAATAAAATTTCCTTTGTGACGATATTGTATTGTGAAGCCTCATATTATTGAATAGGAAGATAAAACGAAAAAAAAAACACAACTTCTGAACAAAATAACAGGTTTAAAAGAATTCCGAATAAATTTTTCATTATTACATTTCAACGATATTGTATAACGAGTCTCCGTGTGATGAAAGAGAATTGTATGAAAACATTTTTGTCTCCTAAGTGATATTGTTTTAATCAAATGTAATCGAGATAAAATACCGCTTTTGAGTTTTGCGTTGGCGAGAATTAGAAAAAACGAGAACATTGCGTGGATACACTGAACCAAGACACTGGACAAACTTTTGGAGGGCCAAAATCAATCAAATCGAGATAATTACTAAGTAAAACGATTTTAGATTACAAAAACCTTCAGTCCCTATTGTAAAATTGTCATTTGGTTTTCGACAAAGATAATTATCCGCTCACGCGATTCATGCGTCTCTGGAAGCATACCATACCTAGAGGTGCCGGTGATGATTTTATACCGATTTATCGGATATCGAAGTTATAACAGATAAAAGAACTAGTATTAATTGCTACTTCGGTAACTACTCTAGCAAACCATAAAGTTTTTGATGCCTGGGTCTGTCATTTAAAAAAAATAAACAACTTCAAAAATACGTCACGACAATCGTATGTGTTATTGTTTGGGCTGGTGATGTCGGTGTTTATTTATTGAAAACATACTGTAAGTTGCGTTTTTTAAGTTTACCCTGAATATAAATGTTTATAAACTATACTTTAAGGAGTAATTTCAACATTAGAACCACTCAAACGGAATATTATCATATTTACCCAAGTACACCAAAAATTTCATTAGTGCTTTTTAAGTGCAGGATTTGAGGTGTATTACTACATTTTATTTGAGATGTTTTTGTTGTAGTACGGAGGGTATTTGTTTAGCAATGCAAAATAATAATTTTACTTTTTAAAACTTCTATTTAAACTGAATCCTTTTCTAATTTGCGAAACCAAATAGCCGCCATTTTGCGGTAGGATGGGCGCATCGCGTGAGCGGTTATTAGAATGTACATTGAATTAAAACGTTAATCACGTAATCGATGGCACATGATTTGATGTATCCCGACCTCACCTGACCTATATAATTTCAGATGGGTAACTTATTAGGCAAGACGGGGCGACGGTAAATGGACACGAGAAGTCACGGAGCACATTTCATACCGGGAAAAAGGTATGAAAAATCAGATAGCACTGCGATGACAGTGAGAAGCTTTTTTTTATTTATTTATTATTCAAAATTACAACGTATTACTTATTACAAAAAGTCGCCAAACTGCTGTGCGGTTTGTTGGCGACATGTGCACTCTTACTTAATAATACCTACTTTACTATATTTAACATTATACAGTATTAATTGAACTACTAACTTATTAAATAAAAGATAAAGATTATTTTAAAAGGTACGCCTTTAACTTACGTTTTAGCGCATATTTACTTAATTTTGTATCATTTCTAAGCCAATCAATGTCGTTATATATTTTTGGAACTAAATAGCGTGTACATCTTTTTCCATAATAATTATTTGCTTTAAACTGTACTAGTTTACCCTGCCTTACTCTTTTTGTCATGTACTTATTTTTAAACCTAACTTTATACTTATCGCTATAGTAATTTTCCAACACTCTCAAATACCTACACTTAACTTCTATAGGTATGACCCTACAGTAACTAAATAAGTAATTGTACTCTGTGTGATTACATTTTTCTATTACTTTTTTGCACACTAAATGTTTTATCAGACTAATTTAACGTAAGCTTAGTATGATAGATAACCTAGGCAAATGTACACGGTCGAGAGCAGGTTAAGTTTGCTACTATAAATTTAAATTCAACGATCCAAAATCCGAAGTATCAAGATAGGTGGACTCTTGACTGTACACATCTGAAACTTAAATTAAATCATCATACATTAATCAATTCATAGATTTTTCTGACTGGCGATAATATGACGAAAAAGCCGTTAAAACCAAAAACATAGACATATAACAAACGCATAAAGAAATTCGTAAGGTTGTAATGGTCAGCTCCAGTCGGTTTGAGTGAGCATGAGACTGGTTTGGTGGGTGTGAGTTCTCGTTGACCCGACGATGCGTGTAAAATTTATAAGCGAGGAGAAGGAAGGGCGCCTTACACACAACGAAAACAAGTTTCAAGTAGAAATAACCAGAATGCTTTATTTTAAATTTACTTTAGTTACAATGTTACAGTTTAAATCTAAGGGTACAGTATGGAGAACTAGTATTTTTACTTCCCCGAGTTTACAAAGGGAGAGTACGGATATTTTTACTGCCCTTATTAGTTACATACAAAAGATTATCTTTAAGTATACTTAGAGCTAATACACTGCACTAAGAGTTTATGAAAGTACATGAGTGACACATGGACACTTCACTTATACGTCACTGACCTGGAGTTTACCGGATGTACATTTAAGTTCCATACCAGATCCGCTGCGAAGACAGCGTAGTTGCTACAGGAGTAACGTAGTTATACGTAGATGCCGACCACCCGTGGAGCTCATGACACGTGGTCGGGCACAGCCGAACAAAAGTTACAGCAGCATAGTCTCAGCCATTCAGTTGAAGGCGAGATTCGAAATTACAAGTACCAAAGGTACAAAATAGAAAGAAAAGAAAACTAAAACCCTGCAACAAAACAGATTGTTACAGTACATTGATATAAATGACGAAGCATCTAATGAAGGAAAGAATCCAGAGGTCAACTCACCATGCGGTCCGGTGGCACGGGTTTTACATTTGGTACAGGGTTCGGAGACCCATAATTACGGCATCTGGCTATTCCTAGTTTATTTTATTTAAAAAGGCATTGGGGGACCATGCCCCCAATGGGATAAATCACCGTAGTAGATGTAATAAACTGGAACACCTTACTCGCCGACGTGTCGAACAGAAAAGATGAGCTTCCGCCGAATTCCTCCTAAGAGATGTTACCCGCGAACAACGCCACAGACAATCTATCGAATCATCTATATACAGCTCCAAAGTCTTATCACCTAAACCCGCTAGAATACATGGCGATTCCAGGTTTACGTAGATTACCTTACAGGAAAAACTTGGCAACCTAAATGGCGGCGTTCGACATGGAAATATTAAAGAAAAGCTATAATTTACATGAGACTCGACTACAAAAGTAAAATCGAGTTAATTGGTACGCAGCACTAGTTTTCTGTGATACCAAACAAGAAAAATTAGCCAGGGTTGGTGTTTTCAAAAATATGTCAAACTACAGGGTACCCATTCACGCTATTGATTTTATAGAAAAATCGTTCACCAACAGGTACTACATATGTGAATGGTTTAAATAATAGATTACACCAACACGTAAGAATTTCAATTAATTTACTAAATATTTTTAAACTATAATGTCAAAGTGACATGTTGTACAAGAATGTTGAAATTACCAAGGAGAGAAGATAAATTTTGTTTTTGTTTTGGTATTTAAGAGATCTACCAAAAAAAATGTGTTACAAGGTGTACGGACTCGATCTGTAGAGTCGTTGTCCTGGATTGGCACACAGACGCAGGTTCGAGTCCTGTCATATCAAAGGAATTTTTCTTTGTCTACGATCTTCGTATTAATAATTATAACAAACTAAGACATTATAATATACATTACAAACAATATTACTCAAATTTAAATTATCTCAAAGATTATCTCAATTATCACACACACTATTATTTTCGTTGTATTTTAATATAATTAATTATCTAGTATAACTTAAGTAGCCGTAAATGACCAGGGGGTCGATTCAAAACCTTACGATAACTCAGTTGTCGGCAGATTCGATTTGATATAGTACGATTTCTTTTCATTTTTATTCACAACACCCGAATCGAACGTCAAACTGTCGTATTCGAAACCGGATCGAAATGATGTCGCTCTCGTACGATTACTCGAACTTCTCGACCGACAAAGACTACAAACGTTATTCAGGACACAGTTATCGAATGAAAGTTACCGAACGTCCTATTGTTTACAAACATTGACTTACAATTATATGGACGTCGGGTCCGCGCTAAAAAGTGTCCACACTTGTAAGGCGCTAAAATCGTATACAGAGCGCCAAACTCCGCTTTAGTCTTCATTTGTTCTACTGACAGCGCGATACTGCGATGACATTACAATTTAAATTTCGAATAGGTTGACTTGGAACATTTTTTTCGTGGTTTTTGTATTAGACCCGTCGTCCATTTATTTGTAAGTCAATGTTTACAAAGCAAGAATTAATATGGAAATCTGGATTTTGTTCAATTTTATTGATTTATTTTAATGCAAGACTAATGCATTCCTATATTTTAGGCCTTTAAAGTCATAAAAATGTATATAAAGAATCTTCATTTTTCTAATAATTTATTTGACCGACTAATTCCGTAAATTCTGCTGGATAACAATATCGTATCCGGATCGGAATCAAACGTTTAACTGAATAGCTCGGGAAGCGCCCTTCGATTCGAGAACGATATCTAATCGAACGATTCGTTTAAAATATCGATGAGTTCTGAATCGGGGTCCTGGTCACATAAAGCCCTAACAAGCCTAAGCCTAATCAAGAAATATATCTTTCAAGTCCATCAGACAGTGAAATTAAAATAAATATTCATTTCATGACTGAATCTTTATACTACTGACAATAGAGCTGATGATAATTATTATTATTAATACAAAGATCGAACACTCAGAAAAAAATCTTTCGATGCGGTCGGATTCAAACCGACCGTGCCGGACGCTTTACCAGCTAAGCAACGGAACGAACCAGCGGACCTCACGAATTATTCTGTGCTTGTTGTTGTGTCTTTGTATTTGGTTTTTCAACGACTTTTTAGTCCGGCCGGATCGAAGGATTTTTTTCTGAGTGTTCGATCTTTGTATTAATAATTATAACAAACTAGTGGAGTAATTTAACAAAAATAATTGAACATCAATTCAATAAAAATTTTAAAAAGAGCTGATGATCATTGAACGACTTAATAGATATTCATCGAACCTAGCTAAGAACCATCCAGTTTAATCCATCTGGGAACTACTATACCACTGATAGACGTACATTACACAAAGGCTTTAAATAACTCCCTTCTTTATTATGTAGAGGCTTCAGTAGACGAGGTGAAACACGGCAGCAGTTGGTCAAAGTGGGCTAAGATGGACATAGTAGCAAGCAACCTTTTAGCTCCAATGAACAGCACTTCAATATTGTAGATAAAACTCGTCCTTGACAAAACTAACGGACTTAATTTACAATTTAAAAAGAAACTATTGATATTACAACCTAGAACATAAAAATCTAAGTTGAATTCGTCCTTACACTGGTTCCATGGCAAAAGAATCGGTGCCTTTTGTGGGACGCTACGTGTCAGAACGTTTGCACCGTCCTATTTATGTCACACTCTCAGATTCGCGGGGTCGGATGTGAAGTATGCGGCAAAATTGAAACATGCCAAGTATGCCTTGGAACCTACGTACGATTTTGTGCCAATCGTAGTGGAGATTGCGGGGACTTGGAGTGCGGAGGCCAAAAAATTCATCAAGTAATTTGGTCGGCGGCGAAGAGATAGAGGCTTGAGTCGCGCTCTGGATCTTACTTAGTGTAACAAATTTCGTTGGCCATTTAGCGTGGTAATGCCGCCAGCGTTATAGGAACGTTTGAACCAGCTAAGTGTCAGAGCGATCCTTTTTCATTGTTATAGTTAGATAAAATGGCTAAGTCTCGCGAATTGCATTATTGATTTTTATACGACGAAGCATGTTGCTGTTTTATATTTGTGTCTACCTGACAAAGCCTACGTTGCGAATCGACATTTGTAATTTAAAAAAATATGATTTTGTATATAACTCTTTGTTCTTCGTAATTGTAGATAAAGAGACGCATTGAATGCTTGCTATTTGTTTATAGTGTGGTGCACAGGACATGTTTATGGCATAAGGGGTACCACAACTCACTTTACATTGAAAAGCGAGAATTCTCTCTTTTATATAAGCTTTTTTCGTTTTTTGTCTGTCTACGTACAGCACTCGGAAATCCCAATACCTAAATTGGCAGAGACAATCCCAGGCTTTCATCCAGGCCCTTTCAGGAAACGTATGGCGCAGAGATTCGATCTAAAATGCTTTCAAATTAATCAAAGCCTTTTGTTCAAGTGTTAGAACCGAAATTCCCTTTTCTTGTGTTTATTTCTTACAAGAAAATGAAAAAAGTATAGTGGGTTGCAGACGTGTCGGGCGCATGTCTTTTGTTTTTTAGAATGTACTGACATCAAACGATTGTGACTAGACATAATATTATTTAAGCAAAGAAAGAAAATTATTTGTAGAACTTGATTTATATTTTATGATTAATATAATGGAATAATACGGAAACAAAGTAAATGTATTCCAAGTAAAGATGAAAATTCGGAATGTAATAAGACAATGTCAAAATATTCAGAATAATATTATTTAAGAGCATTCCAAAGATAGCAATCTTGTTTATGTTCTCAAAAAGAAATCCAATTACCTGTTTTATTTCTTCTAAGAGCAAGACCACGTTTTCATTTAATTTAAATATTATCTTGTCTAGGTTTATCTCAACTCCTGTATTATTAATCGAAATCGCCTCGGAAAATCGATATATGAATAATTTCAATATGGCCGCAATTTTGACGATGTATTTTTTAAATGGTACTTACTACCATGGTACAACAATTTTACTTATTACAGATTTGATCAAGTTAATGATCGTATATTAGTTGCTTATACAGACTTACCTGTTAGATCCAAAGCTAAATTATTTACATCATAACATAGCATTTAAAATTCTGAATCGAAGCCAAATTCCTGTGTCAAAATTGTGACGGTGTGACCTCCTTACATCGTCATCCCACCTTTTTATCGCCTTTCTCCGGTTCCTGGTCACTCGTATTTAAATTTAAATTTTGAATTGTTCCATTGCTCTTTTGCCTCGCGTTCTGATTTTGTTTCGTTCAAACCGTCTCTATCGCGATAGCGTACGGAGCTGGTTAAAATTCAATCGCATCTTATTTTGATTCCTTTGCTAATTTTATAATCACTAGTAATCTAAATCTTCTTTTTCTTCCTGTCCTTATCCCACGCTAGGTGGGGTCGGCACAACATGTATTTTTCTTCCACTCCCCCTATCAGCCGTCATTTTTTTACTCTCACCTTTCTCATCCATGTCATCTTTCACACAATCCATCCAGTAGTCATCTAAATGCCACTACAGCCTTATCATGTACCTATGAATACGTATCCGTAATTCAGTACATCTCGGCCCTTTTGGGCCTTACGTCTTTGTCACCTTTTCTTTCCTTAACCGAGTTGAAATAAATTTGTGGACCTGAAGTTTTCTGTTTTACTGCCGTGAACCTGGTCACTAACGTAATAGGGATTAGCCCGCAAGCAGCCCAGCAACGGTACACGCGATTTTCACTTTTTATCGCCCCGCGTCGGGTGCCAGGGTACGTGAGTGACAGTGGAACGACACAAAATTAGAGTGTGAGACAAAAGAACTATGGTACAATTCAAAATTTAAATTTAAATACGAGTGGCCAGGAACCGGAGAATGGCGATAAAAAGGTGGGATGACGATGTAATGAGCTCATACCATCACAAAATTGTGAGTTACGTCTACTTGTGCCCAAGGGGATGTGTTGGATTCGACATTTCAATAGGATTTGAGTTGCTTAATTTCAGCTACATTCTGTTTCATACAAAAGTCCGATTTGTGCCACACGACGACGCAAATGAGTTGTCTGCCGACTCACGCGCGTAATTGTGACCGAATTTCGGTCGCACTGTGTGACTTGCTTGTGCGGTTGAATAGAGGGGTGAAGGAAACATATTAGGATGGGTAACCTATCACAAACTGGAATTTCTTTTTTCCGAATTTCATCACTCCGAAAACGGTTCGATTTTTTTTCATTAGTGCGATGACAGTTTTGGTATAAATTTGCAACACAGAAATGTCTTACAGCAGAAGTATGGTTTGTCTGAAAACCTATTATTAGAATAATTAGTACACATACGTATTCTTTAGGCAGAAGTTTGTTTGGTCTACTTATGTTTGTTATACTGTCTGTTTTTCATATAATTTAGATTGCTGAAAATTCGTTATGACAAAATTATTATTCTTCGATAAAATTGTACCGACATACAATTTTACCGTACAGCTCCAAAATTCTGGATTGCACTTTGCGGGTGCACTGCAAGTCCACTTACGTAATTTTCGTCATAGCAATGTGGTATGTTTTTGCTGTCATCTGAAATGTAATTTAAAAACAATGGTCTTGAGTATTCAATGAATAACTTATAACTGAATTGAGGAGAGTACCAGCACCGTATTTGTTTGCTTCCTAGCTTAGTCGACCAACTCCTGGTCGTGGTTTAGGTTAGCTCAGTATATGAAACATTTTTTTTTCTGAGGTAAAAAAAACCAATGAAAAAACATGAACAGAAACCGTTTCTTTTCTGGAGTAAGTTTTTTTTTCTACAAGTATGAAAATAAAATTATGACAATTTGTCAATTGTGTTTTTTGCTATATTTCCTCTTTTGTTGTTAATATTATTCTTCATAGATAAATTGCTCAAAATAAATGGGCAACACTCATAGTGTTATCAATTTGTGACGAATTCCCCAAATTGCGGGGAATTTCAACTCGATTGGGCATTTTGTGGGATTGACGCCATGTAGTGAAAATGCGGGGATTCTAACATTTTACCTTTTTTTTACATCTAGGGATATCAAATTTTTTTTCCACATCGCACATATCCCTTATATAGCAACATTTACATAGAATTATTAGCAAACCGCTTACATAAAGTTATTCGGTAGAATTTGAATGAAACAAATGAAGACAAAGAAAATTTTGATGAAATTACAAGTGTGAGTAACACCTGTAACAGTAGTAACACTAGTAACACCACAAACGAACATTAAAATTTTGTTATAATTATCATGATATATTTTTATAAACATGATATATATATATATCCGCTCACGCGATGCGCTACCCCCTCCTACACGGCCCTTAAAGGATAGGATAAACCTACCGTAAAATGGCGGCTATCTGGTTTCGCAAATTAGAAAAGCATTCAGTTTACAAGTTTTTATAAATAAAAATTATTATTCTGCATTGCTAAATAAATACCCTCCGTACTACCAACAAAAACATCTCAAATAAAATGCAAATCCTGCACTTAAAAAACGCTAATGAAATTTTTGGTGTACTTGGATAAATATGATAACATTCCGTTTGAGTGTTTCTAACGTTTACCATGAAATTACTCCTTAAAATATAGTTTATAAACATTCATATTCAGGGTAAACTTAAAAAACGCTACTTACGGTATGTTTTCAATAAATAAACACCGAAATCACCAGCCCAAACAATAACACACACGATTGTCGTGACGTTATTTTGAAATTGTTTATTTTTTTTATATGACAGACCCAGGCATTAAAAACATCACCGGCACCTCTAGGTGTGGTATGCTTCCAGAGACGCATGAATCGCGTGAGCGGCTAAGAATTAAAATTGTACGAAAGATCCGTTTGGTTTGACCTCAATTTCTGTGGCAATTAGTCGTTACTGCTAGTTTCTGATTCAAGAGATTCGTCATAGCAAAGGTACAAAGGATAGTGAAATCATCAGTTTAAATTTGTTAGTCATGCTTCATTGGTATTCATGTGACCTGGGACATACTGATTTGAAGATTTTTGTTTCTTTTAAATAATTGGAACCATGGCGCTTGTGATTCTTCATATCAGTCTTGGTGAAAAAGTCATGCTTTGTGCGTGTGTGTTATTGTTTGGGCTGGTGATGTCGTTGTTTATTTATTGAAAACATACCGTAAGTTGCGTTTTTTAAGTTTACCCTGAATATAAATGTTTATAAACTATACTTTAAGGAGTAATTTCCTGGTAAACATTAGAACCACTCAAACGGAATATTATCATATTTATCCAAGTACACCAAAAATTTCATTAGTGCTTTTTAAGTGCAGGATTTGCGGTGTATTACTGCATTTTATTTGAGATGTTTTTATTGTAGTACGGAGGGTATTTATTTAGCAATGCAGAATAATAATTTTTATTTTTAAAAACTTGTATTTAAACTGAATGCTCTTCTAATTTGCGAAACCAAATAGCCGCCATTTTGCGGTAGGATGAGTGCATCGCGTGAGCGGTTATATTACTAAATTATAATTAGTCTGTATCATGGACCAATAACTTTACAGGCGGCAAATCACGGTACAAGACAACATAGTCGAGTATTTAGTACCTATTGGCATACCAGATATTGCGACGAGTACCAAATAGCTATTTTTATGATAGCTAATTTCTTTTACATTGACAAGCTACAACTTATCAAAACTTTCTAATTTCTAGTGATAATAAGGAGTTATTTTTTCATTTGTAGCATGACATACTTTCTTACATAGGCCAGGTTCAAGTTCTTGCACAGAAGTTACTTAAGTTCCAAATTAAAACATTCGCTTAAAAAGTCATCTAAAGAACAATTTTGCTGCAAGTCAGCCACATACTACTTAAATACTTACTATTAAGAATTTCTTAAAATTGATATCAATTATTTTTCTGTTTAAAAAATTTTGAAATATGTTTTTACGATCCACCATGGCTGTATGTGTGTTTACTTTTTACTACATTTTGGGTCGAGTTCTATTATCTATGGGAAAATTAAAAAAAAAAGACAAAAACTCACCGTTTTCCAAATACATGATTGTTGTGTTGTGAACATATTTTTGTTGTATTTATTTCCTCGTAAATGGGATGAAAAACATTGTATGTATCACGGACAGTAAAAAATACAAAACTCGAGTTACTAAAGCCCTCAGCCTTTGGCTTCGGGCTTCTAACAGACGTTCGTTAGTAATTTCTTATTTACCGTCCTTAATATACAATGTACTATTACGACTTTCTTGTGATAAAAGTTCTTCTGACATATGATAACATGTGGCTTTAATAATAAATGGTATAATATCTTGATCGAGGTTTACTTATAATGTTTTACGGCATTTGATTTCTATTTCTTGATTTATTGTTGGACATAAAAATTCGTAGCTCATGCTTGATTGCATCGTTTTCCCTTCTATTATCATCAACCACCATACATAACGGTTTTAAACTAATGGAATATCTTTGCACATATCAAGGTCGTTTACCTCAGAAAGGCAATCTTGGAACGAATCCGGAAAAACAAATAAACTTGAAAAACGTGTTAAACAAAAAAGCAACATGTAACAAATGCGCACAAAAAGTCTAAATTCCCACTTGATGCGAGACGTAAAACGTCCATTTCTCTTTAGCCGCCGCCAAATTATACCGTTGCCCGCATACATTACCGGCGAAAGTGAATAAAAAACCACTCCATAGAGGTGTGATCGAATTTTTCGATAATATTAGCGGAAAAGTGTCTTTGAATTATGAAGTTATAGGTTACGGAAACAGATCATGTGATAAAACGCAAGTCTATTGCTAAACAAAGGCGTTGTTAAATCTTTTTGAGGACACGGATGGAGTTTTCACATGTACCACTTTTGGCTTGATCTCTTTTTATCTTATATATGGCAAGCATAGCCTCCTAAGATAGCCATAAATCTTTTCGTTGTATGAGCTTAAAACTACCAGGACAAGATTCACTTTAACAATCTTTATATAGTTTGGTTATTTAAAATATCAGTTATTTTTATTTGTTACTTTTGTAAACTAACCTATAGTTTAGATATTAATTTACAAAACCTTTATACTTTAATATTAAGTTTCATTATTAATGTCAAGCAAAACAATTGTAACTAGGATACTACCATGTGTGATTGTTTTTGTAATAGCCTTTCAAGAAATGTAATGAGCAAAAATAATACTTTCCGTTTCTCATTATGTGTTTATCTTTGGGTATATTTAGCGTTTCTTTCAAAGATCCTAAAAAACATTCCACCTTTCATAGTCAACTGCAGTGCTATAGATTTATCTGCCAAATAAATTTCAAAGTTTTCTCATTCACCTGCTTCTAAAGGTCTCAGGTCGTCAGTCATCACCAACCAAATTTGATTAATTGTTACCATATTTTTAACGTTAATATCAAAATATTTAGAGAAGCATAAGAACAGATAGAACTAAGCTTATATGTATAACTCAAACAGATTGAGAATGTCCTTAAAAGGTCAACTCAGGGCTACTAACAATAAACGTGCGTGTCTGAAAAGATTGATGCTTGTAGAGGATACGAAAGATGTACATATATCAGAAGCGAAGCGGAAGGATGTCCATAGTCGTAATGGTATATATGTATCACAATATTTCTTTTTATTTCCAACATCACAATGGTGGTGCTTAAAATGTAAGTTTTTTTCTATTTGTTTTCTAAATATTTTCTCATCCGGTGTCACAGCCCTATTTCTTGCGACACATATGGCATAAAAGAGGGACAGTATGTTGTATGAAATGAAATGCTTGCTGAATATAATTTGCGAACAATTTCTCGTGTGTTTTAACGAGACGGGGAGTATGCTGTTAATTTATCTTTCTACTTGTTAATTTTCTTTGTTAAGCCCATGTTTACACTGCGTTTGTGGAATTAAGACAATCTTGGAGAACATTATACTGTATCACCATCATCATCATTACCCCTCAAACGTCTGTGGAACAAAACCTTACTTAATGAGATTCCACAATGTCTTGGACCGCTAGCGTTGAAGTGCTCTTCGCCATATAGACCTGGTATGCGTTTTGGACCCTTTAAGTCTTTAAAAGCCAAAATTGTTTTGCTTCAGTGAGTTCGATACGATTGAAATTGAAATTTTATGTATCTTGAAATGTTACTAAATGTGTATGCGTATAAAAAAAGTATCAAAAGTGCCAGATATATTCCAGCTGGTTTGCTATAATTTTATATGGCAAATCAACTTAAGAACTTTCATAGTTAGTTACTTCTTTGCTAAAATTGATGGGTATCATCAATACGACGACCAGCTCAAATATTCTAACTTTTCCATACTCTAAACTGGTCCCTTGTTTATATCATACGATTTATTCCTTTTCGATCAAGAAATGTTACTTTTGTAATAGAAAGAAACTTACGTAATATAATAGATTTACAAAGACTTCAAAGATCAACCTATAAAGCCTCCGACATCAAGGTTTTATTTTTGTTTAGCAATAATTAATTAATCAGACGCCGTTTGAGGCCTACTATGAGCTTTTAGAGCAATCCTATTTAAGCCTATAAGGATATTGGATTGCCTGTCAAAGTCGTACTATGACCTCATAAAAACAATTCACTGTCCATGCAGTTTACATTTCACATTCGCAATCCGTTCACCTTTCTGTATTCTGCAAAACTTTATCTTAGGATCTCTTTATATGACAAGAAATATATTCAGTCACGCCATAGCCACGCAGTCATTTTCATCCACGGTTGCTTTTCATATTTTCTTCGATTTGTGTAGATTTTCGTGCACATTTATAAAGTTATCATATTTATTACAACGAATTATTCTCGCTTTATTTCATAGAAAATTGCTAAGGCTACGTGACAAAATCTCTCAAATAGTTCGAAGACAATATTGCTCCCAAAAAACTTTTCATTAAATAATTGGATTATAATCCCGTTTCACCCCAATCAAAATGAATTCCATGTTGTCAAAAGTTACAGAGATCTGAACGAATCAATTACCGACATTACACTTTCGGCATTCTATCATATTCTAAAAGCACTTCTATGCCGCAAGCAATATGAGCCACAACAGGTTGAAAGGTAATAAATAGAATATAATAACTTTGAAGGGTGACAGATTCAAAACAAGGAACTCCCTAATTGTTATTCGAAAGTTTAATTTATGCGGCAAGTTTTGCTACGATATTAAAAGGGACATTCTGATAGAGAGAACAGAGAACCATTTGCATTTACTGTTGATCTTAAAAATGTTAAATGATAAATTTTAATTAGTTTCATTTATAAATACTATTTTTATTAATTATGTATTCCTCATGAACCAAAAAAAAATAAAAAAAAAAACTATTTTTTTTAAATTATGTATTCGTCATAATAATGAACCAATAAAGTTTTTACAAACATACGGTATTATACAACTGAAATTTGATATATTGATTGAAAAAAAATCGTAATGATTTTTCAAAACAGTTACAAACAGATTAAAATATTTGTATTTCCAATCAATTTCTGTATCTCAATCAGAATCTGCGACTTCGTCTCCGTAGACGAAGTGTTTGAGTAGCCTACTATTATTATACTAATTTTCATAGTTTTATTGTTTCTCCATAAAAATTTTCAACCCTTATTTCAACCCTTTTATGATTAACTTTTATGACAAGAAGTAACCTATGTCCTTTTCCTAGATCTCAACTATCTTTATACCAAAATTCATCAATTTTTTTTAGCGGTATGGACGTGAAAATGTAACAAATATAGTCACTTTCACATTTATAATATTGGTTTGGATTATTAAAATATTTTGTTTTTATTTATGTTCACCATTCGTCAAGGCCTTATGTCCCAGTTTATTTCAAATTGTATGCCGAATAAGTCCCCAAAAGTTACACATTGTTAACTTACACCATTCATTATCAACGCCTTTGTTATCTTTATTTAACTCGTCAGTATTTCATTATAGCTAAATTCCATTCGGTTATGGACATATTTTGTTAACATCACTTTACACTCCAATTATTGGGTCGCTATTAAAAAAAATATTTTAATCCTAATTGCAATTACCACTACGTCATGATTAGTTATAATATTCTTCCACTGAATGTTGAGTTTGGAACAATAATGCCACTTAGTAAACGAGTACACGACTACATACACATAGTGCTTGCACCTGGTATTTCTTCAGATCAGTCTTGCTGTGTGTACATCCCCTCACATCGCATATCCGCATATTCGCACTCAGCCTTCCGAAGCATCCTCAAGGCTGCCGAAGCATTCCAAAGGCTGCCTAGGCATTTCGGAGGCTTTCGGCACAGCATCCATAAGCATACCACATCTTTATTTTGCAGTTACCATCATTATCATTGAAATTGCAACTATAATGCTATAATCTTAAAGTATATTTCTATTCGTCACCTAAAAATCCCTTCCCGTCCCGTGCCGTCAGTCGGTGCCGGGCCTACCTCTTGTCAACCTCCAGCGTTTATCCTTTGGTCTTTCTTTACTTTAACATTTTCACACCGGAGACACAATTTTATCAAAATAATGGTCTCTTCTGTTCCACTTTGATGGATAATGGGGCTTAGATGTTTTCAACGACACTTAACGGAAGCTGTGTTGTTAAGTAGATAACGCTCAGCGGGCCTCTTTGAATATTTGGAAGAGGAAGTACTTTCTGCTAACTTTTATGACGACCACCAAAACGTTCCTAATGGGCCAAACCCTTCTGTGGATCTTCTAGTTTTTTTATGTATCACGCATAAAGGAAGGCAATTGCAGGGATTACTTATCAACGGGTTGCCTTCACGGTTTGCCTTCACGGGTTATTCACATCTGATTTTTATATTATGGCATGTGACGGGACAAACAAGTGGTGAGCCTAATGGTAAGCTACACGCCTACTAAAAACAGTTGCAGTGCCACTCAGAACTTTAAATCACAAAGATCTGAAGGGCACTGTTACTGCACCCGACACCTTGAGACATAAAGTTGATAAGTCCCAAGTGCTCGTAGTTTCACCAATGCCTTTACCTTTCAAAACGTAATAATGCTCACAGTGCTTCTCAGCCACAGAAGTAGATTTGGTAGCAGTACTTTCCTAGCTGAACTCTTTCAAAAGGAATTTGCGGCGTTGTCATGTACTTACATGACAACGCCGCAGTTATTATAACAGAATTAATTAATAAGAAGAAGACTTTAACTGGAAAGTGATGTTTCTGTTCTAATAACTGCACACACCAAGGCCACAAAATTTAAATAATGTATGTATATTGAACTTTTTTAACATGAATTACTGAGAATCGAAGGAAGGAAGAGAACTGGAGAGGGAAAAATGTCACTCGATGGTCATTAGATGATGGATTTGATAACTAAGGAATATCATTTACTCAGTCTTAAAGAGAAATAAGAAGTACATGTAGTTTTGTTGGACTATAGCGTGCTATCCCTGGATAGAAGAGCTTCAGGGGATTTCGATGATACGAAAGTGTCTATTCTTTTACCTGTACAATGGCCAATCTTCTGAAGAACTGTTTGATATGATGTCAACAGCAACATTTTATAATCACACCCCTCGCCACTGGCAGGGAGTCCATCTTCAAACTTTGGAATTGAATCGATCTCGTACTGTACGGTTTCATCGAAACTTCCTCCCACATACAATTAGGTTGTAGAATGAACTCTGTGTCGGGGTTTTCCCGTAGGAATACAGCATGGAGTCCTTCAAAAGGGGTGTCAGAAGGATCCTAACGGGTTGGCAATGCGCTCGTGGCGCCCCTGGTGTTGCAGGCGTTCATAGACGATTTCCATCAGGCGGGCCGTATGTTTGTTTATTTCCTACTTAATATATATAAAAAAAATCACTAACAATCAGTAGTAAATCCAAGAAGAAAACGAACAGTAATAAAGCGCTTGTTATGCATATGGTTGTCAGTTGAATATCGGTTAAAGAGGCGCGCTATAGTGCGCTTGCTATTTTAATATGTTTTGATAATAATACTAACCGTGATAGGTTTGTCCAATAATCAGGATTCGGAACTGTAATCAAGATAAAGTGACGTAGTTGGCGGTTTACCATATAAGCAATTGAAATTAATTTATACCTATTAGATATTCAATCATTAAATTAACATAATATAGTCATGTAAATTTAACAGGTACACTTACATTAATAATGAATAATGTTGCTTTAGCTCCAAGGCTTAAGTTCGACAGTAAGTGTAGGGTATGGCAGAAGAAGCATAAGAGTAGAGTGAATGCTGTAGTTACGAAGTCCCCCGGAATAATGTGTGATGTGAAGTTATGTGATATAGTGGAGTATACTGTGATTCGTGAACATATATTTGAAAAAGTACGTAGTGACAAAAAAGAAAAGGATAAGCTGAGATGGTTTGAACTCATGGAGTGGATTATGAAAGAAGATCAATGAAAGAAATATATAGAGCCAACAGAGAAGACAACAATAGACAAAGACGGCTACGATGGTCATTTTGAAATCAAATCGAGAATGCTCTTAAAAGGCTGGAGTGCGTAAGAAGAATGTGAGGGATTATATGAAAATATTGAAGAATATTTGTGATGCAAGATTTTTTTGTTAAGATCATGGAAAGTGGTCATCATTAACCTCTGTCTGTCCCAATGGGAATCCAAAAGGGTGAGTATGTGTACGTGTGTATGTATTGAATGTATTGGGAATCCTCAATAACTATAAGATAATATTTATTACTTGTTATAAAGATTAAGTTACGAAGAAGTTTTATACATAGGGCGCACTATAAGTTTCCGGAACTGGCCACTTAGGTACATAAACAATATTTAAAAAGTAATTACACCATTTGAAAACGAAACTCTTTGGCTGTAGAACACAGTCTGTTTTATCTGACTGTCACTTGTTTTTACATTGTGGCGTCATTTTAGAAATTGGTTGTCTACATGACCATGGATTTAACTCACGAACATTTTCGTAGTGTGATTTTCTACTTTACTTTGCTTTACTACTATACTTAACGTTGTGATTTTTCACTTTATGTGCAATTTAACAGTTCAGCGGAGCTTCGCTCGGCTTCAAACTGCTTTTGGCGAAGAAGCACCATGCCAGACGACTATTTATAGCTTAGTTATAGTTTGCAGAATTCAAATGCGGTCGTGTCTCTGCCATCTGAATCTCAGCAACAAATTTCGTGATAGTCGCCCATTCACTGCTGTGAACAACAAAAACATCGATGCTGTGCGTCGTATGATCAAAACAGACAGGCATGTGACATATCATGAGATTCGGGCATCTTTAGGCATAAGCTAACAATTAATACTACACAAACATTTGGGTGTGAAAAAGCTGTGTTCTCGGTGGATCCCAAACAATTTGACTGAGGCGCAAAAAACGGATCGCGTCACTTGGTGTAATGCCATGCTTACCAACTTCAACGAAGGGGCGTCAAATTTGGTGTGGAACATAGTAACAGGTGACGTAACATGGATTTATAGTTACGATCGCAAAACAAAGCAGCAATCGAGCGTATGGGTCTTTTGAGATAAGCCGAAACCAACCAAAATGGCGCGCGTGCAAAGTGCCTCTAAGCGGATGATTGCTTCTTTTTTTAATAAAACTAGACACGTTGCTACTGTTGCTTTGAAGAATGGTTGTACTGTGAATAGTGATTGGTACACGACCATTTGTTTGCCGTAAGTTATTGACAAACTGCGTAAAAATAACCGAAAACGCCGTATAATCTTGCACCACAATAATGCCAGTTCTCACATGGCGAGATCGACAAATGAATTTATGAAGGTGAACATCTTTGATCTTATGAGCCATCCCGCGTAAGGTCCCGATCTGGCACCTTGTGACGTTTATTTATTTCCAAAAATTAAGAACCAGTTACGCGGTCAACGATTTTCATCACCTGAAGAGTCTGTCGAAAAGTCTGAAAAATATGTTTCAGTAATTGTCACGCAGGAGGGGCATAAATGTTTTCAAAATTGGTTCATTCGTATGAAAAAGTACATTATCGCTAACGGAGAATATTTTAAGAAACAATAAATTCATTTCTGACCATTTGACCATAGTATTTTTTCTTATTCATTCCGGAAACTTATAGTGTGTCCCGCGTAGTGTACTATTTAGAAGCAAAAATACTATGTACATTGTTAAGATTAAAATGTGTGGTCATCCAACTCCGCAAGCGGTTAGTAATTTGTCATTAAAGTATGATATTTAGGACTGCTATGCTAATTAGGAGCTCTTTGTTTTAATTCTGTTAGTACAATACACGCGCAAAAGACAAAAGCTGGTTGGTGATTTTTCAAATTGGGCAAGTTCTATGTGCCTGTAATAACAGGCACTCCAAATTGTTTGGAGTTCTCGAGTAGCTACTGCATACTGGAAGACGCAGTGGGGTTAGACCATCAACAAAATAGACCGACGACCAGGTGAAGGTTGGGGTAATCCGCTGAGCAAAATCAGCACTAGCTAGTTGGGAATATAATGATCATCCTCAAAAATTACATTTTTGCTTTACTGATTGAATCCAAGAACTACAGTCGATTTACAGAAAATGCCGAAAAATTATTGTATAGTCACATTACACATTTAATATAGGGTCAATCGTTCCGCACTACGTCAAAACTGGTTACTACATAACGAGTGTGAGAAAACTAGTACCTACCAACGGAAATATTTATTGTTAGTATAAATTTTCTGAATGCTTTTTTCAGTTAACAAGATTTAATTCGGCACCAATGACGTGAAAATAATTACGCCGACGATGACATCATCACGATGGGTTCGAATTATGAGGTCGAATTTCATCGATAATTTTTTGTGAATTTAAAGTAGTTGTACAAATTTTAAGAAATACGTATTAAGTAAGGGTTTTCAAGACATATACTGAAATAAAAATAATAACAATAAATTGTATAAATAAATATTTAATTAGCGTTCTCAATAACACGAGCAAAATCCACATTGAAAACATAACTTTGATATTTATTTTATTTTTAATAAAGTATTCTTAATAATAATAGGAATTAATAGTGTTATGTAATAAAAGAAAGGTCATTCAAACTTATTATTAGAAATTACTCTTCTACATCCTCAATCAGAGACATGCAACTGCTGCAACTATTGCAGTACCTCATTGCAGTCAGTCACAAAAATACCACGCGACCGATGACTCTGGATCATATTGACCCGTTTTGACTTAACGCACTTAACGTACTTGGATGCACAGATGGCGTCACACTTAGTACACCAGCGAGTCGGGTAGAGGAGGGTTGTATCTCCAGCTACTCAAATGTTGAAATCGTGCAATCGACGTAAAACAAAAATATGCCCTTTGTAAATCGCCTCGGGTCAATATGACCCAACGTCATTGGCGCCGGGTTAAACAAACTGACTCGATATTCTGTTAGAATAGTTTTTAAAGCTTACTCTCAACCCTTACTCTGAATCCAAACAATCATCAATATCAAAACGTTAGTCAACGACATAACTATTATTGAGTTCTTAGGTCATCGCGATTGTTACACATAGGAAATGAAACTATATATAAAACCCTATATATAATATAATTACATATATCCCACTATATAACTATAACTATATATAACCCATGGTCACGGTTGACATGGTCACCTTTAAAGAGCCCGAAACGTCGGTTTGTTTGAAAAAACAAATACACGCGATTTAAATCCGGAAAATTAGTTTCATTTCCTATAACTATTATTGACAAATTGTTAAAACAGGCTTAGTTTTTACCATCATAAATTGTAATTTGCTTGAAACCGAATGTATTATATTTTATACTATATTAGTATAAATATAAACTTTTGATTTTTGCTGTTGTTAACCGTTGTTGTTTATTTTCTCTTTTACCTAAAGTAAGTGGTTACCTGTAATTGTTTAATACATTTACTTTTAAGAAGTTCCTAGGTTACGTTATCAAGGTTGTAATAATGTAATCAAATGGTGGTAAATCTTATATAAATAAATATAAAACCATTGACCATCAAGATGGTTTCCTTCATCTTTAAAACTTAGACATTAAAGACGCAGGGATTTGAATCGTCCATCTCTCAATTTGAAAAGCAACTATTCTCAGTGTCTACTCTTGATAATAGCCTAATATTTATTGTATAATCAAAGTTAGACATTATTAACATGGCTTTAGATAGTTCGTAGTGGTTAAAAAAGAATTTCCATTCTATCATCTTCCCGTTGAAAAAAGAGAATTGAAAAAAACCTTAGAAACTTTCATTGTGGTCCGCACTCAGGGGCAATGTTTGAATAGTTAAAAGTGAATCACTATCCCACGACCCACGTTCGTAAAACTAAGTACTAGTGTCTTGTTTTGTTCACTCTTTTGGCTGTGTGCGTGTAGGTATGTACTAACATTGTTATCTTAGTGTTACCACAGTCTTATGTGTTATTGTTACTAATGCAAAAAATATCCACTTACCGTAATAAATGAAATTTTATTATTATTACAGTTATTGCTGCTATTGTTGTTACGTTTTTGCTGCTGTTGCTGTTTGACGTTCATTTTTTTGGCATAAATACTTACATTATTTTGGCCTCCCGATGCGCCTGTGAGACAAACTTAGAGCACCGAAACCTAAGAGTTTGCCTACAATTATGTACGCATTTAATCCTAATGCGTTCCGGCCTCTGGGCATGGATTCGCCGGGGCTGGTGGTAACTGCAGAGGTTCGTCTGCCCCGGTAGTGTGTAGCCGGGGCATCTGTCTTGCTCGCAGCTATCATAACTTAGTAACGGCTTGGACGAGGGCCTAATGCGAAAAGACGTGCGGGACACGTGAGCTGATATCAAGAATAAACGAGCACGTATGAAGAGATTGATGAGAATGAAGGAAGCGAAGGAAGTTTATCAGGCTCGTAGCAGGTGGAGGTCTATCTTCTCTGCCTACCCTGGTGGGAGGCAGACGTGATCACATGTATGTGAAAAAGAAAAACTGCAATATATTAAGTAAACAATTTGTAAAACCTGTATCTCTTTGAAAGGAGTTTAAAGCCCAAATATTTGAAGAAGTCTCCGCCAACTATAGAACTATAATTTAAATTAGCGAACACAGCAAGCAAACATTCTGCAGGCGTTTAACAACAAAATTAGCAAGAACAAAGCTCAAACTCGCAGGTGAAGTAATCCGCTAACTCCGCGTCGGCTGCAATTATGCTAACACCCCCCAAGTTTGTTTACTTCCTAGTTTCAACCGCATTAAGTGTTTATTTTATAAAACGAATATTTGTAAAGTAATTTAAGAAGGGAAAATGAACCTCTCATGATATGATCAATCGGTTTCGTGTACCTAGTTGGCGGACCAGTGGAGCGGGTGTTTTTAATCCGATTTTTCTCAGGTTTTAGCGAAGACTGATTGCCAGAATAAGGCTTTAGTGCGGAATAATGCACACTAGCTCCGCACTAGGGAAATCCTGTGTCATATCGAATAATATAGATAACCACAAATTACACCCAAACTAACGAGGTAAATAAAAGTAGGCTATACAAATATTTATCTGGACCCGGGAATCGAACCTATGTGTGCCAGGTTAGTGTTGCGTGCGATGGTACTTGGAAATATAATGCGAAGGGGCATGAAGATTCGACCCGTGAAAGGAATAATTTACTTTTTATTTATTACTTATACTCAGGTTACACAGACTCATAAATGCATACCTTATATATAGATTAAATGAAGATATGAGACGTATAATAACGTTGTCGGTATCGCTGGACATAATAAATGATTAGGGTCAGTCAGGGTGATGCTAAGGTGATAACTGGAGTATTTCTTTTTCTGTTTCACCTTTTTGAAACCGTCCCCGTCGCACTAGTCAGCTCGTCTTAGTGGTACTAACGATACAGTTCTTCAGAGATGAGTTCTCGTTTCTCTTTCACCTCGTTGATAACAACAGTGGCAAGAGCAGCGTAATCGTAAAAGCAAGGGACGGAGCGCGGGGGATCGCGCGAGTTAAGGATGCTGCCTCCGCATCCTCAGATGTTTGTTTTACCTAGATTAGAGTTTGCACCTTGCGTAACTTTATTTATTAAATTGTAGAATTGCAACTTTTACCACGTTCATTGTTACTTTGATAAGTATATAAGCTTCATGCAGTAATACTCGAGGTTCTTTTTTGTACCAGACTTCAGACTATACAATAAACTAGTTCCCGTAATCGTAAATCGTAAGCGACGAATAAACATCATATTACCCGTAAGTATTTAACGGCCAACATAACCTGATTAAAATGTCAAGATATCAAGGAAGTATGCAAATGCCTATTGAATCAAATTACAATACAACGTAAAAGCACAGGTTACTTAATAGTTACTACGTGAGTAAAAGTTCGACCCGTCACTTAGTATTATAGAAAAAAGTTCACTTAAAGCGCTAGAAGTCCTGTATCAACAAAATAAGAACCTGCAAAGAGAGATAGAAAGAAGCTACATGGATATAAAATGAAAGACCGCATTGAAAGCCCAACAGTGAGAAAAAATAAAGGCAAGGTGAATTGGTAACCTTTAGAAGAAAATAAGACGAGGCAGGCCATCAAGGAAGCGGTGCGAAGATATCGTAGAGGAAGCAGGAACGCTATGACCAAAACTGACACCAGACAGTCTGGAAGACGTTGACTTTCACAACTAAAGGCGGCCCCTACACGTAGTACTACTAACTGTCAATTAAGACAATAATAATAGAGAAACCCTGTATCGCGGGTGCCATGGACACACATATACACAACCACAAATAACACCCAAACTCACGAGAGAAATAAATGTAGGCCATACAAATACTTCTACCTGCTCGGAAATCGAACCTGGGACCTCTGCGTGGCAGTCCAGCATGGTAACCGTTCGGCCAAGGAGGCAGTTGAATGCTAATCGTGCTAACTAACAAAATAAGCAAATAATAAATATTATGTTAGGTAACATCACTATTACTCTGAGACCCAAAATTAGTAACTAAAGCACTGTGTTATAGAAATCGAAAACAATCACGGTACCGTAAACAACCAGACCCGAGACAATATATAAAAGTAAGTTTTTCTACATTGACCCGGCCAGGGATCGAACCCTGGACCTCAGAGATGGCGACGCCATGAAAGCCGGTGTGTAAGCCATTCGACCGCGGAGGTCGTCACATAACAAACTCAAGTATTCTATTTATATTGCAAGGAATCAATAAAGCTTTAGATAAAAAAAATGGCTCAAAGCTTATCCTACCAGGAGACCAGTGCCCAGAACTGAGACGTATAATAATCATAATGATGATAATGGTAATAAAATAGAAAATAGGATTATAAGTAAACAATCTTCGATCCACTATACTTGATTATTCGTAAAGTTTCTTGGATTCCACAAATAGTCTGCTACAGGTGTAGGGATAGTACACAAACCACTTCAACCAGGTTGTTCATTCCGCCTGAGCAATCACGTACTAATTAGAGATGTGTAATTTGTATTAAGCGCAGTGGTGCCAAGAAAGGGGCAACTAGGGAACAAACATAAACTCGTACGGTAAGTTTACACGTACGTTTGATGGAAAATGTTGAGAATTTAACGGTGGGTTTAGTCTGATGCAAATTAACGAAGGTGAGATGTTTAGACTATCTTGTAGTCAGAAACTATTTTAAAGTATATTGTTAGTAGTAAATAGTTTACCTTATGATTTGGATAATGTTTACTTGCCAAGCATAATATTAATATCTTATTACATGCAAAGATCGAACAAAACAAGTAATAAATACTTGAATCTGATTGGACTGTAACCAGCGTCTGTTGCCACAATCACTAATTAATTTCACGAAATAAACATTTAATTTCTTTTAAACGGATTTCTTGGTAAAGTTTGTCGTCATAATATGTACGACCACATGATATATAATTGTAACTACTTGTATTTGTTACAACACGTACTATCTTGATTATTAGAAAATAGGTTCTTTTTAATAGACATGGTAGGTTTTTTTAAGTCCACAGCTCTGGTCAAAGCAATAAAAAAATTAGCAAATTTTCTTATTTACTAACTAAACTAAAGGATAACTCACGAATTTAAGTCGAATTTTTGGTCAACATGTTTTGAATCAGTCTGTGATCTTTGATCACGCAGCTTCCACGCATATAAGGGCCATGACCTGGTTCGAAATATGTCGACCAAAAAATGACTTAAATATGTAATTAAGTTTTATTAAATGTCAGGGTTGTACAATTATTAAAGTGACACCTCTAGTCAGCGGCTGGTAGCTGTAAAGGTACCTCGCTGAGTGAGGGAATATATTTATCATCTCGATGGCACTACGGCAAAAAAACCAAAGAAAGATCTCCAAAAAAAGACATGGAAAAATTCGTGAGGTCTGTTAGTTCATTCAGTAGCTTGGTTGGCACAGCGTCTGCCACGGTTTGCTGGAAAACGTTGGTTCGAGTCCAACCGGTACGAAGTGAATTTTTTCTAAGTGTTCGGTCTTTGTTGAATAATTAAATATGTAAGTTATCCGTTACTTTATTTGCTATGTCTGAATCACTTAGTTTTCTATTTAAAATTTCTTATTAATATACGAGTTACAAAATCTTTCAAATATCATCTTCAATACAATCCATAGGAAGACACTTTAAGTATCTCGCAGGCCGGTAAATTTTCCACATTTCCACTCGGCAACAAATTGCTTTCGAGGCGCTCGTGTAAACTTTTGCAATTAACAGCCGCGCTACTGCAGAGTGATTGATGCTTGCTATTATATTTCACGTAACAGTAATACCAATATTTACCTTCCAAACTCTCATTGTACCTTCTTAGCTTTTATGAACATTTCCTTTATTGCACGTGAGCTTTTTGACAATATTAACGTTGTCAATAAAATTATATGAAGGTGTACTACAAGGGACGTGATCAAAGCCTGAACCTTATTTTATTTATAGTTATAATTGCAAATGTCTTGGAGATGTTGCGCAATGGAGTTTGTTTAAGTCCAAATAAATCAAGCATATATGGTGATAAAAGGAAAATTGCAAATATTTCGGGGTGTTTATCTCTACATTTAGCTTAACTTCATTTAAGCATTAGCGCCCCAAAAGGTCTAATTTTTAACCGACTTCAAAAAAGGAGGAGGTTCTCATTTCGACTGTATATATTTTTTTATTTTTTTTTGTATGTATGTTACGCGATAACTCCGGTATTTGTGAACCGATTTTCATGATTCTTTTTTTGTTGGAAAGGGGGTACTTCCATAGTGGTCCCATTTCATTTTGAAGGAAATCATCCACCTCTAAGGGTGGCTGTTCACGCATGAAGATTCATTTTTATAAATAGGAATTAATTTTAACTACTTTTAACTTAAATTTAGGAGCAATTACTTTTAGCAGTTATTTAGTTGATTTTGCTATTTCTCCAATTCAATGCGTTTTTCCCTCGACATACTTTGAGTAGTGTCGTAGTGAGAACCTATTTTTATTATCTCCAGTATCAAGTCCTGTATAGTGGCGAAGTAGGGGATATTTCAATGAAACTTAGCAAATAGACGTAATTCCACGTACTTTTGAGGTCGGTTTTTTTAGTACTCTGTACTGAGATTATGTTAAGCATTTTCTAGAAACAAGTCATATTTTAACAGATTTCCATTTACATTAATGATATAAAATTTTTGTGTAAAAAAATTACATTTGGGTACTTTAGAATAGATGGAAATAGTTATACTCGTATACAACAATAGGTTACGTATAATAAATTAATAATCGAATCCGACATCACCTTTATAGCGGGTACTTTTAAATTAAAACGACGGTAATAGTGGGGGTATTGGGGCATAAATATGACTAACCGTTCTGAGCGAGCTTATTCTTTGGCCGGTAGTCGAACAATCAAGAACTTCTGAGGATGCCTTGTAGAAAAAATGTATATATTTTTGTAGTGGTGTTTGTGACTGTAGTCGCGCTTGAGTTATTTATTTTATTAATTATAAGCGGAGAGAGGGTAAAAAAATCATGATCATCATCATTCAGCCATACGACGCCCACTGCTGGGCCTAGGCCTCCCCCAACGATCACCACGACGATCGGTCCTGCGCTGCCCGCATCCATCGGCTTCCTGCTACCTTTACCAGATCGTCGGCCACCTTGTGGGAGCCTACCCACTGAGGGTCGTCCGGTGCGCGGTCGCCATTGAAGAACCTTTCCACCCCAACGGCCATCCGTTCTCATATATAGCTAGGAGCCCCGCCCACTGCCACTTCAGCTGAGCAATTCTTCGAGCTTAACCTTAGTTCTCCAATGGATTAAATGTTACTGAGTTCGCGAAGAGCTTACCTATTTCTACCGCCAAGCAGTATTGTGAGCATTACTGCGTTCCCGTTTTGAAGGGTAGGGACGCTGGTAAAATTACATGGGACGTTTCAACTTGTCTTCGGGGGAAAAGCGCAGTGGCAGTGCACCTCAGATCTTTGCGATTTAAAGAGCTGAGTGGCACTGCAACTGTTAAGAACAGGCGTGTCGCTAACCACCAGGCCCAAGACTTGTTCGTACCATCACTTGGTATTGTAAAAAATAATAATAACAGTAATAATAACGTACACACTCAACATAGCCCCGCACTAGGAAACCCTGTGTCGCGGGTACCATGGACACACGTATTGACAACCACAAATTACACCCAATCTCACGAGAGAAACAAATATAGGCCATACAAATGTTTCTCCTGGCCCGGGAATCGAACCTGAGACCTGAGGCAGTTAATTATAATTTACTTTCATTTTTATTAATATAAATTTCCGCCAAAGTAACGCTTGATATTATTAATTATTCGAACACAATTTTTAAACCCGTATAAATAAATTTATACAATTAGGACAACATTCATATCGCTGTCAACTTATGTTCTTACAAATTTAATTCCCGCTACAACGGAGTAGGGTTTAATACGTAAATGCATTGCGAGCAATAAGGCTGGATTTAAATCAACTCGGGTAACAGTTCTACCGTAGAAAATCAGATTTGGTGGTTGCGGTGCTGTTGCAACATGGTTGCAACAGTTAAGTCGTCTCGTTATTAACCACGGAAATCCATGCCAAAACATGTAAAATATTTTCACCACGCCGCCAACATAGGGCTTGAGACATCCGAGTTCATTGGAAGTATTACATAAGTATATTTCTTTTTAACCGACTTCAAAAAAGGAGGAGGTTCTCAATTCGGCTGTATGTTTTTTTTTGTATATATGTTACGCGATAACCCCGGGGAACCGATTTTGAGGATTCTTTTTTTTTTAATTTTTATTGAATTGATATTCAATTATTTTTATGTGACATTTCTCCACTACTGTACTGTACTGACAAAAAATATACGATACACCTAAGGATTTTTTCTAAGGAATGTGCTAATTTGTTATACGATATATAGATATATGTACTTCACTTGATCATATAAAATACTGAAAACAGTGAGAACCCATAAAATTTTACTTTTCAACTGAAGCCCTGTAGTTATTAAATTCACATTTATCAAAATTTGAAAATTGCCCAACGGTCAGTTGCCATCGATAGCTTGCCGACGTCGGATCTGTGTCAATTTTTCTCCGCCTGTTCCTATTTTATAACTGCCTCTGTAGCCGAACGGTTACCATGCCGGAAAGATTCGATTCCCAGGCCGCTAGAAATATTTATATAGCCTACATTTATTATTCTCGTGAGTTTGGATGTAATTTGTGGTTGTCGATGTGTGTCCATGGCACACGCGACACACGGTTTCCCTAGTGCGGGACTGTATTGACTGTGTGCGTTATTATTATTTTTTATAATACCAAATGACGGTACGAACAAGCGTTATTATTATTTTATTCATAATTAATTTTCAGTACGCGGGTTGCGGGACGTGAGGGGGGCGGCCCCCACTCCTCGCCATCTGTAATGTAGACTCGCATTGAAATACCTAGCCTTAATCTCCAAACATAAGTTATTAAACGTATATATTATGTTATTAGATTTGTGTCAAAAATTATACATTGTGAATCTTCGCACTTCTCTCCTAAAAAGTAGTCATCTTACAGATGTGGCTCGCGCCAGTGGTGGTGTCAATCCAAATCCGATTACTAACAAATTACGCTTTGGAATAGTTTCTTTCTTAGTTCGCCTGGCGCCTAATCAACGTAATGTAAAGTGTTGGAGAAACTTCTATTAGATACGGTGATATACAATGACTATTTGTTTTAACCGACTTCAAAAAAGAACGGAAGAGGTTCTCAATTCGACTGTATTTTTTGTGTGTGTAGGAAAGGGGGTACCTCAGTAATAGTCCAATTTGAACAAAATACTCCACCTCTAAAGGTGGCAAACTAGGGGATGAAACCGGTATCGGGATATCAATAAAACTAGGCCAATAGATGTTTCCTCGAACTTTCGAGGTTACTTTTTTATATAAAAAAGTTACAATTATTATCATTCCAAGTGACGGGATGAACAGGTCGTGCGCCTGGTGGTAAGCGCCACGCCTGTCCATAACAGTTGCAATGCCACCCAGAGCTTAAAATCTTTCGAGAACTGGGGGGCACCCTGCGCCAGGCACCCTGAGACAGGTTGACAAGTCCCGTATTCGCCAACACCCTTACCCTCAAATCCGGGACGAAGTAATACTATTATATAATACTCATTGCAATTGATTTGACTACCCATAACACCGAGATCGGAATCAATGATGAAAAGCTCATTTCGCAAATTGGTTCGACCGGGAATCAACCCTAGGACCAAGTCATCCAAGGTTTACAGAACAAACCGTTGGGACACAGAGATCGTTAAATTTAATTAATTAAATTCTAGAGTGTTTTTCACTTTTTTTTTCTATAAAAATCAATTCGCAAAAAAGAAACACGGTATAACAACACGACTCTCGGAACAAAAAAGGGCACAACTATCATTTTTATCAAAATTGAGTTATATACATATTCAATATCAGGAAAAGAAAGAATAATCTACCTATTTTTTTAAGAAAGATATCTCAATAATAAAATTGTTGAATATAGTACAAACTCAAAGGGCACAACTCACATCAAAAATCAGACTTTTGCAATAAAAACTCACATTTTGACGTTTATTATGCTAAAAACACAAATATCAAAGGGTTTTACTTAGTAATGTATGGAACTGTGATCTTATTATGTATGATAACATAAAACAGGCACAACTGAATACCATCGTCTCCTTTAGTTCTATTCATGTATGTATGAAAAGACACACTTTAGTTAGTTATGCCCTTTATTATGCAGTAATATATAATATTTGTTTCTACTGAGTTAAAACAGAAAATTAAGTAAGGCATTTAAAAAAATAGCTCATGCTCACAACAAAAGTTTCTATTTCAAACTTGTGGTACGTACTTATAACATAAATAAACCACTTAATACTAAACGTATATTTAAGCCATTGACAAATAAATGGACGACGGGTCTAATACAAAAACCACGAAAAAAATGTCCCAAGTCAACCTATTTAAACGTAGTGACATGTAAAGGAATATGAAAAAGCTAAAACGTTGAATTTAAATTGTAATGTCATCGCAGTACTGTCTAATTTTGCTTGCTTCGCTGTCAGTCGAACAAACGAAGACTAAAACGTGAATGACGCTCTGTATACGATTTTAACGCCCTATAAGTTCGGACACTTTTTAGCGCGGACCCATTGTAATTAATATTAATATTAATAATTGTAAGTAAATGATTTAAGCTTTTTATTTTATCAGAAAAACCTAACAAATATTTCAGTACCGTTCATTATAACAGTAGTGTTCATTGGAATGAACACTACGTCAACTTTTTCTTGGTCATTCAACAGAAATAACAATTTTTGTAAGCAGCCATATTTATTCACTAATTTTATGATCCCGGAATTTTGTGAAAAAAATTAAAGAAACAAAAAATAAAGTTGGAAAAACAAACAAACAAACGAATTTTGTAGAAAGAAACAAAAAACAAAATATAAACAGAACAGATCCAAAAATTCAGTTTTCGTAGTGGAGGTATCGATTTAAACATATCGTCGCTGTAACACTCAAAAACTTAACTTTTCACTGGAACCAAAACAAAAATTGCAAAAACGAAAAAAAATCATAACTCTGAAACGGTTCGAGTTTATTGTGCCAAATTTAGCAAATAACCCTACAAAAAATTGGCCTTCTTAACAATAAACTCGGATTTGCAATAGTCCTACTCCTAATGACGATTATGTGGGTTACAACAATTTGATTTTCAGATCTAATCCCAAACAATGCTGCAACTTTCAAGTTAACTTGTATGACGGTGCGCCTAATGCCATCAATTTACTGTATTCTAAGAGTGATGTTAATAAATTAGAGCTCCTTAACATATTTTTGGTCTTTCAATGTTAACTTCTTGAACATGTACGAAATTCAATACTGCTGTAAGAGTATTTTTTTAAACCAAAGCGGGTAACATTAAAATGGTATTAGTGAAAATCACATGCAATTTACATGGCTTTTAAAATGTTTATTATTAAAAAGAACCACTATTTGTGAAAAAGGCTTTGGTCACAATGAGTACAATGAAACAAATCGAATTATAATATTGGAGATTTAACACAATAAAACAAAATCATTGACATTTTGTGGGCCATATTACATCGTTCTTAGAACTGATGAATTATAAATTCCTTAAATTCCATAAAAGAATAATAATCAACAACTAATCTTACTCTTGATTATTAGTTATTCAATTTCTGTTCTTATATTTTCTACTTTAGTTTATTGTCTGTTACCTATAAGGAAAAAGATTATCTACATGTCAAAGATTTAAAATTATTACGTGTTATAATAAATTCAATAATAACGGTAATGAACGAAAATAGTAAAAATATAGAAACATTTTATCATGATTATAATTTCAATTAAAACAAAACTATATTTATCCATTAAGCACACTTCAAAATTAAAAAAAAAATAATTAAACCTTCTAAATTTCGTGAACTGTGCAACTCGGTTGTACGTCGCTGATATTTTCGGGTGCTAACAGGTCAATTGAAGATTAGGTCCGGGAACTGCAACCAGCTTCTGCATTATTGGTCTTTTTGAAAGTACACATTTTCTATGATCATTTCAGTAGATACTTTGAATAAATTTTTCTCAGGGTTTCTAAACGTGGGCGTCAGATCATAAATTTTTGTAGAGACTAGTTTTGTATTTGGCGTGTTGCATATCTTTTGGTGACATGTTACGGAGCTTCTTGATGCAGTTTGAGGCACTGAATCTGGTTAAATTATTCTCGGTGGAAGATTGTTGCACATTGGATTAGATTACAATTTATTAGAACCGTCTGATGGCCATAGTAATTTGTTATTTAAAATTTCACTCTTAGATTGTTTTGATCTAGTAGCATAGCGTTCGCCAACAGAAAATTGTTTCTTTGTTCTCTTTTAGCTCACCTAGGCATTTTCTTCTTTTTTGTGACATTATTTGTGTTTTTATGTTTGTTATCATGTGTGTGTATCTATTTTATTATTAATTAAACTTTATGGTATGCATGACTTAACATATCTACAGTCATTTAAACTATTGATAGTAACTACTGACATAATTTGTGCTATTGGCTGTGCCAGGTTTCATGTTATCTAGAAATAAGACTTTGTCATACATGAGTTTGCTGAATAAATGATGATGGTTACTGTTATATAAAGTGAGAAAAACTTCATAAAAAGACGGAAACACACTACAGGTATAAACATTTCTCTGCCTGCCCCGATGAGAGAATGGCGAGAGATACATGTATGTATCCAGAAAATGGCTTGTTTGAAATATTATATGTAAATCCGTTTTAATGACTTAGTGAATAATAATCACCTAAACATATTAACATATCACAATAACTTTGAACTTTGTAGAATTTGTCAGTCGAATAAAATCATTTTAATCTTGGCGGTTTGAGTAAATTTCACTATAATTTAAATGCATCGTATTTACGAGTCCTACGTAGTTCATTAGTTTCTGACTCTTATGGTCTGAATAAATAAATGAGATTAAATATAATAAGTAATAAAATAAAATAAGGAAAAGAAAAATATTTTCAATAAAATAACTTTCGATTTTGCTATGAAAAACCTCCGACAACACACACAACTACCCTCAATGCTGCATGCGTAGTCTCTAAAGATTGATGTAAGTCGCGGTGTCATGAAGCGAGGGAAGGCTAGAATAACGTAAGGAGAAATTCTGTACTTGTTTATGTTTGTTTTTAAATATCGTAACACTCATTGCACTGTTAAAACTCGGACCTTTAAAACGCTGGAAATCACATTGTTCGTACTTAAGAGCTCTCATGCCAAAAAGCTTTGACGTTGGCTCCGTCCAAATTTGTGAAACAAATATATGCCTGAAGTTCGCGTGTGGATTAGACAAAAATCCGTAGTGACAGTTGTCGATCATGCATAAATATAATTAATTATCTAATTTTTGTCCTAATAACCTGTAGCATTTCGAGGATAAATCGAAAAATGTGAAAATTAGAGGTCATTTCGTGATTTTTATCTATCGAGGAAACTTTATTGTTTTATGTTTCTGATTAATTTCTATGCTCGAATATATCGTGTAGTTACTCATACAATATTTTATTTTTAACTTTAAAGTGGATACACCCCTCTAAAATCAAATCGAAGATTAGGAATTTTTCCTCTGCTCCCTCTTAACAATACCCAAGTAAATTCTGTAAGTGGTACAATTTTAATATTAGGGAACGCAAAAATGCTGGAATTCGAGGCACAGAAAAATTTAATTAGGTGTTCTTGATGTAACGCACACTTCGCAAGTAAGCCCTGGATTTTATCTGAGTTAAATCGTTTTAAAATTCCTTAATCAGAAAAAAGTGTTGAAAAATTATGCTGTTCAGAGTTAATTTTTCATTTTAGAGACATGAGGCCCAGGTCAATCGAAGCAGAAAAAAAAACTGAACAAGAATATGCAAAAAAAGCATTTTTTACAAGTATTGCGGGTTACAGCATTATCGCTTTCCAGCGACGATATTAGAATTAGAATTTGCTACTTGTGCCTTTCTTTCTTCCGACAGCAGAATAGACGTTGATTTAAGTAGACATATAAACGCCATAACTACTGTACCGCGTTAAACAAATCCTTCAGTCCAATGAGTGCTCGTGGCAAGTCTCACATGATTAATTTTCAAAGAACTTACGCGTTCTGTAGAAAGCCTTTCATATGCAACAGGCGTCCATTTCACAGAGTCCTTATTTATAGGTACATTCCTTATAATTTTTTCCCATAAGCTTCAAATATTGGCTTGATATT
>NW_020653945.1:24698200-24736396 GCF_003589595.1 Hyposmocoma kahamanoa
AACTGAACGTAGAAACAATAAACACTACAACATAATTATTATCCTCCTCCAAATGTTACTGACCTCTTCAAGATCAGTCCATGACTTCTCACAAAAAAACAATATTTTATTTTCATTTTGCGCGCACAAAAAAGACAAATAAACCGCAACAGTACATTTTATATTAAATAACAAATTGCGAAGCCCGAAACCAAAGGCTGACGGTTTTAATAACTCGGGTTTTTTTATATTATATTTCCATAGATAATACAACTCGACCTAAAATGTTGTAAAAAGAAAACACGCATACAGCCATGATGGATCGTAAAAAAAATTTGCTAAATTTTTATACAGAAAATAATTATAAGCAATTCTTAATAATAAGTATTTAAGTAACATGTGGCTGAATTGCAATCGCATTCCTGTTTATATAAAATTCTAAGCGATTGTTTTAATTTTGAACTTAAGTAACCTCCTTCCTTCAACCTGACCTTTATAAGGAAGTATGTTGACCATGCTTGTAATGGAAAGAAGATAGGCCCATGGGTTTTATTTGGGGCATTAAGGGCAAGTTAGCCACCACGCAGTCATACCATTTACGAGCAAGTTTGATGAAAAATAACTAAATTACTTAGTTACATGCTCAAAATTCAAAAGATTGCAAAATAGTACAAATACGAACTAATTATATACACATTTTTTTAAATTTTCCGTCCGAATTTCACAATACTTAGCTATCACATTGACAACCTGTTCCATACTAATTTAAGATAATAATTTTCAAACTCATCACTTCTTTATAACAATAAAAAGTTTGTTATATTTATTAATACAAAGATCGGACACTCAGAAAAAATCCCTTCGATCCGGCCGGATTCGAATCAACGTCTTCTAGCTTACCGTGTCAGACGCTATACCAACTAAGCCACGGACCGAATACACACATAGATTTCTCATAGATGGCGCTACGACTAAAAAAGTCGTTGAAAAAACCAAATGTAAGGATACGACGCATGCACATAGTAAAATTCGTCAGGTCCGCTGGTTCGTTCCGTGGCTTAGTTGGTATAGCGTCAGCCACGGTAAGTTAGAAAACGTCCGTCGGTTCGAATACGGCTGGATCGAAGGAATTTTTTCTGAGTGTTCGATCTTTGTATTAATCAATATAAAAAACTAGTGAAGTAATTTCACAAAAAAAAAATTGAATATCAATTCAATAAAAATTTCAAATAAAAAGTTTATTTAACTTGTTAAGATCTTAGGTTTTCGCGATTGTATTATATTGTATGTATACATAGGAAATGAAACTATTTTTCTGCATTTAAATCGCGTATATTTGTTTTTTCAAACAAACCGACGTTTCGGGCCATGGTCACGGTTGACCATGGGACCTGTAAAGGGCCCTAAAGGGATTTAAATGCGGAAAAATAGTTTCATTTCCTAACTTGTTAAGGACAAGCGACATAAGACTGGAGCAAATCTAAGCCAGATTCAAAAAATATAAAAACAGAGCAATACACGGACTGAGGCTGATTTAAAAAAAAAGCGACTTAGCAAAAGCAGCTAGCTAAGAAAATTTCTCGTAGTTACACAACCAACATTGCTTAAGTTGAACTTGAGAAGAAGTTAAATTAAACTCTGAGTTTACTTCGTAATTGCTTGCTTAAACTCCCTCTGAAATGATTTAAAATAACAGTCAAAAAAATCATATCAAAACATAAAACTTAGCGTAATGAAGTGTGAATGGGTAATTTCTGAACGATGGAGTGTGAGAGAGAAGGATGTAAGGTGACAGATGACAGATGTGTATGTTCTATGGCTATGGCTCTCTTAGTGGATGGGATTGGAGGGAAAAGTGTTGTTTTTATTTTGACTTTCAACTATTTTGTTATATCTAGTTCAAAGTGAAATATGATAGCACTTAGAATAATAACGCATAGAATGATAGTTTCATATCAAACGAACTGTCACAAGTGAGGCAAAAATCAAATTCACGTAGGCGAGTTTTAGTAGTAGGTTAATTTTCGGTTTTAGTGAATATTTATATAAAAATACAAGTTGAAACGCGTTACTTCCTTGTGGAATGTGATGTTAGTATCTATTTTATGTTTGTCTGGTGTATTTTAACACTCATTTACCGCACATTTCGTTATTTTTAGCTACAATTCTTGATCTGTTCGCGGTGCGAGTTGACCTTGAGCACTGACGGCCCGCCCGCTCGTGTAGGCCCATTGGGCGCGCTTCAATTTGCCTCACTTAGCGTGTGCGTACTTTATTATTATTATTTTTTTTATTTATTTATTATTCAAAATTACAACGTATTACTCATTACAAAAAGTCGCCAAACTGCTGTGCAGTTTGTTGGCGACATGTGCACTCTTACTTAATAATACCTACTTTACTATATTTAACATTATGCAGTATTAATTGAACTACTAACTTATTAAATAAAAGATAAAGATACTAGGTTTCTATGCGTTATTATTCTAAGTGATAGGACTATTGTGCCTTAATCGAAGACTAAAACACGAAATTATACGAATCTCGAACTAAAATACCCGTATCGGCCCGTTTTAAGGAATCCCGAGTCAATTCAAGCACGCCGCCTCAAATTGCCTATCCTCTTTGTGGCGGCCATATTTACAGAAACATAATTAAACTTAGGATGATGGCTTTGCCAAAGCCATAATAAATTTAAAAAAAATCTTAGTAGATGGAAAAAATCTCGATGCGCCGGTTATATATAAGTTCTTTTCTTCCAATTTTTGAACATAAAAGTGAACAAATTCATTCTTACGTTTTATTTCCATCCCACATTTATTTTGTTAAATATTAGGTTTATTTTTTCTATGGTTCCATTTGCGATTACAAAACATGACGGATGTTTCTGGACAAACGAAGCAGCCTCCTTGATATACAGGCAGGTTAAAAGTAGCAACGTTCTTGCAATTGAAAAACCCGGAAGAACTCTGGCGGACTGCACATACCCAAAATAAGCCGTTAAGGCCGTGGCGTGGAACATAATAGACGACAAGGATGACAGTACAATTTTGTGTAACTGTAGATAATAATGTAATTGTAAATAGAAGTGTCATTTTAAATAATAGTGTAATTGTATATAATGGTGTAATCGTAAATAATGGAGTAATTGTAAATAATACAATTTAATACTAATTTAACTGCCTCCATGGCCGAACGGTTACCATGCCGGACTGCCACGCAGAGGCCCCAGATTCGATTCCCGTGCCGGAAGAAATATTTGTATGGTCTACATTTATTTTAATTCTCTCGTGAGTTTGGGCGTAATTTGTGGTTGTCTATGTACGAATCCATGGCATACGCGACACACTTAAATGATCTTTCAAAAGTAAAAGGCGACAAAGCATTACACACTACTTGTACATAAACTGCATTAATAGGCAGCGGTAGGTTGTTGTTGTGATGTAAATAACATATTCGGTTTCACAATTTACGATGTCCAAATAATGTATTCGACTTACCTACATCATGGACGTAACAGTGCTGGCATAATTAAGCTCCTTATAAAGTTCTCTAACGATAAATCTTTGTAAACTGTACACAAAAGCACTGTTAAGTCATCGCTCCTCGAGTAAAGCTCAGGGTGAGCTTTACTGTTTGAGACTGTTCGTCAGTTACACATTTCAATTATTATATGTTATTTCATTACGCAATTACGGTTACTACAGTACCAGTACGCTATGATGGCCGTTTTCACCGATTACAATAGTGAGGTGAAACCTCAATTCATTATCGAAAAAAATATACTCAAATGCGAGTCGCATCTATAACTTTTTACATTTATGACTAATATTGCAAGGGGTAACAGTGTGTCTGGCTATGCCACCTCCGCCGGGCCCCGGTAGAAGGGGCAGACCCAAGAAGTGCTGGCTTGACGTCGCCAAGGGCGATATGCGTGCCAATGGTCTCACCACTAAGGATGCCGAAGTCCGTACAAAGTGGAGGAGAAAAAGTAGGTAAGCCGACCCCGGGCTCCGCAGCAACACTGCTGAGGACGCAACCGGGACAACGCTCAGATGAGAGAGATGAGAGAGATTGCAAGGAGTAACTGATTAAAAAGTTTTAATAACGAAAATAAAAACGTTTACTTAATATATCGTCAATTCGAAACTGCTTTGTTTTGCACTGAGCTTTAAAGCGAGTTTGCCGGGGGTAGAAGTTGTGCTGGACAACGATCCTATACGTGACGATCGTATTAGATTTAATTTTTAAAAATTTCGAATGTTGAAAAACAAATGCAGAGTTGTGTTTTTCATTGCGGTCTTTTTTTTAACTCCATTTCTTATTTCTTTTCTATTCTCAGGCCTAAGTAGGTACTTAAAAGAAGATTTCCATAAATTTTACTGCACGTCACTATTGACAACATCAAGTATATAACGATTGACAACAACGTACATCAGTTAGCTCCTTCAACGTAGTTATGAATTAATACAAAACTTCATGAGCGGACAAACATCAAAACGGTCATCATAGCGTGCCAGTGCTATATGTACTTTTATGTGTGATTTTTTAACCGACTGCAAAAAAGGAGGAGGTTCTCAATTCGGCTGTATGTTTTTTTGTATGTATGTTACGCGATAACTCTGTTTAATGCGCTAAATTTGTGAACCTATTTTGATATCTCTAAGGGTAGTAAACTAGAGGATGAATGACTTTTGAGGTCGGTTTTTTGTACTCTATATTGAAATTATTAAGGGAACAGGACGTACCTACCTTATGAAGGCGCCTAAGGAATTATCGCGTATGGAGTCCTGGTATGTTCGCATATGGATTGTTCTGCTAAATACCAACGGGCCACCTTGCATTCAGTAGAAAAGCGTGCCAAGTGGCTTATAGGTGATTCGGTATTAGTAGAGGTGAAGTTATACAGTCTTAAACATAGCTGTAAAGTTGCCTGCTTATCGGTATTCTACTGGATATATCACAGATAATGCGAGGAAATTGCATGACTTAATTCCACCTTCCCCTTTCCATCATCTGAGGATTAGACGTAGGCTGGGGTTCCACTCTATGTTGTAGATATTCCAAGGATTTGTACAAAGCGTTACGCTTCCCCGTTTATATGGCGAACGGCTATGGAGTGGGATTCCCCTCCTGCAGACTTTTCCTTGAACGGTATAACTTGGACCTTTTCAAGGCGAGAGTGAATAGGCATTATTTAGGTGTGCACGCTCAACCATCATCACTTTCCATCATGTGAGACAGAGGTCAAATGCGCACTTGTTTTTTAAGCCTCAAGTCGGTTTATAACTATGGTAGCTATCTTACATCTTACTTGGTACTTGGTGCAACGGGCTGGTATCCGCAACTCGACGACAAAGCGCCTCGTTTGCTATCTTCCATATTATGTGTTTTTAAGCGGAGTTTCAGAGTATCGTTTCTCTAAGGATTCGTAATTATAAGGAATTACTTAGCGGGGAGAGAGTTTAAAAATAGTGTTACCGATTTGTAGATAGGAAGGATGCATTCAAGATAAATGATGGGTGTAATGAAGTATAACGAAAGCAGTATAGGATGGCGGACAAGAGAAATGAAAATAAAATGTCCTTAATTTGGTATTTATTCGGGCAGAGTTTCACCCTATTAATACTTGATACAATAATGTAATGTTACAATGGCGCCAACTCGTATTTATAATTATTCCTCTCCAAAAATCAATTAGATACAATTCGATTTCTAGTCATATTTATTAAATGTATTTGTAATATAATTACAAATACACTATTGGTCAAGGGCTTCATGTTCGGATGGCGGTGGCGCCACCAGTGGACATCGAAGCTAACAGAAGTGAAAAAATGTTACTTTTTCTTTTTACGAACTGATCATAAATAAAATCAATGTAATGTTTTAAATTTTTGTCCCGCATGTATTCCGTAATTAATCATCCGATAGCAATAAAATTTTCGTGCATTGTTTTTACCCACACCCGGTAAAATTTGTAAGGTATTAGATCCCACTGGGCATGGGAATACTCTAGAAAGAGTTAGGGTCATCGTCTACTACGCTGGCCTAATTTTTTTTTGTTAATTAGTTTTTGGTAGCATTGCAACGTTACAGCTAGATTGAAATAAATATAAATGGAGATAAAATAATGCGCAGCCAATAATCGTTGGCGATAAATTTCGATTTAAGTACGACCGAAAGGTTATGAATATAACATTTGGAAATGGTTCTGTATGTGAGTTGATTTTTTATCAAAACTTATATATGTCATGGAAACAGAACAATCAACGTTTAAAGTAAAATATATTGTACATTTTAAATCCCAAATAGAATAACCAAAGCTACAACTTTCAACATCGAGTCGAGCACACGAAGGAGACAATTTTTAATTCCGTGCAATAATGAATAACGCTTCAAACTAACTTCAAATTTGGGTCAAATTTTCATCATTGTTATTACAACTAAGAATAACCCTTGTAAATGTCGTTCACCTGCCAAATATTAATTGCTTAATTGGATTTAGGTAATTTGGATAAATTATCCCAATTGGTACCGTCCTTTGAGAGCTGGAAACACTGGTTTGTACTTGTTTTGGACAGATAATGACTTTATCGTTGAATGACACCTTTTAGAACTTGTAGCGGCCTTGCAAAGTTCAAGACAACTATCTGCTATATAATTTATATCGCACATTTAATTTTGGGAAAACGACTACGAAATTGACAACATGATTTAACATCAAGTGAATGGGAAAATCAACAACAATTAATAACAACAGCAATAATCACTAGTATAAAAGTAAACACTTGTTGAGTTAATGAACTACTCGTAATACCAGAAAAAAAAGCGAAAACAAAAAATACACATCTAATTATTTAATTAATTGGGAGTATAATGAAATACGTTCCGTTATACTCCAAAAAGCTTTCATAGTTTTCTCTCTTAGCAGAACACGACCTGGTAAGAGAGAACACTATGAAAGTATTTTCTTCAGCCAGTGTTGCGAACGCAACAGAATTTTTATGATAAAATTTAATATAAGCAAAGCAGTAACTAAACGCTCGTTAAGGGTACATTACCTAGGCCGGGGGTTCTATTTTGAACCAATCATCTAACACCAAATACATGTTATTTCATCCCTACCACAATTTAACGAACTTTTTGAATGAACTCAAAAATGTCAAAAAGGACGTTCACTTTTGAGTTGTACTTCCATAAGAAACCACCATTTTTTAGCGATTAATGGCACTACTCCAGCAAACTAGCAACCTATTGCCAATATATTACAGTCAACTTAAACCGTATTTAATTTTACGAGCTCGTCGAGATCCTCTACATCTTCTACTTAGGTCTGGCGGCTACAATCAGCCAGTATTTCTTTTAAAGTTTGCAAGAATCGGACTTCAAATTTTATTATGAGTAATTTTTTTTTCAATTTTGGTATGGCGATGCTTAGAAATGTTTGTGGCAAACTTCGGATTGGCATAAGATGTCAGAAGTATTTACATTAAGTAACTTATAGTAACCTCAAGCACCTTAACCACGTAAGTGCGACGAAGCTCCGTGTTAACCGGGATTGAGTTCCTTCTCGTAAGGAGATTAGTTGGTATCGCTAATATGAGGAAGTGTAGGATTAGGTATTTACGGCGTCACCAACAATAACGTTTTAGATATATTTTGTGAGTGGTTTCTAAATAATGTGTACTCAACAACAGAGGTTGATATGACCCTAGACTTATAATTAAGGGCCGAAACACAAAAGTACGAATCGGCGCGCTATGAATTCGCAACACAGAAAATGCGATTGCTATTTCGTACGGCAAAGTGTCTTACTGCCACGGTTCGGGTAACTATTCCTTCGACCATCGTCACCGTTATTTACAACGTTATTGACAAGAAAGTATAGGAAAACAACACAAACAGATTAATATCGCAGGAACGCGCGATACGGAGCTATTCGCAATTTCTTGCGATGTGTCTCGCGAGCCCGTAGACTTCTGCGATGCGACGTCGCATCGCAGTTTTGTGTTTCAACCCTAACACTATACCAGAGGATGTAGCAAGATTGACGTCATCAAAAGTGACGTACGATACTTCGAAGCCTTGGTGTAATAAGGCCATTTCAGCTAAATTACGACTTTTGACGAGAGACGTTTTGAGATTTTACGAATGAACGAAGTTAGCTTTTTTATAAAATTTTACATAGTGGCGTATCATAATAATTAATTTCTTTCATTCAGAGATGGCAAGCGCCCGGTAGGAACCCGGCGCTTTTTTAACGCCGTGTTAAATCCAATGGACGCCCAAAATCGAATTTTGTTCAAATGTAATGATATTATTCTCTTCTTCTTTCTAGTCGTCTCAACCATATAGGTGTAGGTCTTTTTCAGTTTCTGCCACTTGTCTCGATTCTGTGCCACCTGCATCCAGCTCAACCCCGCCACTTTCTTTATGTCATCCTTGTAACGCATCTGCGGTCTCTCTCTGGAGCGTTTTTCGCCGCAAGGTCGCAATTCGAGGACCGCTTTATACCAGCAGCCATGCTTTCGAGCAACGTGACCCGCGCACCGCCAGTTTTACTTGTAATATGTGTGAATACCCAATGATATTATTACAAAATGTTTATTGCTGGCTTACCTACAAATTTTGTCATTTTATTGAATCAATTCGCTAGAACATTGCATTGAAAATTAATCGATACAAAAACGCGCACACACATATGTATACACTTGAATCAATTTTCATAAAAATCTAATCTTAATGAGCATCCCTAAGTAAGTGAGAGTCCACATGCAGCACCCGGACAAACCAATGTAGGTTTAAGGGTGTGATGTATATATATTTTTGTAATATTCTTAGTGTTTAAAACAAATAAATAAATAAATAAATAAATGATTGCAAGGTGTGTGTTGTGTGGAATGGCCTCTTTTTCGACTAAAAAGATTTAATTACATCGAAATTTATAATTAGCATGGAATTATACCGAAGTCCGTAATAATTTAAGCGTGTAATGGGTTTTAACGCACTGCCCATTATTGGTTTTATTTAGTTCGTATTATTTTTATGACGTTCATGTAATAAAAGACGTTTGACGGATGTATACATGTGACTTAATTATACTGAGGATACATTACTATGAATTTGTTATTGCCTCTAACTAAATGAATCAAAGATCTAAATAAATGATTGATTGATTGACGCAAGAATATTAGGCCATGGCCGTTGAGTGAGACACAGAAGTACAGATTGAAATTTGCCAAAGAGCTATGGACTGCAATATTTTAGACGTTAAAAAGACATAGAATCCGGAACTCATGCTTTTTAAAATTTCTTAACCTGACATAACCAAAAAAGTACCAGGCTAAAATGGGAGTTAGCTAGTGATATCTACCATATGTAGCCGACAGGTGATATGTAATTCCACTCAGTGGGTGCCACAAGATAGTCACTGGCGTAGCGACAGACCGAGTCAGACATTACGGTATATCTCGGATGCAAATTAAATAACTGGCCGGAGATTGCTGCAGATAGAGAGATAGGTCAACAAGGAGACACTGTTACAGGCTAATGAAAAAATAATATTTCAAGCAATCGTTGCTTAGTGAAAGTTATTAAAGTTACCCTTATATATATAAATACCTTTTTTTTATGAATACCTTTGCCGAGTAGTCTTAGTATTAGGTACGAGATTTTAAGACCTAATTATGTAATGATTGCATACAATATTTTTTCTACGAGTAAATTAACATAATGAAACACAATCACTATTTTATTTGTTAACAATCCTAACTCTCCTTTTGTTAACAAAAGCTACAAAAAAAAACCAAGAGATAGAATAGAAGTGTCGGTGATTGGCCAAGTGCCGCTCATATTTTAGCCAATCAAGAGGTAGTAGAGCGTTTGAGTCGCGTCATATTTGATAAAATACGAGTTTTTTTGAAACTCATTATGGTTCTGTGTGCAAAACTATAATGAAACTTTTCAGTTCAGTAGCACGTACCACAGACAATAGAATTTAAGTTCAGACCAACCTTTTTGATATGGTTTATGAAATTATAATTGATATATTAAAGTACAGGAGTAGAAAAAATACTCTTTAAAACCGTCTCTAAGAATGGGATGTGTTGCAATAAACGCCACAATACAAAAATAAACACTAAATAAAAACAAAAGTAAATCATAGAACTACGTGCCATACACTTTAAACATTATATGTATATTATTGTATATTATTATGTATGTACAACGCAATTTGAAATGCTATCTTGAATGAAGGCTTGTGGCGTCCACAAAAGAACCTATTCAGCTAAAGCCACAGGCGAGAATAGGCTGTGGTGTTAGTTCTCAAATGATTCTAAAGCTAAAGATAAATAGACGTGTATATCGCGCAAAGTGAAATAAAATAAAAACAAGTTATGAGTGAGTGTATTGGAGTGTAGTGTCCTGATTTAACTTACTTTTAGTATGATACAATAAAACTTGTAACGAATTGAACTAAATGTTAAAGATGTAGAAATGTAGTAAGAAAAACTACAGTACTTGAAGACAAAAGCACATCAACAAACCATAAGGCAACGAGCACCATAAAATATGAAACAGAGTAACGCATAAATCCTACGGTACACTTGGCTGACACAATTCCGAATATTGGCCATCTTCCAAATTCAATAATAGCTTATGCAGCCCTCAAGACAGGATTACAACTTGGGTTTGTTAACGTTATAGACCTCGGCACAACTTGGAAACCGATGTCTAGAATGGACGGAAATTATGCCACTATTGGGGCTAGTGAGCGTTTTAATGACTTACCACGGGCAATAACCAGGTTTCCTAATAAAATGCAGCAGTGTGTTGAGAGTGGGCACGTCAAGCGTAAACCCTGTTTGTGCAAACAATTTCATAGCAACTGGGATAAAGAGATCGATGTATGAATTAATTATAAGAGGTCAAAAAGAAGGAGTGACGTTTTGTAGCAATAGAGCTCCATGTGAAAGTGTTTGATCTTACTGCTTGGTTTATGACCTCGGTGGCCTAACGGATTATATTGCGAGCGCTGAATGCGGAGACACCGGGTTTTTCTAAATTGGTTCTGCTCTGGTGTTCAAGTGAAGTGCCCCAGAATTCCGTTACTCTGGTATTTATAGTGCAAGAAATTCCCTAGTTTGAGACCAGGCATTTGGTGTGGGTGTCTGGCATACATGTGAAAGGATATACTGGTGACTGGAAGTTACAGGCACATGAGACTTTTAAACTTACATCTCAGGGTGACGGGCGCGTTGGCAGTGTCCCTCAGATCTATGCGATATAAAGCTCAGAGCGGCACTGCAACTGATATGGACAGGCATGTCACTTACCACCAGGCGGGCGACTATTTCGTCCCGTCACTTGGCCTAATAACCTAGATAGATATTCGGGTCGTGGGAAGATATAGGTTTATCTAAGTACAGAGACTCTTAGACTGTGCTAAAGAGACACCATATTTATTAATCGGAATCACATTAAGCTGGTCAGAAAAAATCAAGCCGATTCCGTAGGTGTGGTACGATAATAAGCGGTACCACAAAAATGTAAAGGCAGACGTTCCGTTATTCATAATAACACAGTATAAACAAAGAAAAATTTGTACAAACAAGAATTTTGCGCTCAATTTTCCTTCTTTCTGTAGGTAGTGCCTATTTGCATAAATACACACATCCAAAATCGTACAAAATGGAAATTCTTTAACACTGCATAAAATAGTAAATAACCACTAAAACAAATCGCTGAAAAGGCAACCAACGAATAAAATATAAATTACGATAAACACAATAATACTTATGAAATGATAATGAAGTACAACATTCTGTAACCCCTAACAAAACAGAAGACTTCAAAAATTCTCATCATAATTACCTACATCAATTTTTGTTATAAAACCCAATGATGCCCTGGGAGCTATTCCAAGGGTCGTTAAAACTGCGAAACGCGCTAAATTGCGTTTAAGACCGACTGGATACTAAATAATACCTTTACAAGCATTAAAACTGTGTAACCACTGTACCGAGACACGGTTCTACATGGCACCATTCCTTGCCAATTTAATTCACCGACGATTTTTTTTCTTCCATATCCATTGCTCGGTTTAGTCCATGACGGAACTTTTCATATCTAAGTCAACGAGCAATGTATAAAAAATGTAATGAAAATTGAAATAGTTTTCATAGAACAGAATGTAATGGGCGGACAGTGTGCAATTTATAGAGGGTGGCCTGGTGCGGACAGTCGTTACCGGACTTTTATTGTTTAGAGATTTGTGGTAGTGAAATGCAGTTTCAATGTTGTAATTGATACCTAGGAACGTTCAGTAGCAGTAGAACTCCTTGTGAAACAGTTTGTCCAGGGAAGTACTGCCACCTTACCTATTTCTTCCGCCAAGCAATAATGTGAGCGCTCCAGTTTCGAAGGGTAAGTAAGGGTGCTGGTGAAATTTTTTTTCCATATCACCTATCGGCTACATATGGTAGATATCTCTAGCTAACTCCCATTTTATATTGAAACGTTCCTTCGCGTTTGGATACCACTTTCCACTTAACATCAGGTGGAGTGGAGTCATTTGCCTGTCAAGTATAAAAAAAAAAAAAAAAAAAAAAAAAAAAAATACAGGTCTTTGCGATTTAAAGCTCTAAGAGACCAGGTGCGTGACTTGTTCGCCCCATCACTGGGTTTGGTATTATTAAAAAAAAGTGTATTGATATTTGGCTGTAAATTATTATAGGGTGGCGGCAGTAGAGGTGAGGTAAAAACGCGAAAATAATGTAGATAATAGTTATATTAAACTTCCACAATGGATTTCTTAACTGTAGTTACTTAGGAATTCAAACTACGTCTGAAGTAAGGAGCGTTGGGTCGAATGTTGGGAACTTTGGGCCGAAAAGTGACTTATAATTTGTAATTAATAAGTAAAATAACAATTTTGTCAACGGTCATGTTCTGCAGCGAATGCAAGTGCGTTGACCTGATGTTACAGTTATTCGCAAATCTGGATACATAACATATTGTGTCTTCGTGTTGTTGTAATGGAAGCCTGGCAATTTTTATCGGTATGTCAATATTCTGCTTCCCTGTTTCATCTGAAAAAAAAACTGTATTCTTATTTATTTAAATTTTTCTTTTTTATTTTATTTATAACATACGTTATTATAAATAAGTACTGAAAAATATAAAACTTAAACGTATTACAGATTGTTCTGTACACCAATATATGTCATATTGTCAATAATAAATTCAATAATCTCAGTGCAGAGTACTAAAAAAACCGACCTCAAAAGTACGTGGAATTACGTCTATTTGTTATGTTTTATTGTTTTATTATACAGGACTTGACACTGGAGATAATAAAAATAGATTCTCACTACGACACTACTCAAAGTATATCGAGAGAAAAACGCCTTGAATTGGAGAAATAGCAAAATCAACCATTAAAATAATTGTTCCTAAATTCAAGTTAGGCGCTATTTATAAAAATGAATCTCCATGCGTGCTCAGCCACCCTTAGAGGTTGATGATTTTACTCGAAATTAAATGGGACCGCTATGAAGGTTTCCAACAAAAAAGAATCATCAAAATCGGTTTACAAATACCGGAGTTTTCGCGTAACATACAAAAAAAATATATACAGTCGAATTGAGACCCTCCTCCTGTTTTTGAAGTTGGTTAAAAAGAAGATACTTCTTTTTCATTTCTTTCCGTTTAGAAATAAGATATGTATTAGAAAATTTAAAATAGCTATTAGTCATTTAAGAGGTTTGGGAATATAGCTAAACAACACCTTTACACGACTTCTACGTGTTTGGATGACAAAAATCCGAAGTAGAGGCCTGTTTAGCTCTTATAGGTTTCTTGATCTATGTTGTTTGATATATATTTTGTAAATGATAAATGTTTACATTATGTTCATTTACAAAGAACAACCTAGTTTCTTACTGATTCTCACGATTTCTTTCGAATTTCACATGTTTTCTAAGAGTTATGTTTCTAAGATTTGAACAACGGGTCGCATTCGGCACTTGCATGATCCGTTTCTTTTATAATATCAAATGACGAAATGAACAAGTCGAGCCTGATGTAGCTACACGCCTGTCCATACTGACCTACTGTTGAACACCATTGTTAATTATCTAGTCATCTGATTCTAAACTTCTTGCCAAAGATACGATTTTCGCAAAGGTCAGAAACCAATAAAATATTAAAGCAAAACAACCCGTTTCTATAAAATTCAAATTAATAGCATCGATGATGATTTAGCTTAATAGATAACCAGTTTTAGTCCGTGATTTTTATAGCTGTTGAAAAATTACCTCTAGTCATTGGAAGAGAAAGTAATCAATCATTTCAAGGCGTAAAATATTGCGTTTTTTAATATCAAACGTGACTGTTGTTTCCGTTGTTAATTTTTAAAGCTGTTTTCCTAAAGTAAAATTAATGAAGTTAAATAGATTTTTTTTTCAGATTTACGCCTACAATTAAGCAAGCTGTCCAATAACATGTCTTAATTAACTTAAATTGCAGTTGTAAAGCTAATAACTATGGCATCAATTAAAGTAAAAATTCGGCAGCAGTATAGCACCTTGTGAAAGAATTTGTCCTGGGCAGTATTGTCACCTTACCCATTACTGGCTCCAAGCAGTAATGTTACAATTACAGCGTTCCGGTTTTGAAGAGCAAGGTTGCTGGTGAAATTACGAGCACATGAGACTTGTCACCTTATGTCTCAGGGTGATGGGTGCAGTGGCAGTGTCCCGTATATCTTTGCGATTTATAGCTCTGAGTGGCACTGCCACCGTTATGGAAAGGCGTGCCGCTGATCATCAGGTGCACGACTTGTTCGTGCTGTCATTTAGTATCATTTAAAAAAACAGTTAGCTGCTGATCATTTGGTAATGATGGTCTCTGGATTAGATTAGGCATATTAATGGCTTTTAACCGATATGATACACTAAGTAGTATGTCTGAGGGTGCCCAGGTGAGCATGAACCTAAACTCAGGAAACTACTGGACGCTTTCGTCGGAAGAGCTGTTGGGGACAATCTTAGAGAGCACCCGCGGAACTAAAAGCTCTTTCTTCTCGCCGGTCAGGAAGTCATTTAAGTTCACACACGTTCAAGTCGTACACAGTCAATGAGAAGTCGTGGCAGCCTAAGGCGTTGCGCAAACATTCGTGTCTTGTGTTGGGTACTAGCAATCGGCAACTAAAAACGACTATAGCCCAAAAAATTCTCTTCTTCGAGGACTTCTGTGGTTGAGCGGTCACCATGCTGATCTGCCACACAGGCTAGGCTGAGAGTAATATTTGTATGGCTTACACTTATTTCTATCGTGAGTTTGGGTGTAATTTGTAGTTATCTATGTATGTGTGTTAGTAACAAACAACACAGAATTTGGTAATTTAAATGTTGCTGTCAACACCAGCATTTTTCCCTTTCGTATCGCCATCCAGACATTTTTTTCAATATGATTAATTACAATTGATATGAAACCAACACAGTCACTGATTGCGGCAACCGGACACTGACGCGGGTTACAAAGGCAACCGCAATTTGTACGAAACTAGAATATTCGATTCTAGTTGCCGGTTGCTTGTATCCAACATAAGATGCACTTTTGCGCGGAGCCTTATGGTTTGACCCACCGGTTCTCAAGCCGTGAGTTCGATTCCAGGTTCGCACATCGGAGTTTCTCGGAATTTATGAAATTTAATTTGAAATCTACCATGAGCTTTTCGGTGGAGGAAAACATCGCATTGAAAGCTGCATGTCGAAGAAGGTTCACAACGCGTGAAGTCCCCAGTCCGCATCGTGGCAGACTATGGCCTAAACTCTCGCCTGAGAAGAGAACTGCGCCCAGTCGTGTAAACGGACTGACGGACAGACGTATAAATGTGATGGTGATGTGGTTGTGTTGCAATTTTCGGTCGTCAAGGCCGTTGTGGACTTCTTTGGGTCGATGATCCCTATGAATTCGGAAGAGTTGTTCTCTGAGGGGAATGTAGTTGGTTGGCACTGTTTATTAACATGAATTATAAACAGTTTGTATGAAAACCGCCGTTTGTAGCGGCGAAGAATTGTGTTTCTACAACCAGTACCTTTTGTTATTTTTTCATCTCCTTGTTCCCAAAATTATGGAATAATATTGTGGAAGCTTTAACGGGTAAATCTCTTCGAAGAACTCCAGGACATGTGTTGAATTTTTACCCACTTAAACTCCCTCTGTGACCATCCTCTTTGCATGTCACGATGCATCGGGATCTCCTACGGAATCGAACCAATGCTTCCCATGCACGTCACTCTTTCGGAACCTACCGTGGGGTCGGTACAACTACGTGCGACCACATAAGCTGAACTCCGGGAATCGCTGAAATGTTTAAATGGACTCCACTCTGACCATCCGCGACTTCGAGGTCCCCTACTTATCGCCTTGTACGACAAACCCGGGATAACGTAGTTCTATTCTCTTGCTATGTTCTCTTGCAACAGGTCATCTACTCCTGTAAGGATAAAATCGTACGTGCATTTTGAGAAGGTTCAAATTTAAAACCCAAATATGAATTTTAAATTTAATAAAATGGATGTCTCTACTCATTTGTAACCCTGGTCTTATTACATTGCCAAAACCAACTTCAAAAGAACTAACGTAGCATGCAGAATTGCAATATTAGACCATCTCGAAACTTTTCACTTAACGCTTGAAGTTTTAGGACGTTTATGAATGTATAAAGTTGAATTTTTCCATCTCGGAAAGGATTTTCGAAGTAAGATCTTCGTTAAATTGAAAAATGTTTCATCAACCTGATGATCAACTCTGTATTTATATGTATATTGTTTTTAATAATAATAACATGCCAAATAATGTGCGTCTATGGCACCCGCGATACAGGGTTTCCCTAGTGCGAGGCTATGAGTGTCTGCATTAATAATGACGTACGTACTCATAGCCTACACACACTCATAGGCCTTTTTTTTCACAAAATGTTCCCCGAATTTTGCGAAAAAGAAAAAAAACAAAATAAAAACAGAACAGGTCCAAAAATTAAGTTGGCCTTGCTAGCGAGGTGAGCCTGGAAACGGGTAGGCACCGCTGGGTCTTGGAAGAACGTCGGTGCCCACAAGTCCCAGCGTATGGTGCAGAGATGGGTGCCGGAGAGTTTTAATGAGTAGGAATCACACATAACCTTCCATCTGTATTCCCAGGCGGAAGGTATCCATGATGGTTCTCCCCGTAAAAAAAAGCGTTCATTGGAGGTGTCGAGATAATATATTCGTCATAAACATTGACATGAAACCATTGACTTACAATTATATGGACGTCGGGTCCGCGCTAAAAACTATCCGAACTTATAGGGCGTTAAAATCGTATACGCGTCATTCACGCTTTAGTCTTCGTTTGTTCGACTGACAGCGAAGCAAGCAAAATTAGACAGTACTATAATAGAGGGCTGTAGCTCAGATGCATTGCGAGAGGTATTTCTATAAACTCAAACTATAATAATCTTCAATTTTATACTTTATTTCACTTTTTTACATAATTTTGGCGTAGGGTTACGAAACAATCATCTTACTATGTATGTCAAGACCTTTCCTTGTTTTCTTAGCGTTCCAAATACAAAAACTATAATTATTATCTATGTTCAGCCAGCAATTCTACTCATAGAGTACAGCCTCGTCTACATCCCTCTTCCTCACAGCTGAAGGGGTGAATATCCCTAGCTAGTGCTCTACCTATGATAGGCAACATACATAGTGATCAGCCTTTACTACAGACTAGCCACACACTGCTCGGAAGCTATCAACTTACCAAGTAAACCACCGAGGAGGCTATGGCTTTGGTCTGCCAAAAACCTATCTAAAAGGACAGACCATGATCACATCCTAAACAAACAAAAAAAATATAATTACTCGTTAGCTATCCTAGCTAATTAGGGAACCTGACTAAACCCTAACACTTTATTTTAGCGACCCTAAACTGGCTGAACGATCCTAATAAAAATTCTAAACATCACTACAAGTTCCTAACTATCTCAGCCTAAGCTATCTCCAACGTGGATGCTGCCACAACGACGACACAGGCTTGAACATCCATCGGACGATCACTGGGTTACATCACTATTGATCTCCCAGCTGCCTTAGTCCTCATTTTGCAGCTATCACGTTCCATCAGCTTCACTTATCATCCTTAAACAACAAAAACCAACCCACGTATAACGTCAACAACATATTCTAACTACATGTCCTCAGACATACATATGGTATGAGGGTATACCACATGAAGAATTTCTAATAATTAAATAAATATATTTTCCCAGAATGCAGACAGTCCTTGATCAACTGGAGGGATGAGCAGGAACTATTCGCACATACAGGATAATATATCTACCAAATTAAAAAAATATATATAAGAAAAACAAAAGTAAATGTTATCTATTTGATGGTGTATCCTCTCCTCCCTTCCTTCCAAGTCTGCATATACAGGAAAATATTAATTCTTCTCCAAATATTTCTCATAAGGTCGATATCATTCCACATGAAAAATAAATATAAAAATTAATTAACCTAGTAGAAACAAACACATTAAATTCCCTCATATAGAACTTTTTCATCCTATTCACATGGAGTAGATTCTGCCTACACAACCTTTTCCTATTCATACCTAATCTGCACATAATACAATTAATCCTACTCAACCAATTCACTACCCTAACCTTCGCGTATCATATCTCTTAGATAAAGCAATCCTGTCTTTCTTGTCAAACATTCGCTTCCGATGCGATTGTAAACTATCTATACATTCCTTACGAGAACTCATCGAAGCTGCTCGTTTTACGTAGTCACTTCGCAGATTCGCCACATTACTTACGCGAACACGATTAGAAATGTCGCTTCCCGAATTGTATTTTATATATATTTTCGGCAAAGCATTTTTATAATTATTTACATCTAAATCCCGTTTTTGACGCAATTGACACGTCTTATCACTCACGTCAACATTACTTATCATCTCTGGCAAAACCGAGAAGCCATCCAAACTTTTTGATATCGGTTTCAAAGGAGACTTTTCTTTCTTTGGTCCAATATCTATCATGGACTTAGAAGAAGAAATTTTATTGTCAATTTCCACTTTTGACAACTCGAAATTATAGTTCAAAATATCTCGTCCCAGAATTAAATATTCTTTAAAATCATCTACAACCAGCAACTTCGAAGGATAATTGTTCCCATTAATCATCAACGACACCTTGGTGGACGACTGCACATTTATTGGCGTTGCACCCACTGTACGTAATGGAAAACTTGGACAATCATCGATACGCAACTGCAACCTTTCCGCAAAATAACGAGAAATAACTGAATTTGAAGCATTAGTATCCACCAACGCCTCGCAACATACATCATTAATAAAAACAGATATAAAAGGTGCCCTATCTACGCTAGAACTATCAATTGTAGACAAATTTTCTACATGTTCAGTTGCGCTTTTCTGACAATCACGTTGAGGAGATCCCGACGAAGATCCACTACTATGTGCTCGTGAATACCCTTGACTTGGCGTATCCTGCTGCACAACTGGTGCCTGTGGCACTAAATCTTCCGACCGCTTAGACTCGGGTCTAATTATCGGTGCAGAGACATCCTGTGTTTGCCAACAGTGAGAATGCTCTATTTGACAATTTACTGGCAATACAATATCTTCTCGACTCACACTATAACTGTGATTAAATACGTCATCTACTTGTATAATTGTTTTTCTCAACTCCTCTTTAGATAGATACAAATTACTTGCCAGTATCCATTTAAAATTGGGTAACAAAGACTTCAAAAAATGCTTAATAAACTGAACATCTTGAATATTTGCTTTCATCGCTAACTCATTTAAACTATAAAAATAACTTATAAGCGATTCACTATGCCCCTGTCGCCTATAATAAAATTCTCGGGCGTAATCAATTTGTGAGGGAAATTCCTCTCTCAACCTCTGTGCAATCACATCATACGACACGTATGAAGAAGAATACGTTTTGTACCATTGCAGAGCTGGCCCCTCCAAATACAATGCAAACACGTATTTCTTCTGCACATCAGACCAATTATTTAATATACTAATGGTCTCAAATTGGTTCAAAAACTCATCTACGTCGTTGAATCCATTAAACTTTTGCGCCGACATATTATCATACATATTTTCTCCTCGCACTTTTTACTGGCACCAAATAAAAATTAATATTAAATAAGTATAAATATAAATTACGACCTTTTATTACGCATTCCTGGTGGCTTTGTCGTAACAACATATAAACATTTTTCCACGATGGACTTTTCTTCATCGGAATCCTTTCTTCATTAGTAAGCTTGCGTCTAACTTTTGCAGGCTTGAATTACATTATATTTCTTCTTCGTAAAAACATATAAAAATATTTTCCAACGGCGTTCGTGCCTCCACCATTTATAATCGAGTCCGCGCCTCCACCATTTATAATCGAGAGCTGTAGCTCAGACGCATTGCGAGAGGTACTTTTAATAATATAAAACCGGGATCATTTTAAAACTTTGGTTTATTTTACCAATTTACATGTTTTGGGTTACAAATCAATAATCTTACTATCAATGTCAAGACCTTTCCTTGTTTTCTTAGCGTTCCAAATACAAAAACTATAATTATTATCTATGTTCAGCCAGCAATTCTACTCATAGAGTACAGCCTCGTCTACAGTACTGCGATGACATTATAATTTAAATTCAACGTTTTAGCTTTTTCATATTCCTTTACATGTTACTACGTTTAAATAGGTTGACTTGGGACATTTTTTTCGTGGTTTTTGTATTATACCCGTCGTCCATTTATTTGTAAATCAATGCATGAAACAGAAATCCAGCAAGACAGTTAGAACAAGTCTCCATTGTATCGTGTCTGTAGTAATTACTTCGGCAAAGTGCTTGATGAATAATGTGATCTGACTGGGAACACTTTAGATTGCAAATGGCTGTGACGTTTGCACTGTTTGCGCCGTGACTGACGACAATGTCGTCACATTTCGAATGTATAGTTTCCTGCGCTCTGACTCTGTAGTTTACGGTTTGCAGCCGGTATAGCACCTATAGACGTTTATTTAAATGTTATAATTAAGGCTATTGCGCAAAAGGGGTGTAACCCACATTTTTTTTTTATACAGGTATTTAAATGATAGTAAAATACGTAATTATTTTATTAGTTCTGCGTACAAAATTTCATGCCTTATATCAGCCGTTCAATGATTTGTTTTTGTGACAAAAAGTCCCCTAAGTACCTTATGTCCTTCTCCTAGATCCCATCTATCTGTATATTATAAAAATTCATCAATTTTGATTAGCGGTGTACGCGTAAACAGTAATAGACAAACAGAATTACTTTCGCATTTATAACATTATTTTGGATTTTGTTGTGATTTTGATGTACAATGGAACGCCCGCATACACACAAAATCATATATACACAATATTCCAAATCTAAAATCATTTCGTATTATACTTACTACTAATTACATTATTTGAAGTAATGAATTTCCACACACATACACATACTCACTCACTCACAAACGCAAACACACGCACACACACACACACACACACACACACACTTATTTACACACACGCGCTCGCGCATCTACGTACAATAAGACTACTCAGAGAGGGTGAGGGCCTGGTGCGCTGTAATACAGGTTTAGTTGCCTAGTACGGTCTCCAGTCTTTCACAAGGATTACAACTTTTAAAATTGTTAGTCTATTATACAATAAGTATATATTTATTTCCTTGTGTTGACAAAATAAACCATTATTGTTTAATTACACAAGTTCATAATAAACCCACGGTCGAATTCTGCCTCTTAAGATACGGGATCCCCTAGTTTAGAACGCAGGATAATCTTATGATTTAGAAGTAAACATTATTATATTGTGATTACGTTTTACAAAAAAATGATGATTTAATTATTTAGTAGGTACACGAAAATAGCATCTAAATACAAAATAATGAATTGAATTAATATTGTAGAAAAAAAAATGCGGGTTACACCACTATTGCGCTGATAGCCTCAAATGAGACAAGAATTAATGACATTTACTATATCCTTTATAAAACCGTTACCTTTCATATTGTGACGCGTAACGCATTCACAGCAGAATACGACAAACTGTCTGTAGAGCAAAGATAACTCTGTGATTCGTTGATTTATTCAATAATACAGCATAAAATTAATAGCACTGCCCACTGTCGCTTTGTGGCGAGTCGTGTTTGCTTATAGCCGAATTGATTTGGATATGAAATTTTGCAATGTGTGTATTGGATAACTGCAAAGAAACAATTTTCTGAACGTAATTAAACTAAGGTTGAGAAATGATTCGTTTTATAGCTCTTTTTTGAGGTTATATAAAGATCAAAGGCCAAAGAGGGCTTGGCAAAAATAAGCAGGTATCTGTATACCACAGACCACATAAATACTTACCGTATACTACTTGGAACCTAAGTTTTAATTCCGACTTAAGTTTTAATAGCACTAGAGCTCCTTGTGAAAGAGTTCGTCTAGGGAAGTACAGCCACATTATCCATATAAAATAAAAAAACCGACATCAAAAGTACGTGGAGTTACGTCTATTTGCTAAGTTTTATTGAAATATCCTCTAGTTCGCGACTATACAGGACTTGACACTGGAGATAATAATAATCGGTTCTCACTACTTAAAGTATGTTGAGAGAAAAACGCCTTGAATTGGAGAAATAGTATAATCAACCATTAAAGTAATTGCTCCTAAATTAAAGTTAGGCGCTATTTATAAAAATGAATCTTCATGCGTGACCAGCGACCCTTGAAGGTGGATGATTTTCTTCAAAATGAAATGGGACCACTATGGAAGTACCCCCTTTCCAACAAAAAATTAATCATGAAAATCGGTTCACAAATACCGGAGTTATCGCCTAACATACGTACAAAAAAAAAATAACATACAGTCGAATTGAGAACCTCCTCCTTTTTTTAAGTCGGTTAAAAAAAGACTTTATTCGGCTTGCGATGAAAACATTCCAAAGTCCAAAATGACACACTCGATGTGATCTTCACTGTACAAAGATGTTCCGAATTCTCAATATTACTTTTGGACTTATAAATTACTATAGAACTGCTATTCATAGGGGAGATTTGCATTTGTAGCAAGTGTTCTATTTAGTGAATAAGGTACAGTCTTAACTACATATTTAATTGAAAAGATTTTCACATATTGCGGTGTCTCCACCGGTAAATTCTTATGAGGTGAAGCCTGGAAACTAGCAAAATTCTGAGGCTTACCTATACTTTGACGTAATTTTAAGCTAATATTATAAATGTTAATATGTTTCGTGAGGAACAACAAAGTTTTTTTATTTTATTTATTTAGTTTAGTAATTTCACGCCTTTGATATAATAAGGTCACATCTGCAAAATTACAACTTTTCGGGAGAGATTTTTAAAGATTCTAAATTACAAGTCTCCCTACATTATAATTTATATTCAACGCTATCAGCGAATATGTCAATGTGATTAAACTGAGCGAGTATGTCTCCGATCAGGGCAATGCTCGAACGGCAGACGCGTTCGCAGCATATACTGTGCAAGGCTGCTAACAGATTGACTGCATGAAGTCGTAATCAACTTCATGAGGCCGAGACCACGACTGCATGAAGATCTCGGCTTCATGAAGTCAGTTTCGATTGCATGCAGAGTCATTATCAACTTCGTTCAGTCGAGTTCTGAGATAACCACTTCGCGCATTAAAAGCATGCAGTCAATCTGTTAGAAGCCTAAGAGCTGCGGCAGACAGCGCGGGGCCACCACACCCTCATCACCCCAAGGTATACGCGCGTCCACTATCTGATCCACCTTAAACATTATATCATTATCCACCTAATGATGGAACGCGGACTTGTAATGAGCCGGAAGAAGCATCCTTCGCCTATGAGACAAAGTGTCGAACTCTACTAGGCTCGCAACAAAGTGCGTAGGCCAACGTTCAAATTTACGCTGAATACGATAATCACCTCTCTCTCATCTAAAGTACCGGCACGCTATGATGGCCGTTTTGATGTTTGTCCGCTCATCAAGTTTCGTATTAATTCATAACTACGTTGAAGGAGCTAATTGTTGCACGTTGTTGTCAATAGTGACGTGCAGTAAAATTTATGGATGTAGGTTTATTTATACCTTATACCAAGTTGTGTCGTTAAAATTTGCTTTTCGAATTTCGAAATTTTTAAAAATTAAATCTAATACTGTCGTCACTTTTTGGATCGCTGTCATTGACTTACAATTATATGGACGTCGGGTCCGCGCTAAAAAGTGTCCGAACTTATAGGGCGTTAAAATCGTATACAGAGCGTCATTCACGCTCTAGTCTTCTTTTGTTCGACTGACAGCGGAGCAAGCAAAATTAGACAGTACTGCGATGACATTACAATTTAAATTCAACGTTTTAGCTTTTTATATTCCTTTACATGTCACTACGTTTAAATAGGTTGACTTGGGACATTTTTTTCGTGTTTTTTGTATTAGACCCGTCGTCCATTTATTTGTAAGTCAATGATCGCTGTCCAGCACTAACTTCTACCTCCGGCAAACTCTCATCAAAGCTCAATGCCAAACAAAGCAATTTCGAATTGACGATATATTAAGTAAATATTTTTATTTTCGTTTTATTAAAACTTTTTAATCAGCTACCCCTTGCAATACTAGTTATAAACCTAAAAACTTATAGATGCGACTCGCATTTGGTTATATAATCTCACTATCGTAATCTGTCAATACGGCCATCATTGTGTGCCGGTAGTGGCACTACTTACTTTTAAAAAATGTGTAGTGTGTTGACTATACTACTTTGTACAGGAATAGCTAAATAAAACAACGTTTGGTTAGTAAGCGTGCCTGTCGATGCCCTCGTTCGCTCCGATATGAAGCGTCGTAATGGCGGGAGCGGGCGGGCCGCAGCGTACCTTTATTTTCTATACAACACATTTAGCAATCGCAAAAATCTTGATTATTGAGATTATTTCAAAATATCGTCGATCCAAAATTTAGAATTCTTAGAATTTGATTCATAACCGGTACTGGCCATGCATTCTAATCTTAACGAGAGCCGTCTACTTTTTAAATGCACTCGCAAAGAGATTGGATGTCGACCAAGTTACTGACCCCTGTTCCTTGCCAATGAATACTTTTATCTTGCGACAATTTAAAAATATCATTTTGAAAGCATTGAAATTACTTACCTTCAATACGTCAATGATACTATAATTATTTTTCTAAATGTAAAGTAAAAATATGGAAAGATTATTGTTTTGTAATGGCAAACAAAAAAGAATTAGCAACACAAAGAAAAAATTAGCAACACAAAGAAAAAACTAGGATGACTGATGTTGGGTGAAAAAAGAGGCGGGGAGAACGGTGCGCTATAGTCTTGAAATAAAAATGAAAAATACATTGACTTACAATTATATGGACGTCGTGTCCGCGCTAAACAGTGTCCGCACTTGTAAGGCGCTAAAATCTTATACAGAGCGCGACACTCCGCTTTAGTCTTCATTTGTTCTACGGACAGCGCGATACTGCGATGACATAACAATTTAAATTTCGAATAGGTTGACTTGGGACATTTTTTTCGTGGTTTTTGTATTAGACCCGTCGTCCATTTATTTGTAAGTCAATGGAAAAATATAATTGATATACCATTGTACAGTGTCATAAGGAAAAATATAATACAAATATAAATACAAATAATATAATATAATACAAGTTTAGTACTCAGCAATATCTCTTGCTAACGGCGAAGGTAACCTTTGAAAAACGTGTGAGGTCCCCGCACCCGCATTGTACCAGCGTTGAACCCCGTGTCTAGCTGTGGTACGAATAATGAGTTTATGATAATGATGGCTTTATCATAAATCTTACTAAGAAATGGTATTAGAATAATCTTCTACGCATTTAAGCCGATTTAAATGTCTAGCTTTAGTAGGGATCTAATCTACGGTCCGCCTCCCAAAGTCTTAATTTAAATTATAGTACCAATACAATAATTGTAATTTCATTTCTCGCACTTCTCTTTTGAAAGGCTTGTGGTCGCCTAATTAAGAGTCTTTAACACACACAAGTGCTTTAGTTACTTACTTTAAGATCAGAGAAAGGTATGTGATATTGTCTAACCGCTCACGCGATACATGCAGCCATAGACGCATACCACACCTAGAGATGCCGGTGATGATTTTATACTTAGAATAATAACGCATAGAAACCTAGCCCGCACACGCTAAGTGAGGCAAATTGTAGGACGCCCTATGGGCTTACACGAGCGAGCGGGCTGTCAGTGCTCAAGGTCAAGTTGCACCGCGAGCAGCTCAAAAATTTTTGCTAAAAATGACGCAATGTGCGGTAATTGGGATTAAAAATAGATCAGACAAATATAAAATAGACACTAACATCACATTCCACAAGGAAGTAACGCGTTTCAACTTGTATTTTTATGTAAATATTCACTAAAACAGAAAATTAATTTCGTTGCAACAAGATACGAAAATGTTGCAAAGTAACGGGTTTTTTTCTCCCCATTTTGCTATTCTGTTTCAAAATAATTATATTACGTAATTTTTTGAGAATAGGCAATATCGCGACAGTTGCAAAATTTCTACAAATGTACACCGCCGCAACAACATTGTAGGGAATTTACATTAGCTATTTCTACGAAATATATTTAGTATTTGCCTTCATTAGTTTCATGTGAAAAATCATTATTCTTGTTCATCATATACTGATTTTAAAAAATTGTCTTGCCCAGACTCAAAAGTTCTTAACTAAAATTATTTCAGGAAACTAACACTGACTAAAAAGTCATCGTCAGTTCTCCAAAATCGTGTATAAATAACTTTCAGGTTCAGGTTCTTAATTATTATCGTGTACTTTTCATATAAACATAACCACAGATAATATCAGGCTATTTATATATTTAAATTCGATAGTCGCACTTAAACTCGCTTGTAGGTTTTTGTTCATATATGAGTTAAATAAGAATTGGGTAGTATTTAATAAGGTGCCTACAGATTTGCTCGACATTGTCGATCGATAGTAACGATTGAGAATTATAGAAGTTTTCGAGGAGTTTTAGAGTGCTTGTTACGAATGTAGCATTAATTTCTAAGTCCAAGATGGTTGACAACAATTTTCAAAAATGTATTTTTGGTAAACCGTAAGGAAATGGCATGTATATCTGAATACAAGATGGGGGACAAGACTTCTAATTCTTCTTCTTCTAATTCTTTGCCATCTTGGATTTAGAAATATGTGCTATATTCAGAATGAGCAGCCCCTAATACCTTGAAAACGACACCCAACTTGCCATTATTCGAAAAATCGTGCCCGCCATCTTGGATTTAGAAATAAGTGCCATATTCGTAATGAGCACCCCCAAATACCTCGAAAATGATACCCATATTGCATTTATTTCTAAAGTCGTGTCCGCCATCTTGGATTTAGAAATAAATGCCATATTCGTGATGAGCACCTCGAATACCTCGAAAACGATCCCCATATTGCATTAATTCGAAAAGACGTGTCCGCCATCTTGGATTTAGAAATGAGAAAAGTCGTGTCCGCCTTCGTGTATTCAGATATAAATGCCATTTCCATTAGGATTACCAAAAATAAATTTTTGAAAATTCCTGTCACTTGACGTTGTCGATCGACAGTAACGATCGACAAAATCGAGCACATCTGTAGGCACCTGAGCGACAATGTCGGGCAAATCTGTAGGCACCTTTAACTTAATGATAAGTTAAGCAAGATACAATTTCCCCACTTTTGAGGGAAATGTTATTCCATGGCATCATTATTTGTATATTTGTGTGCGTGCCGACGAGCGTAGTTACAAGTTGCTTACGCCTACATGAATTTGGTTTTTGCCTCACTTGTGACAGTTTGTTTGATATGAAACTATCATTCTATGCGTTATTATTCTAAGATTTTATACCGATTTATCGGATATCGAAGTTATAACAGGTAAAAGAACTAATATTAATTGCTATTTCGGTAACTACTCTAGCAAACCATAAAGTTTTTAATGCCTGGGTCTGTCATTTAAAAAAAAAACAACTTCAAAAATACGTCACGACAATCGTGTGTGTTATTATTTGAGCTGGTGATTTCGGTGTTTATTTATTGAAAACGTACCGTAAGTAGCGTTTTTTAAGTTTACCCTGAATATAAATGTTTATAAACTATACTTTAAGGAGTAATTTCATGGTAAACGTTAGAACCACTCAAACGGAATATTATCATATTTATCCAAGTACACCAAAAATTTCATTAGTGCTTTTTAAGTGCAGGATTTGCGGTGTATTACTGCATTTTATTTGAGATGTTTTTGTTGGTAGTACGGAGGGTATTTATTTAGCAATGCAGAATAATAATTTTTATTTATAAAAACTGTATTTAAACTGAATGCTTTTCTAATTTGCGAAACCAAATAGCCGCCATTTTGCGGAAGGAAGAGCGCATCGCGTGAGCGGCTAATATTTATTTATTTATTTCTTTAGCAATTCTTACATTACTGCTTGGCGGCAGAAGTAGGTAAGTTGGCAGTACTTCTTTGGACGAACTCTGTCAGAAGAAACTCAGCTGTTACTAAAGGAATGAACTAAGGTTACCTATCAATAGTCTGAAATAACATTTGCCAGAAATAACGTTTGATCGAAATTTCATAACCTCGAAAGTAATTTTGAGAGGAAAATGTTTTTTATTTTAAACCCAACTTAACCTAACCTAACTGAACCTAATCGTGTCTGCGATAAACATTCAACATATCCTGAATGAGCAACTGTTTGGCTATAATTCGGTTTTCGGTGTAATGAAAATTCGAACAAAAACATTTTGGACTATTATTTATTTATTTAGGCTTTAATTCCATAACATTACATTATACGTTACCTGGCCATAAAAAATTTAAAAGCAATAAATAAAATAAAAATTTTAAAAATTAAACAAGTTACTAATTAAAAATGTCAAAAGTTATAACATTAATATACAATTAATAAGATTAACATTTGGAACAGTAAAAACAGTTATAATAGTCACATCTTAAAAACAAAGTTTGCACAAGTTCATTACTGGATTTATTAGACTCTCCAAAGACCATTGACGCTTTCGTTGCAGGGCGTAAAAATAGTCCACCCTGTTCAGGGCGAACATGTCAGATCGTCGTTTCCGTTTAGTGTAATTATACCACAGGTGACTCGCATAAAACGCCTGACAGTATGCCCGTAACAGAGTAACTTTCACCTGGTCTGAGCAGCGTGCAAATCGCCGCGCCAACATATTGCTCTTCACTGAATTGGCTCGGCGCTGTCTCTCAAAGTATTCATCATCCGTAAGTCTGTCTGTAATAATGTGTCCAGGTATTTAAGTGTAGAAACTACGTTTAACGTTGATTCAAGTAACGTAACCGGCGCAACAATGTGTGGCACTTTGTCGTATTTAAACACCATCACTTCTGTCTTTTTCACTTTTTAATGAAGACCATGAGCGACAGCATATCGTTCACATATGTCAATAAGTTTCCTCATTCCGCTAATAGAGGGACTCAACGGTGCCATATCGTCAGCATAACTAAAGTTGTTTGCACAATCTCTTGTGATATGACAGCCGACTGCTAAATTCCTCCATCAGATCGTTCACATAAAGGTTAAACAAGACTGGCGACGTCAACCCTCCCTGTCTAACCCCGCAATCCAACTTGTAGGGCTCAGAGATCGCGTCATCTCAGCGCACCACGTTAATCTGATTCCCATACCAGTATCTCAACAGACATGCCACACTATTTGGCACTCCGGCTCTTAACATTTTTTACCACAATAGCTCATAGTTGAAGGTGTCAAAAGCGCGGCTTAGGTTAATAGATTAAAAGGGTTATATATACAGGAGTTTTTCTTTTTAAATAATACTTTATGATATTCTTGAGGCAAAATGTTGATAGCAACTGGAGGGTACGTATATTAAAAAATGTCAGTAATGATGGCTCTAATTATCCTTTAATATATCCTGAATAAAAATAAAGGCCCCCCTCTATATTAACATTAGATATAACCCTCGGTGTCCTCAAGCTTTTGTCCTAAATATTTTTAAAAACCACGTATATTTTTACAATCCCATAATAAGAATGTGTCATTAAGGACAAGAAACAATTTAATACTAACTGTCACGTATTCAATAAGTAGGTCTCAGATATCCTCTAGTAATCCAGTCAAAGTATAAAAAAAAAATATTTTAACGCAACATAAATTTTGTAATTTATAATCAATTGATCGTTACTTTTCTAAACATGTCGCACATACATGCTGGTTGACATTCTGGTTAAAATATAGTTTTAATCAAATTAACGTCGTCTAATAAATTAAATTAAAAAAAAAAATAACTAGAACAGTATTACAAACCCCCAAAATCCACTAAAACAATTATGAATAGCTGCATATAAATAAGACCCAATCATGCAGTATAAGATCCCGACTCATATAGCTTAAAACCCCTACAACTTAACTTTATAGCCATAGATAAAGTAAAACGAGCAAAACTTAAATTACAGAACAACCCGCACGAGGGCAGTTAGATGCGTCTTTGACTATCAACTTTGAATAGTTAGAGGAAATTATGAAAGTTAGTTATAGTGAGGATTACAGAATGAACGCTCAGTTGCAGTAGTGGCTGCCGGAATTTAGTTAACTTCGAGTTCTTATCGAAACTGATTTTTTTTTTAATTTAAAATTATATCAAGCCTTCGCAACTTTGGTGCAATAAGGCCAGAACTGCAAAATAACGACTTTTCAGGAAGAGAATACAATAATTTATTTCATATTATCAACGCCACAATATTGCAATAAAAAATACAATATCAAGGGATAATATGATCGTCACTAACGTAGACAATAATAATGAATATAAAATAAAGTACTATAACTACTGCTTGTCTAAATAAAAAGAAGTTAAGCAAAACAAAATTACAATTGTTTCAAAAGAAACTCATCGACACTGTAGAATTCATTATCCAATAAAAGGAGTTTTAGTCGGGTATTAAACGTTTCGTCGTTTGTAACACTTTTCAGGTCTGTGGGTAGATGTACGTAGAATCGGGAACCTATTACCCGCAGATTTGTCGTTGCGAGTTCCTTATGGTGGGCAACGGATTTTAGTTATCGTCGTTAGTTATGTCACTCATAAATAGGTTTTGACGTGCATAAACTTAGACTTGATTGTGAGAACAGGAGAGAGGTTTAAGATTCTATGGACGAAATTAGTCGGTAACTCTTTTATGCATAAATAGGAGAGTTAAAAAGGTAATATAATACATAATTTGTTTCATAATAGTATTTTTATGAGTTTTAAGTGATAAAAGTCATAAAATTCACTTTTGACGTCGGCTGTTCAGAGCAAAACCTAGAAAACCATTTTTTTTTTTGGAAATACTCACCTAATGATGATGACTGCCGCTTCGAACATTCTTCCATTGTACAACCGTTTTCAATATTGTAAGTTGATATTCGGAGATTCCAAGAACCGAGGTGTAAATAAAAAAATCTTTTTTGGAATTATATTAAAAATAATATTCGAAAATAAGGTTTCAAAAAACAGTGACCTAAATCCATTTTGAATCCAGCTGCAACGTGTAACATCGCAATGTACAAATTCGTCGCCGCGCTAAGCTGGTTTGAGGTTGCCGACCGCAAAGCAACGTGCAGATGTTATGGGGCGTATCGTTGCATTTACGTTGCTTCCTAATCTCGTTACACCTTTGAGTACATTTGCTTTGGATTTTAGGTGATACTTTGCGAATTTCCAGCTTGTTTGAGTAATTGCTTCAACTAGTTTCTCTAAATTGTGACAATGCGACCTCTTTTATCGTCATCCCGCCTTTTTAGTTTATTACCCTTTCCTCTGGTTCCTGGTCACCTACTTTGACATTTTGAATCGTTCATAGATTCCTTTTTCTTCTTCGTCACTTACTTTTCTTCTTTCCATCGTCATATGCGAGCACACGTGCTCGACTTGACATCAAATTCTGACCAGTTAAATCATGTAACCTAACTGCATGTAAAGTATTATAATTGTAGTAAAATCATGTAACCAAACTGCTTATAAAGCATAGTATTTCCAGAAAATACAGGCCCTTTTGGGGTAAGTTCCTTTTATCATAAGTTCTATTCAAGCATGGAGTGTTTTTATATGATTGAACCCGTATTTAACCAACTTCAAAAAAAAAGGAGGTTATACGTTCGACTGTATGTACGCTTTATGTATGTTTTCAGATTTCTCCGTCAGTTGTGGACCGATTTTAAAAATTCTTTTTTTTGTTTGAAAGGGTATATACTCTCAAGGTGGTCCGTGATGCCGATGAAGCTGTTCCGGGTTCGTTTCGGCTATCACAAATAAAAAAAATATTTTCCGCAAATAAAAGTCGATTTTTAACTCGACACAATACATATATCAATAAATCATCGTCACCATGACAACTAGAAAAAAGTATAAAATGTACAAAACTAATCCCGTTGTCACCAAGAAATCAAAATTATTATATTATTGTTTCGTTACAGCCTTTACGGCTCAATTTTACCTGTTCGAAACTTTGCCCTTGATCCTACTAGTTGGACTACGCAGTTGGACCACGGGCAATGAATGTTCTTATCTTCCTGCACTCTTTCTTTATTTCTACAATAAAATTAATGTGGACCGATTCTTGTATTTAATTAAGCGGCCCGCGTGGCAAAGTATTAGTTAAAAGTGTAAGTTCGAGTTTTTTGTGTTGGTGACTTCTATTGTTTGGATCGCCGTGAATACATATCAAGATAGAATATAAAACTATTTTTTCCGGATTTAAAATTGCGTATATTTGCTTTTTTTTAAACAAACCAACGTTTCGAACTTTCTGGTCACACCTGTGGTAACAGCCGACTCACTAGGATGGTTTTAGAAATACTTTTTTACTCATGAACTTAAGATAGTCAGTTCTTCAGCGAACAAACAGAGCAGAAACAGAACAAACCTAATTAATATTTCAAATTGTATTTATTCATATTTCGACGCAGTTCCAATTATAGCCAATACGTCATTCTTACATTAAAATATTGCATCATATACTCAATATTTTATTCAAATGAAGATATTGTCCATCATTGCAGTCTACCAGTTTGAAGTCACGCAGCGAGCCGTGGAGCGAGGTGTGCTCGCAGGGGTGTGTAATGAAAGATATAAAAACAAATAATCTATTTTCACTTGGTATAACAACAAAGTGTATAATTTCAATGTGTATAATAAACCTTCACTATAACAAACATTAGATATAATGATTAGGTAACATAATGAACTAATGGTATAAGTATTACCGGTATAATGTGTTAAATAATGTAACACATTATTTCGTTTCATAAATAGTAGAAGGTTTTTTTATAAGTTTATGTTGTTGACATAAACTAATACAATAAGTAGTAGTTAAAAGTGAATAATTGAGCATGATAATAACGGTTTCGTACCAAAAATTGGATTTCTCATTGAAATACCTATTGATTTCGCATCGAAATTTAATATTGACGCTTCGCCGGCCGCTGCCGCGGCATGCTCGCTTCGCTCGTCGTTGTTATACCAATCGTCTATTATACCCAATGACCTTTACATCCTGCGAGAATATGTCAAATTTTAATATCTGAATACCATAAATTAATTATATCCGTTGAGCGTTATATCGACCAAAAATATCTCATTTGTATTGTCATATGTTATATCTTACGAACCGCACCCATGCTTGGAGTTTATCTGAAGAATAAAATTCATAATGAGGTGATCCGACATGAGCCATAACATTTATAATTTTGAATATTTTTGTAAGTACGCGCACGACGGTGTTGTTGTTGTTCTTCTCAGTAGCTGGAGTCAACATTGTGATCTCAATGTTTTTGACAAGAAAACAGCTTGGTGAAAGCCGCACTGTGAGATACAGTGGTGTAATTATCTTTTGTAATTTTTTTTTTTTAAAGTTCGTGGTAGGTATGTCATACATGTATTTGCCAAGTTTTATCGAAATCGGTTACTGGAAAGTGCGCGATACCGAATTCATCTCTGTGTGGCAATGTAATTGTTATGGGTGGGCGTGTCGCTTACCATCAGGAGCATGACTTGTTCGTCCCGTCAATTTATTATTATAATAAAAAAAATTGAAAAATTCATTTCCCAAATTGGTCCTACTGGGAATATTTTCTTCAAATTTAAATGGGACCAATACGGAGATAATCACTTTCCAACAAAAAAAGAATCATCAAAATCGGTTTACAAATAGCAAATTAACATTTTTATTATTTTTTTCCAAAGATTAGATTCTTCTATATATAAAAGTGCCATAAATAATTAAAAATACTGATTATTAGTGTATAAAATTTATAAAAATATGAGAGTGCTCAATTTTGTTATTAATTGTTGCGAGTTTATGTAAAAGTTTCATTATACCCTGATTAAAAGTTCCTAAATAAATATTTATTTCGTTTATTTCTAAACTCACAGTATAATTTATGTTATTAAATAATCAAGATTACGGTTGTTTACAAAAATAGTATACGTTAAATATGTCGGTAATATTGATCCACCTCAAGGTCCATATATCAATTTCCTACAATAATTGCGCCGGGTTAAGCAATAAAGAACGTCTATTTTTATTCATTTTTGGAAATGAACAAGTTAAACATGTTTACGTTTTAAATTTCTTCTACATTGTAATAATTTATCTTCATCTTATCGTAATAGTTAGAGTTCGTTACAAATTATTATTTTTAATTTCATGGAATCAACTTGTACTTACTTACTTGTACTTTTTTCTAGAGTGTCCAGTGTCCACATTTGCATGCCTTGGCGATCTTTGATCAATGCATTTTTTTAGTATAATGTCCTCTGTGTTACTGTCTCTACTTTGTTATATTTATTTCATATGTAATGGCTGTCCAAAAAATCTTTTATCCCGTCTTCTTACCGTGACGATACTTCTTTTATTTTAGGACTATATTGACCCACATTTAAAGCACGTTGCTACCTTGACTGCGCTGTCCGTGGCCGCGTAGAGATCTTCCTTCGTCGTATTAGGACACAGGGGGCACAACAGTAAGTGCTGCATGGACTGTGTTGGGGCACCGCTATATTGCGTTTGACTAGTATCCCTGAAACCCCATTTATACATCGTATCTCAGCAGTGTCCTATCTGAGAGCGAAGAGGATTTAAGGATTTCCACACGGGACACCGCAGAGTGCAACCTGGTGGTAGTTTTATGCAGTAGAATCTCTTCATGCATCTTCCACTCTAATCACCTCGTAGCCCAGATACGTCATCTGTTGGCTTGTATTTCTTCTCTCAGTCGTCGGTTACTAAAATGTATGTAATTTTTTCGATGAACATATTTCAAAAGGAAATTTTTGATACGTGAAACAAGTTCAGTACCATTTAGTAACAACGTTAAAAGTTTAGCACTTTATGGTGGTACTTCCGATGGCGTTGGTCCAATAAAACATTAGGCATTGCTACCAATGCCAACTCACTCAATTATACAGCACTGTATACAAGTTTGAAAAAACAAGTGAAACGTATATATTTATTTCATAAAGTCACGGATAATTAAATAGGACAAATAGAATTATCACTTGCTTTTACGGTGGTTAGTTAGCGTCTAACGCGTGTCAACCTTAGGTCTCGATAAACCTACTTGAGCTCAGTCCGGCAATTTACGTTTTGTATGGTATGGTGCAGAACTGCCTCCATGGTCGAACGGTTACCATGCCGGACTGCCACGCAGAGGTCCCAGGTTCGATTCCCGGGCCGGGAGAATTATTTGTATGGACTACATTTATTTCTCTCGTGACTTTGGGTGTAATTTGTGGTTGTTTATGTGTGTGTCCATGGCACATGGCAATGATAGTCGCTCTAAAAACATTACCCGTAGTAGTATTTCGGATCATCGGTAAGTCCTAGTGTAATAAATTATCAATTTTCTGTTTATCGAATTAATTCAGATGTCAATCGTTCGTCGTAGTTCACCTACTGGCCGCAAGATGGCAGCACGTTGAATACATTTTTAATATAAAATCAAAACGTCGTAACTTAGCATAAAGGTATTGGACTTTAAACGGTATAGCGACTGGGTAAAATTATATTAACAATCCAGAATTTGTTACACCTTTTTAAATTAGAAATCACTATTAATTTCGTAGTGCTAATTTGTTTGTGTGTGCTTTAGCGACAGCGGTTCCGATAGTAAATGAGGCCTAAGGCTCTTCCATTGTTTTTTTTTCTTTCGTGGTGATGACACGTCGTGAAAAGATACAAGTAGTTGTTAGACAAAATGAAGGCAAGTCAAGTTGAAGTGAACCTTAGCGTACGAGAATTTCTGCCGGTATTGGTTCATGCTAAGAAACAATTTTATCATAAAAATACTTTTCAATATAGAAAATTTAAATCCACATACAAATACGGCTCGGCCAGGAACATCCTGTACACGCTTCACGGTATGATAATCTTCATATTTTACAGACAAGTGTTTTCTCGTCTGGTTGGGAACATCTTTTACGTAGATAAATGAAAGTATAGGTTCCACGATACCGCCCTGTGGGACTCTACAATTCATATTTTCTGTTAAGTCGGCTTAGTCGACTTTCTTGTCATAGAAAATGTTTATACGGCTAAACATGTGCGGTACAGTGTACAGCAGAATGGACTTACTGATAAGCCCGTATGTTTTATTGGCATAATATGTATGCAATATTGAACGCAACAATGTTTGTGTTTTGCTATAACACTTTCTCTTTGTGTTTGGTATCTGTTTTGCTTTTGAATATGTTTCTTTTAAACAAATTATATGTAACGAGTTTGAACGTATTATTGATTAAAATTTACGCCTACAATGTTGAGTAGCATTACCCCTACCTAGGGGTGAAGGAATACGTCGTGATAAAACCTCCACTGCAAGCCTGTATGTGATAACCCTTTGAAAACGTGTGAAACCCGCAACCCGTATTAGGCCAGCAAGAAAGATTATGCCCTGACTATACCCTCGCCTGAGAGGAGACCGTGCTCAGAAGTGGGACTTATAAACGGGTTGACGTTGAAGATGGTGATGATGATATTTTGGTCAAATTGAAGGGTGTTAGTAAAGAAACGATAACAATCTCAGTACAGAGTACTAAAAAACCAACCTTAAAAGTTATTCATCCCCTAGTTTAGAAATATTTTCTTCGAATTTAAATGGAACTACTATTCGTGTACCCTCTTTCCAACAATCGTCAAAATCAGCTCACAAATGAGTTATGCGTAACACACACACACAAAAAAAATACAACCGAGTTGAGAACCTCAAGAAGTAGTTAATATGTCGAAATATTTAGTTATGTCTTGTAGAATTGTATTGTATTATTATGTGAAATAATGTGCGTTTCTCTGCCAACAACCTCGCTACACTCCCGTCCTGCATCTTTGTCCTTGCTTTCTGACTCTTGAGGACTGAGACCTCCAACAACCCGTGCCTACCTTCTTCTATCTTCACTTGTATACTATATCAGTCGTTCTATTCTTTTATACTCGAACACTTTGACATTCTTTTTTGTATTGTTTAATTTCGTAGTTCTTTATCGCAACAGTATAAGGTTTCATCAAGAAATTTCTCGGTATGTATTATAGGTATGTGCCGCTTTAGGTTTCGAATCGTCCACCCCTTAATTAAGAAGCAACCGTTCTCCCAAGAGCTATCATCGCTCTCCAACATTATATTTATAATGCAAGTGGATACGCGAACGTAGTCTCTAGTCGGTCCAGATTCATTTTACTGGGTCCCGTGGGGTCCTTTATTACGAATGGGAGCGTAAATGAGACCTGTTATGATGGTAATTTCTCAATATTAAACGTGTTTATCCCTTGCGATGATAAAATTACAATCTTGGATATTACAGGTTTCAGAAAATAAAGTATACTCTCTCTCTTCTTTCATAATGTTAGTATAATATGATACCATCTAAAAATGATTTTGCTTTTGTTTAAAATAATTTCAACGTTTAGGGATTACACACGTTATTCATAATGTTCATTTTCAACGTAAGGAACGAAGATAATATTAGGGGTTAAAGTATGAAATTGCCGTTTTATTGCAATAGGT
>NW_020653945.1:24736796-24772782 GCF_003589595.1 Hyposmocoma kahamanoa
AGATTTTCAGTACAAATCGGCAATTTCATACTTTAACCCCTATTATTAAGTTATTTGGCGGTATAATGTTTTGATATGCGGTCTCTACAACGTCAGTACTTACGCAGAGAGCCAATTGCTACAAAAATCTGCTTAGTTGTTGTGATTAATAGAACCTACTCAAATAATCGGAATTTACACTCTGATCTGATGCCCGCATTTCATGAACGGGCGTAGGCATTTACAGCTGTACAAAATCATATATTCGCACTTTCGGCAATTTAACTTTTGTTTTATTGCACTAAAACACATCTTTTCACGAAAAGGTCTCCTGGCCATGTACGCAAGTACATTTGCGTGCAAGAATACTGTTGTACATATTATATAAGTTAATTCAAATAATGTTTGTCTTACTTATCGTTTTTAATGCGGTCTCTGACCATAACTGAGGACAGAAAAATCTATTTCTAATGGATTATTATTATTACAATAACAAAGTCATTAATAACTGAACAGTATAAAACTTAATAAACACGATTAATAACTGTAAACGGGAAAATAAATCCGTTATCTCTAATCTGGACTTTTCTGAGATATTGATTCTACATTTGTAAATTTGCACGATATTTATATAAATGTATAACAGATGATGAATAATGAGTCATGTGACAAAATGTGCGAAGAGAAAGATCGATGTGCCGTAGAGGATTCAACACCATGGGCATGTGTCCAAATTGAAGTTTGGAGGTCAGCAGACAGAAGCGCTCGTAGTCCAAAGTCGCCACCTTTACAAGTACCAAAGACACATTCTTTTTGATATCCTCGAACAATTTTTAAAATAAATAAATATTAGGCAATATCACATATGTAGCTTTTGATCCCAAAGTAAGTAATCAAAGCACTTACCTATGTATGGAAATCGAAAACAACGACGGTACCATAAACACCCAGTTCCGAGACAATATACAAAAGTTTTCTATATTCACACAGCCGGGGATCTAACCCTAGGCTTCAAAGATACCAGCGTTTCTGTTTTATTAAAAAAATAATGCGTATTTTACCTCCATCCCACTTGATGGAAAGTGACGATTAAGCACGCACACCTAAATAATGCATATTCACTCCCGCACTTGAGGAGGCTCGAGTCATACCGTTCAGTGAACAAGTCTGTATGCCTTCCACCTTCATTCCGCCTTTTAATCGTCTTTTCTCTGATTCCTGGCCACTTGTTTTCAAATTTTGAATCAATCTTTAATTCCGTTGTCTGTCATTCTCATTTTGTTTTCGTTCCGTCGTCACTCTCTGCTTAACTCACGCGATGCGCTCCTCCTTCCGCAAAATGGCGGCTATTTGGTTTCGCGAATTAGAAAAGCATTCAGTTTAAATACAAGTTTTTAGAAATAGAAATTATTACTCTGCATTACTAAATAAATACCCTCCGTACTACCAACAAAAACATCTCAAATAAAATGCAGTAATACGCCGCAAATCCTGCACTTAAAAAGCACTAATGAAATTTTTGGTGGACTTGGATAAATATGATAATATTCCGTTTGAGTGGTTCTAACGTTTACCATGAAATTACTCCTTAAAGTATAGTTTATAAAGATTTATATTCAGGGTAAACTTAAAAAACGCTACTTACGGTACGTTTTCAATATATAAACACCGAAATCACCAGCCCAAACAATAACACACACGATTGTCGTGACGTAATTTTGAAGTTGTTTATTTTTTTTAAATGACAGACCCAGGCATTAAACACTTTATGGTTTGCTAGAGTAGTTACCGAAATAGTAATTAATATTAGTTATTTTACCTGTTATAACTTCGATATCCGATAAATCGGTATAAAATCATCAATGGCACCTCTAGGTGTGGTATGCGTCTACGGCTGCATGTATCGCGTGAGCGGTTAATCGTTGAAGCGAGCAGTGCTGCTCGTCTAATTTTGATCCTTTTACCTGTTCCCAACCTAAATCATTTGCTAATTTTAATACCAATCTAACCTAGTAATATTGTATAACTCGGTTAACTCGGTTGTATAAGTCCGTTTCACATTTTTAGTACTTAAGTATGGTAGTGTTTTGCAGCGTTGTACCTGTTTTTTATACCCTTTTCTTGTCAGAGCCTTCTTTTTTTCTTTCGACTTTACTTATGAAATAAATTATGTAGACCGGAGTATTCCATTTTATTGCCGTTATCCTAGTCACGGCACATTAGCGGTCTTCTACCTCTTCAACTGTAGGACTGTCGAAGTGAGACGCTTTGCGCGAATCCTTGGAATATACTCAACAATAGCTGTGCAAGCCACTCGACCACAGAAATACTCATAACCAGGTCAAAATAAGTTCCTTCGAAGAAATGCTTTCTCTAATTTCGATAAAAACAACTTTCATTTCATGTTTGACTTCATTTCACGTTGCAGTTATTTTTTGGCATTTGACTCCAAATTCGTTTTTTTTTTAAATCAGGCATCACTAGCAGCAATTATACATGTAATTATTTCTCTCTAGCAATAAAATAATCAATTAGCAGATCAGAACGTGTGACAGAGATGAAGATTGATCGCTCTTAAGCCAGTAGAAGAGAGCGCAAATATTTTTCACAGGTATTGAACCCCGAGCCCAGGTGGCAAATAAATCAATTTGACATTTCATAGTGAAAGGAATTTTCGGATTAGGCGGTTATGCCACAAATTAAAGGTACTTTGGAACTGTTATGATATAGGTTCACAATTGCTGTAACTATTATATAGTTAAATGTAGTTAAAAATAAAGATTGTTTAGTATTATGTAGTGGTCATTATACTCATTACACCTAAAAAATTGTGGTAGTCTAAGAGTTTGACCTACCGCCTCTCAAGAAGAGATCGTGGTTTAGAATCCGGGCGCTCACCTCAGAGTTTTCGTTATTTATGTACGAAATTTAATTTGAAATGAGCGTTTCAATGAAGGAAAACATCGTGATGAAAGTTGCATGTTGCAGAAGGTTCACAACCCTCGGAGAACGTGTGACGTCCCCAACTGTGTGTGTATGGCGGACTATAGCCTAAAATCCTCTCCTGATGCCTCACCCATACATAAATCCAAAAATAACGGCGGGGCTCCTTGTGAAAGAGAACGTCCAAGGGAGTACCTTGCCAATTTCTGTCGCCACAAACAGTAATATGAGCGACACTGCGTTCCGGTTTTGAAGGGTAAGGGTGCTGGTGAAATAACGGGCACATGAGTCTTTTCAACTTATGTCTCAGGGAGATGAGCACAGTGGCAGTGTCCCTATAACGTTCGTTCCTTCATTAAATTTGGTATCATAAAAAAACACGTTTCGGGAACTGGCCAAATAAATTTCAAAGAAAAATTGCCTACCAAATAATATAAATATAACCTTTGTATCAAATTAAATCTAGTCTTATTTGTCATTAGATAAATGGCAAATTGAACAGGCACGTATTTTATTCCGAAAACTTGTTTTTTACGTTACGTCAGTTTACTATTCAGTGTTCGATTTATCCGTACGATAGCAATTGAACCATATAATGAAAGCGCATCGTGTTTTCCGATAACCACGACACGATATTCTAACGTCGATGTCTTGTTTATTTTGTTCTAGACTTACTGTTCTGGATATAATCTAGATCTCATAATCTTTTTGAGTTATAAATAAATAAATTTCAGACAACAGCACATACGTTGCTCTAATTCCAAAGTAAGTAGCTAAAGCAGTTGTGGTATGGAAATCGGAAACAACGACGATCCCATCACAAGCACCCAGACTCGAGACAATAAAGAAAAATTTGTTTTTTCGATATTAACCCGGCCGAGGATCGAACCCGGGACCTCAGAGATGGCAACACCACGAAAACCAGTGTGCAAGCGACGCGACCACAGAGGTCGTCGTATACGTTTAAGCAATCAAAAAATAAATTCTAAGGACCTATGAATAAGATTTCAAATTGCATGCGTGTTAGCCGTGTGTACAGCAAAAGGCATATCCCCTTAAGTAAACTTAACACTTTAAACTATTCTGTTCTAGTTAGCCACAATTGTATATGCGATTCGTAGCACAATATAGAATGGTGACGTCATCAAATTGCAGAATGGACTGCACACCTGGCGGAAAAAGTTTTAAATAAACATGCCGCGCCACAGCAACTCTGTGCTGCAAGCATAATAGTGGAGTCACGAAAATCGAGATTTTTGTGTAATTTTTGCATAACCCTAACGTGGTCTCATGTCAAAAGTACTAATACCACAGATTACTTAATAGTTATTTCGTAACAGATACGTCACTCTTATACAAAACCGAAAATACTTACGCTATAATAGCCTACTAAATCTGACTAATAAAGCCAGGCGCTCACTAAGAGAAAAAAGAAACTTAAGCACGCGCTCAGAGAGGTGAATATAACGTTGTCCGCCGTATGCAGTGGTGCGGAACTGAATGGTGGGGTTGTAAAAGGATTGTAACGTAAATGAAACAATTGTCTGAGCGTTGGCACTGCCGGCGACACACTCAGTACACGGTAGGCACTTATCGCGTAACCTCGAGCGAGTGGTGGAGGCCTGATAATACAAACTCCATGAAACAAATTATAAAATTTGACAATAATTGCTTCAGACGGATGTTGGACAAAGAACAGGAGTAGTAGACCCTCAGGTTTATCTAATAAAGAAAACCTCGACCTGGACATTCTACCTTTTCTCTTCACAAGTGAAAATGGGTAAGAATGAACAAAGAACTGTCGTCATTTCCTTTTAACCTTCTTCATAGGTAATTCACAATTTTACAATAGTGGAATGTAGGTGGACTGAATGAGTTAGGGTTCCATGGATGATTGGTTTTATTCTATTTAATAATAACGCACACACTCATAGGCCCTATGCATTTCATTATAGGCACTAGGGAAATAAATGTAGACCATACAAAATTTCTCCCGGCCCGGGAATACAATCTCTCCTCACCATACTGGTCTATCCGGCAGTTGATTTACAAAAATAATTTATTACGTGGGATTTTTATGCTTCCTTACACTATTTTATTTTGTTATATTGCTTAAACGAAGACGTGCTCATCACAATGTAGTAGTTCTTAGTAACCGATGTAGTGTATTTACATAATGTACTATAGACAATAGACAATATAAGTCACACTGAGGCCCGTCGCCGTTCCCGCCATGACGACAGAAGTGGCGTGAGCAAACAAACGTTGTTTTTTTGGACTAAGTACTGTGGACAACCGGCATCCGTGTAATGATTTACTCATGACTATTCATATTAGCACGTTAAAACAATCACACTTAATTTTCTCGCTTTTTATGGCCCCTCTATCCACCGGGCCTAATAAAGTGGGTCGAGCAAACATTCCCGGCTAAAACTACGCTTTTTAACTAGTATTTTTACTTGCTTTTGTAGTGCCTGTCTCGTCTGTCGTTGCCTACTTTCCTTTTTCTACCTCACGCTTGATGCGAATGGTTGAGATTGGCATTTAGTTTTTTCTTACTTGCCGACAGTTTTTTTTAATAACAATATGCTCAATTATAAACAATATGCTTTGGTTAAGAGATTACAATGAGATCTCAACTTCGCGATTTCAAATAAAATACGGAAATCAAATGGTAATTAATTTATATGGAAGAAAAAGAAAATATGTTTATTAATATTATAATATAGTTATATATACCTATAGTAAATGAAACTATATTTCCGGATTTAAATCGCGTATATTTGTTTTTCAAACAAACTAAAGTGTCGTACCCTTTGCAGGCCCCATGGTCACGGTTGACTGAGGTGGTACAGTCATCAACCAGTTATGTCTAATATTAATGCAAACCGCCCTATTTTTTCACTATAGTTACAAAAGTTATTAATTAAATACCATATTTTTAATTTTACAAAAAAACATTCCACTTTAACTTATTACGTTACACCACATTATGTTTTACAAATTATTTTATTTTAACAATATGAGTTTTTTAGTAATTTAAATTTATTATTAACTAATAATGAAAATTAGAATAAAATAAAACATATTAGTACTGCAGTCTTAAGCCTGTTTGGGATTTTTCATCAGAGGACATATTGATTCCCAAACTGGTGGAGAAACCATCTTCCCTGTGAAATTAGGATGTTTTTTTAATTTCAATGGCCTCTCCGAAACGGGTTTGTCAAAATTCATTTAATGTGTTTATCCACGACATGCTCGCAGACTGCAGACTTGTTTACGCGATGGTGTTTGATATCACCTATACGAGGGTCATGCCAAAAGAACTTAGATACTCTTTAGACTTGCTTGATACTGGCAAGTTATACACCGTCGTAAAGGCTTATAAGTCGTATTTGCTAATAAATTTGAAAATGGAACAAGTCTTAAATCGAATACTTTTTGTTTATTTTTTTATTTTTTGGAGACAATCTGGCGGAAATTTTGTTCGCAACATTGGAGGTCTGTCGACGTGATTTTCGTGTTATAATTTATTATGACTACAAAAAAGGTTTAAATCCGCAAGAATGGTTTGAAATTTTTGCCACAACTTTTGGTGATATTGCTTATTCACGAGCTACAGTTTTTAATGGTTTGCTGAATTTGAAAGAGGACAGGGAAGCTTTGAAGTTGAGGCCAAGTCAGATCGGCCACCAACCGCGGTTATTCAAAAAAACGTTCAAGCTGTCGAAAAAGTAATTCGGGAAAACCGACGAACTACATATGTAGAGCTTGAGCGAGAACTGGGCATTGGATCAGCAGCATTGCAAACTATTATTCACGGACAACTGTGTCTCCATAAGCGTTGTTCGAGATAGGTTCCACACATCGAGTATACCGGGTGGAAATTTGTAATGCCACGTGGAGGGAAAGTACTCTAAATACTGGAGATAGAAATTTTTACTTAAAGGAAACATTCCTTTATTTTTTAAAAGAAATAAAACTGCATTCATAGATTTTCGAAAATTTCTAGCAACACGCGGGAATCGAACCCGCTTTAATCTGAAAAAAATGCACCCTACACTTTTATTGCATCGATCGATAGGGTTAATTATAAGAATAAATACAGTCTCTCACAAAATTGGTTAATTAAATTAAAAAAAAAAACCATGAAATCCTACCATATTTTAATAAAACGAAAAAAATTGTAATCTAACTAATTAGTTGCTCGAAATGAGCTCCATTTTCTTGGATAGAAATATTTAATCTTTTAACGAATTCATTGAAAACCTAAGAACTCGATTGTTGTATATAGTTTATCTGCCTCAGTGGCCAAACGGTTACCATGCTGGTCTGCCACGTAGAGGTCTCGGGTTCGATTCCCGGGCCGGGAGAAGTAATTGTATGGCCTATATTTATTTCTCGTGAGTTTGGGTGTAATTTGTAGTTGTGTGTATGTGCGTTGTCATGGCACCCGCGATACAGGGTTTCCCTAGTGTGGGGCTATGAGTATGTGCGCGTTATTATAATAACAATATTTTTATAGCAGTAAGCTCCTTGTGACTGAATTCGTCCAGGGAAATACTGACAACTTACGTATTTCGCCACCAGCTCTTTCAAGTTCTGTTTCGGAGGGTAAGAGTGCTGATGAAATTACAGGCACACGGTACTTTTCAACCTACATCTCAGGATGACCGGCGCAGAGGCAATGCCCTTCAGATCTTTGCGATTTAGAGTTCTGAGTAGCACTGCAACTGTTATAGATAGGCGTGTCACGTAATGTCAGGCATACGCTTGTTCGTTCCATTGCTTAGGCTATTACCACACTACACCGCACCCCGCGACCGCCTCCGTGCCGAGGGGCGCGGGGAACCGCCGTCTATTCCAGTAATTATCATTCGGATTTTCCCTGACAAATAATCAAAGGATTCAGTTGACATACGTGTGCAGTTGAAAATGAATCTTCATATTTTCTTTTATCTTTGTAACGAAGTTGAATGTTATCTTCGGTGTCTTTTTATTTGAGTAAACAAAAACCAAATTGACAGTATAACTGCAGCGTCCTAAATGAGTTCTGTATTATTAACCATTCTTGTCAAAGAAGGATCTCAGTTGCGTGTACAATCACTACGGCGATCAACTACGAAGCGACTATTTTAAGTAGCGCGGGGCCGCTAGACCGCTGCCCCCGCGCGTTGACGCAGATCTGCGTCTCCGCCATCGCGCGCGTGATTCCGCGTCTCGCGCACCGTCACGGGGCGCGGTGCAGTGTGTTAATTGCCTTAGTATCATACAAAATAAAATGAACAGCTGAAATCAAGATAAAGGTAGGTAGGTCCGCCATGTAGACTCATTCTGTGTTGGGTCTTCACATATTTTCCAAGGGTTGGAACGGTCATCGTAGGGGTTTCATCGCCATGTTTTCCTTCACTGTTAGCAAGAGTAATTGCTACCTAACAAATGTAAGTGTTAATGTGTGGACAAGGGTCGCAATTAAACCGCTTGTTGTCTGGCAGGTAGTTGTATTCCAGAGGAAAAAGAGCAATTACATGGTATGCACATTTAACAGCAAAAATGAGGCGCCCTTTTAACAGCCCTGTTACGAATAAACAACAAAATTACACTATCTGATATACGTGGCATGAACCACTTATTTTGTTTTTTTATCTTCATGTGAATAATAGTACACACATGAATTACAATTCAAGAAATATACAAAGAGAGTGAATTGAATTATACGTAGTTAAAACAATGACAGTAGAAAAAACCGTCCTCAAACGTTTGTGGAATTACATCATTTGCCAAGTTTTATTGAAATCGGTTACAGGAAAGTGAGCGAAACCGGTTTCATCCCCTAGTTTGCCACCCTTAAAAAGGTGGAATATTTTTATTAAATTGAAATGGGACCAAAACTGAAGTACTCTCTTTCCAACAAAAAAAGAATCATCGAAATCGGTTCACAAATTATGGAATAATCGCGTAATATCCAAAAAAATGCAGTCGAATTGTTCGCAACTACAGTGAGTTTGTGTAGGGTGTATTTGTGTGAGGTCATCATCAACCCATTTATACGTCCTACTGCTGGGCACGGGTTTCCTCTCAGGCGAGGGTTAAGGCCATAGTTCGCCACGCTGACCCAATGCACGTTGGGGGATATCACACGTTTTTCCAGGATTGTGAACCTCGTCGTGGTGAATGTTCACCGATCCCACGGCGCCGACTGAACCGGCAAGAGGGAAACCCGGGGGGGTTTTAGTGGGGTAGGCCCTCCAGTCTGGAGGAAGAGTCCCCACATAACCCCTGAGTCTCCCTGGGCTCAGGGGTATCTATAAAGATTTTCCCCATTAAAAAAAAAAGGATTGTGAACCTTCCTCGTCATACAGCTTTCATCATCATGTTTTCCTTCACCGAAAAGCTCATGGTAAATTTCACCCATAAATTCCGAGAAACTCAACTCAGTCCGGATTCGAACTCACAACCTGTGCTTCTGATCAAACCATTACACTACCATGGCTTCATCTTCATGCAATGAGATGTACGTACTTTAGATTTGATACTAAAAAGATTACTACAGTTAGATCCAGTAAACGCTACACTAATGTCAATGTGATATGGCAACAGAGTTTACTGTTAGTAGTACAGACATTACTCGCCAGATGGCCCTACTGACAGTAAGTATCTTAGAAATCAAAGTCATAGGTATATACATGCCACTACAGGAATTTGAACCGACGATATTTCAATTGAAAACCTGTATCAGTACCTACTAGAAATAAAATAACATTCTCAAATACACATAAGAAGGTGCCGTTCCGTTACTTGAATAAACATTGAAATTGAAATGCTCTTTTCATTTTTATTTACATAGATCAAAGAGAGATGAAGTGAAGTAATCTGAAGCATAAGTCAGGCACGTACTGAAAGAGATAACAGAAGCACAGATTAGCGCTTTCTTTTCGTAGATGACGTATACCATGTGAAGGTGGAATGTGCACGGGTCGAAGCAGAAAAGAGCCCTTTCCTTACTCTTGAACGAGACAATAACGGGCTTTACATTGACGCTATCGCGCGTGATACGAAATCGAGTGCGCGTGTAAAGGCGTTGTCAGGAAAAGGGATAAACGACGCACTTGCGCCCATCAGTTGCGTGCGCAATCGCGCACTTCAACACCCGCCAGTTTCACGAGGTCTACGCGGGCGCGTGCGGGTCTTGGCGTCTTCCCTTCCACAGTGCCGCCAAAGCGGCTACGAGCGGGTAGAACCACAAGTCGAAATCGCAAACAGGCGCTAAACGCTAGACCAAGCACTGTGAACGGGTAGATCAACCTAGTATCTATCGGCGCCAGCGCGCGCGGCCACTGTGAATGCAACGAACGTATACGTACATTTGATTTACATGCACCCGCGCCCGCACCCGTGCTCGCCGCCACTCTGAATAAGGTTTTAGTGCCGAAGCGGCTACGAGCAGGTGGGTCCACACGTCCAAATTGCAAACAGACGCTAGATGCTAGACCAAGCACTGCGAACGGGTGAACCGAGCTGGTATCTATCGGCGCGCACCCGCTTGAGACAGACCTCTGTGCGCGTAGCCACTGTAAACGCAATGAGCGTCTACGTACATTTGATTTACACGCACCCGCGCCCGCACCGACTCCCGTTCTCGCACCCGCACCCGCGCCCGCCGCCACTCTGAATACGGACGCTCTTTCCGTTGTAATAAAAAACGAACACGACCAATCGCGCGCAAAAGAACGTCAGTTTCAAACAGGTAATCGCACACGATTGCACGTGTAGGCTTCCCCGCGCGCAATCTTGTACGCTCCTGATCACGCGTGATAGAGTGACTGTGTAAAGGTGTCTACTGTCGGTGTCTTTAACAGTATCCTTTCCTCACCCACATCGGACGAGGCTAAGGCGCTACATAAATTTGTAGCTAAATGTATTACTAGACGATAGCAACGTAACGCAAAACGATAGGGACATATTCATTGTATAATAAAAACCTTTTAACATTTAAAATAAAGAGAATAAAAAAGCTTTATTTTCATTATCGTCATCGTCAACCATTATACATCGCATTAATGTCCTAAAGTATCGGGAGAACATAAAATTAACTTCGACAAAATGTGCCAATGTCGTATAACGTACATTGTTTTTAATTAATGTCGTAAAATTGAACTCGTTATAAAATTTAATCAATGTATAATTATAATTATGTACTGACTTGTTTGAATCAAATAAATTAATTCGAATTACATTAGGTTTTGATTTGGGCTACAATCCCCAAACGTGTGATTAAAATTTTAAATATTTTAAATACTAATACAAAGATTGAACACAGAAAAATTGAATTGGAATGAAATTTTTAGCCGTGTTCGATATTTGTATTAATAATTATAGCAAACTATTGGAGTTATTTCACAAAAAAAAATAATATGAAAAATACTTTTGCCAACAATATGGCTAAATTCTTAAACCTTAATGGAGGTTGGCAATGTGAACGTTTGAAGAGGCACAAAAAACAGAATTACTTAAAATAAATAATACGACAACCTAGATTATGCCTTTATTTTATAACTAAAAAAATGATTACAATTTATATTTTAAGCTTTAATTGCCCGATATTGCGCTGGAAGTGCAAAGAAGGAATATCGTCCAAAAACGAAGTCCCGAGGTTTTTTTTTTTATTTTTTTTTTTAGAACAATGGAGAAATAATTAAATTTGTATTGAATTCAATTTTTTTTTGTGAAATTACTCTCGTTTGTTAGAATTATTAATACAAAGATGAAGAAAGAACCTTAGAAAAAATGTCTTCGATTTTTGCGACTTGCTAGAAGATTCGATACGAACCGACATCTTCTAGCAAGTCGTGGCAGACGCTATACCAACTAAGCCACGAAACGAACCAGCGGACCTCACGAATTTTTCTATGTGCTTTAGTATAATAGAAATAATAAGAAATGATCTCAGTACAGAGTACAGTAAAAACCGACTTCAAAAGTCATTCATCCCTTAGTTTGCCAACCTTACAGGTGAAATATTTTCTTCAAATTTAAATGGGACTTCTTCTGAGGTACTCTCTGTCCAACAAAAAAAAGAATCATCTCACAAGTAGAGTTATCGCGTAACATAGATACAAAAAAAAACAGTTGAATTGAGAACCTCCTCCTTTTTTGAAGTCGGTTAAAAAACAAGTAAAAATGTATATAGTAGGTATATCAGTGACAAAATAAAACTGTACTCAATATTCAAAATTACGGACGCTAAATTAATTATCAGAATAGAAAAAAAACAAAAAGGATACGTTATTCTCCTTACAACAACGCAAGAAGTGATCACTTGAAAGCATATTAAAAACACTTAAAGATATAACAATTAGTACATATTTCGTTGTAATACCCACACATCGTATAAACAGGATTATTTTGTGACACATTATTTTCAAATTTAGCCCACGGTAAAAGGTTATAGGCTCAAAGGATGAAAACGCTAATTGAGTGAGAAAATGTTCAAAACACGTTATGCTCTCTTTAAAATGTCCATAATACGTTATTCGAGTTAGAGTCCATGCACACGACGTTTTTTGCACACGCCGACGACGCGCGTTTACGGCGGCGGCGTCGTAAACGTTTCGCTACAGTCGTGCATTTTGATAAAAGATTGTTTTAATTTTGGTTTTGTTTGTTAATTTCAGTTAATTTTTAAATGGCGCTACTACATGAAATTCTAAGGTTAACTCCAGTGGAGTATAACTTATAAGCTTCTTGCTTGCAACGCGATGTTTTCGCGCTTTTGAATCGATTCAAAAATTCGCAGCGAAAAATAGTTTCATTTCCTATTATTTATCCTTTATAAATTAGCAATAAATTTGTTAAACTCATTTAATTTATCATACGATATGATTATTTTTAACCGACTTTAGAAAAAGGGGGGTTCTCAATTCGACTGTATTATTTTTTTGTAAAACGATTCCGATGATTCTTTTTGGTTGGAACGGAGAGAGAACCTTAGTAGTGGTTCCATTGTAATTTGACGAAAAAGTCCACCTCTAAGGGTGGCAAAGTAGGGAATGAATCTGGTTTATTGGCTTCACCCACTTTCCGTTAACGGATTTCAATAAAACTAACTTTAAAAAACTTTAACTAAAATAGATGTAACTTCCAAACTTTTGAGGTTAGTTTTTTAATAACAAATTTATAACACTAGTACTACCACTCTACAAACTCGGCAAGTGTTTGCAATGGTCCTGTTGGCAAGTTACATAATAACCACAATGCGTAGTGAACAAATGTCATGACAGTTATGACGTGAATTTTGTATTGTGGTGGTTTAGTGACTAACCACAACAAGTACTGTCTATTTTAATAAATGACATAGCGTGTTAAACCATATTCCTTACAGAAAACTGTAAATTATATTTTTGATGAAAAAATGGTTGAATAACGTACTTCATGTGATATGTTTTTTGTAAAGAAAAACAAAGACAATCAAAAGAAATCAAAGTGAAAATAGCTTTATTGTAAAATCCAACTATTGCTACTTTTGATGGAACAGAGCAAAACATTTGTCGTGTAATCCAACGCCACATTTTTTTTACACGATTTTGTAGTTTTATTTTTCCACACAGCACAACGTCTTCTGTTTTGTTTTATCAGAATCATGTGATCAGCTGAACTAGTACGGACAGAAGAAGGAATCTGCTTTGGTGTTGAAGAACCTGGCTTCACTCTAGGCATTCCATATATCATTGGAAGTGTCCTACTTATAGATCGTCTAAATTCCAAAATGTCTACAGAGGTACCATAAGACTTAGCCATAAGGATGGCATTATTGATAGCTATATCCACCAGCCATAATAGAATCGGCATGTACCACTTTTTTCCACGAATGGCAATTCGATAGGCACCAATACTCGCATCCAAACGGTCTACTCCTCCCATGTACCTATTGTATTTATCAATAACCGCTCACGCGATACATGCAGCCGTAGACGCATACCACACCTAGAGGTGCCGATGATGATTTTATACCGATTTATCGGATATCGAAGTTATAACAGGTAAAAGAACTAATACTAATTGCTATTTCGGTAATTACTCTAGCAAACCATAAAGTTTTTAATGCCTGTCATTTAAAAAAATAAACAACTTCAAAAATACGTCAGGACAATCGTGTGTGTTATTGTTTGGGCTGGTGATTTCGGTGTTTATTTATTGAAAACATACCGTAAGTAGCGTTTTTTAAGTTTACCCTGAATATAAATGTTTATAAACTATACTTTAAGGAGTAATTTCATGGTAAACGGTAGAACCACTCAAACGGAATATTATCATATTTACCCAAGTACACCAAAAATTTCATTAGTGCTTTTTAAGTGCAGGATTTGCGGTGTATTACTGCATTTTATTTGAGTTGTTTTTGTTGTAGTACGGAGGGTATTTATTTAGCAATGCAGAATAATAATTTCTATTTATAAAAACTTGTATTTAAACTGAATCCTTTTCTAACTTGCGAAACCAAACAGCCATTTTGCGGTAGGATGAGCGCATCGCGTGAGCGGATAAGATCGGTACTGAAATGCGACGTTTATCAGCAGCTGAATACCGAGACACAGAGCGTACTTGTTCAACGCCATATTTACTGGACAACAAACTTAGAACGCGGTTATCATTCCAACAGACAGCTATAATATTTGACTGTTCATCTGCGCAGAAGTCGTAAAATCCTCTTTCTTTTTTCTTCATAACTTTTTCATCCATCAACGGGCATTTTTCTGTTCTGTTATTTCTAACATTTCCAGTAACATTTATTCGCTTTTTTTTGTAAATTTTCTAATAGCTGGTGGCTGCGTCTCTTGATGGCTCTTAGGAATAAATGTCTTTCTTTCTCATTTACGACTTATTTTTACAGGTTTTCTTTTCAATGTGACTTTTCTTTTCTTAGAGGATCTTGAAGTACTTGGCCGAGAAATCCCATGTTCACTCTCTTCCTCTTCACTTTCCTGAAAATATTGCCGTTCAATGATGACTAACTCTGCGGGCGCCTGAAGTTGAGCTCGATTCAGCCGATCTGGGTCATTACAGTCTTCGGCGCCTGAGTCACAATCGGAATTTTGACCATAATTTGGTGGGTCAACAAAAATATCCAGATGACCTACGTTATCAATAGATCAGACATGTGCCCAGAGGGTCATTAACGACCCATTTTAGTAATTCATAAAATGAAGTAAAAAAAAATTGTGATATTTAGGATTCAAACAATTTAAATACATAATGCAATTAAGAATTAATGTAAATCTGCCAAAATATTAGACCTTAGCATAAACAAATAATAAATACTTACATTTGTTGCTGTGGAACCGGCAAAAGATAAAAACTAACGTATGTACGTATGTGTGATATCAAATATTGCAAACTACCTTCATTTTTCTACAAACAACGATTTGGTGATCCGAGAATAAGTGGGTCATTAACAACCCCTTGGGCATATATGGGTTAAAAATCATATAAAAAGAATAGCGCTGTCTAGCACATGGATATTTTAAAAAAAAACATAACGCGTTGTGGACGTTTCTATAAAGAAAAACACTTGTCACAACCAATATCTATTTATTGACACCTCTAATCTCTGAATCTAATCCATGAAACGTACCTTATAAATTATATATATGTATTATAGTCAACTAATTCATAACTCATAGCAAATGAAACTATTTTCCCAGACTTATATCGCGTATATTTGTTTTTTCAAGCAAACCAAATTTTCGCGCCCTTTACAGGTCCCGTGGTTGACTGATTCAATCGTGACTATGGGACCTGTAAAGGCCCCGAAACGTTGGTTTGTCTGAAAAACAAATATACGCGATTTAAATCCGGAAAAATAGTTTCATTTCCTATGTGTAACAATCGCGGTAACCCAAGAACTCGATATAATTCATAATTCATTTATTAATTGTTATATGTGGGTTAACAAAGATGTTACATAAATGTATTATGTCATATGAACCCTGTAAGGGCACTACAGTGACTGTTTCCTATACTATGCCATGTTATTAATTACTACAATTATTAAATATGTTAAAAGCAAAATAAAAATGTAGATCACTATAGTTACAGAGAAGTCAAGTAATTTAATCTTATAACTTCCTGGTAAAAATTGGATAAAATATTTTTTTTTCTACTTCCGTGAATAATGTGTTTGAAAAAAGGCAAAGAAAAACAAAAAATAAACAATCTTAATACATATTCCTAAATTATGTTGTAGCGATTCCACTATTTTTAGTAGTAGTAAAGCTTCTTGTGAAAGAGGCTTAAATCGTAAAGATCTGAGGAACACTGCCACTGCACCTGTCACCCTGAGACATAAGTTGAAAAGTCCCATGTGCCCGTAATAACACTACCCCTTTACCCTTCAAAACCGGAACGCGGTAATGCTGACATTACTGCTAAGCGGCAGATACAGGTAAGGTGGCAGTATGTCCTCGAACGAACTCTTTTGCAAGGAGCTCTAGTACTACTAAAATTTTAAACTTCGTAAGTTACAATTGATCACTTTACAATGTTAGTAATGTACAATCGAATTATAAGCACGTCACTTGCAGTTGCTTCCCACCTTATGCTTAATGTTCCATGTTTCTGTGGAACATCTCAGATGTGTGGCAACCTGCCACCTGTGCTTCGAAATTATGCTCTACCTCGTAAAGATCCAGCCTATAAATTGAAACCAGTAAGGCTAGTACAACAGACGCGACAACAACGCGATTTGCGCGAGAGCGACATAAAACGTGAGATACTCTATGTGAGAATAGCAGTATCTGGCGTTTTTTTTATTTTTTATTTTTATTTATTTACTTATTTGAATCAGCCAGCTTATGGCCCATATAATAGCGCAATCTGGTGTCGTACATTTTTTATGTCGCTCTCGCGCAAGTTGCACCCTGTCGTGCTAGCCCTACAGAAATCTATCTTTTTCTATTGATATTTTACTAAACAGCATACTGCAAAGACTAGAGGTTACCAATGTTTATATATTTTAACCATTATACGTGATTATTACAGCTCACTAGCCAGCAGACAGTTTTGTTTAATTTGTACGTGTACGTGCATGCTCGCGTGCATGTAGTGTGTGGATGTTAAATGATTAGAAGCACCGCAATAGGCTTCGCAGTGTCAAAGAAAACTGTAACAATCAATTGAATATAATTAGTATGTTTACAGCATGAATATTGCGGAGCTTTTAAATATATATATATACACAACTATATATAATGATTTAAATTGTTATATACGAGTAAATAACTACTCTGAAACCGTAGAAAAACAATTACTTTTTGCTACTCTTTTTGTTTTGACCATTTATTAGGTGTAAAGGTCGTCTCATTGATGATAAATATTAATTATTTTTTTGCGAATTGCAAAAATTTGTACGCATATTTCAAATGCTTAAATATACAGCTTAATCATAGGAGAACTGTAGAAGATCTCCAAATATTTAAAACAGGTTTTTTCCGATCACACACAAATGTCCACGTCTGCAAAGTGATAACTTTTCAGGAGTTCTAAGGGGCACGAGACGGGCGCAGGACCCGTCGTGGTGTGTTATCCTCGATGTAAATACACGGAATCACAACAGCCGCGCTCCTTACCTGATACGTGCCCGACTCGCACCCGTTTTCTATGTGTTTCACGATTTAGAGATTCTACGAACGAAATTACTCGATAATTTGTTTATGCTTAAGTAGGAGAGTTACAAAATGTTACATACACATAATATGTAAGGTCGGCGGACTAAAGCACATAAGTAAAAAAAAAAGTGCTTCAAGTACGACTAAAAAGTCGTTGAAAAAACCAAATACGACAACAAGCACATAAAAAAATTCGTGAGGTCCGCTGAGTCGTTCCGTGGCTTAGTTGGTATAGCGTCTGGCACGGTATGCTAGAAGACGTCGGTTCGAATCCGGTCGGATCGAAGGAATTTTATAACAAACTAGTGAAGTATTTCACAAAACATAATTGAATATCAATTTTTTTATGTAGCTACTTGGTCTGGATTATCATCCAACCTCAACTTTGGGCGATACATCGAGTGCTTGGCAAAAACTGCTGCCAGAAAACTAGGCATGCTTTACAAGGTCAGGCACATTTTTTATAGCACAAATTCGATTCTGTATGGAGTACTGCTGTCACCTTTAGGACGGCTCTGCCCATTACCAGTTAGCTGCCTTGGACTCGGTGGAGCGAAAAGTAAAGAGACTTATTAACAATAATTCTCTTGTAGAGTCGAAGCTTCAAAATCTCGACCATCGCAGAAAAGTAGCCTGCTTGTCGGTTTTCTATCGGATACATTTCGGGGAGTGTGCGCAGGAAGTTTTCAATTTGGTTCCGCCCTCACCGTTCCTCCTTCGGATGACTAGAAGGAGCACTCCATTCTTATGTCGTTGATATTCCACGTATTCGCACTAAGCGCTTTGCTTCCTCCTTTCTGATGCGTACGGCAAAGGAATGGAAAGCTCTATCTGTATTTCCCGAAAAGTATAATTTGGGGCTATTCAAGGCTAGAGTGAATAGGCATTTTTTAGGTAAACGCGTCCCCATCGTCGGTCACATCGTCGCTTAACATCAGGTGAGATTGTGGCCAAGCGTGTGGCTATTATATTTTTTTTTGTGTTGTTTTTAGTGTTGGAAGTTAAATAACCTCTAGAATAAAGTAAAAAATTTGTGAAGTAACAAATGAATTTGACTTATGTGCTTTAGCCGGTAGATGTATTAATTTAAACAAATGACGTTGGATTTTGACTTATGTGCTTTAGTTTGCCGACCCTAGACATTATGTTTCATGTAATTTGTGTTGTTTTTATGAGTTTTGTATGATACAAGCAATTTTAACATATGACCGCATGTGCCTTTATTATACGAACATGTTAGTAGCAGTAGAGGTCATTGTGGAAAACTTCGTTCAGAGTAGTACTGTCACATTACCTATTGCTGTCATCAAGCCATTACTGTGTTCCGATTCTGAAGGGTAAGGGTGCTGGTTAAATTACAGGCACATGGGACTTGTCAACTTATGTCTCAGGGTGACGGGCGCAGTGGTAGTGCCCTTTAGATCTTTGCAATTTAAAGCTCTGAGTGGCACTGCAACTGTTATCCACCCGTCCCTTGATGTTATAAAAAAAATTATAAAACTTAACTTGAGGCAGATTTTTTTTAATACAAGCTTCCTATGCGCTTGCGCTTTTACGCGATACGGCAAAAAGTCGTTAATAAAAATAATCAAAACAAGGATCTGCAACAACCATACCTACAAGAATTCGTTGGGCCTGCTGGTTCGTTCCGTCGCTCATTTGGGAGAGCGTCGGCCTGGTATGCTGAAGACGCTGGTTCGAATCCAACCGGGTCAAATGATTTTTTCTCTGTATTCTATCTTTGTATTAATAATTATATCAACTTAGTGGAGTAATTTCATAAAAAAATAATAGTCTAATGTAAGGATAGTTTAAATATAATTTAATTAAAAAAAAAAGAATACCACTGTAGTAAAACAACGTGGTAGTCACTAAACTGCATATTATAAGTATCCTGTTTGGCGTTTTTCTCCTTAAAATTCCCACTTAAAAGAATACAAACTATAAAGTTACATTATATTTAGGTACATTATTCTAAACACGTCTTCCTGGTTTTAAAATGTTAATAAGACTGTTTACTGGCGGAGGATCGTCATCAGCTACCAAAGTACAGGGTTGCCCTAGTTTGGGAACTGATTGATGGCTTATCCACTTGTTTTTTTGTCAAATTATGTACACCATAATTTGTTTTTATTTGTCGCCTTTTGGTACTTTTTATTAATGTTATTATTAATTTTATTCGAAATAAGTAATCTTACTGAATGTGACTTTAGTGAAAATTGATATCCAAGCTCTTGAAGACGACAAAGAAAGTTAGCCATACAAATCAGCGGCTAAACCTTACAAGTGAACAAAGTTGAACTTCTGATTTTCGTATCTACACTTCCGTTGTCAGTACCCACATCGGATGCTCTAGCTAAAGTTTCCAGTTTCAAACTAGAGAGCGAGCTCAATTTACTTTATTATTTAATTGAACCTCAACTTTCATCATTTGTCACCCCTGATTAATGCAAAGATAGTGCAGTTAAATTGAATGCAAAAGATGAACTCCAATTTCTTTGAAATTCCGCACACCTGAGGCTGAAGAAATATTTCTAGATCATTATCAAGTTTGTTTATTAGTAGATTAATTAAAATATAAGAATGTTTTAACTACCCTGTATCTTGTCCATTTAACGCTTACGGTCATTTTTAACCGACCGACCGGAGGAGGTTCTCAATTCGACTGTATGCTCTTTTTTTTGTATGGATGTTACGCGATAACTCCGGTATTTGTGAACCGATTTTCATGATTCATTTTTTGTTGGAAAGGGGGTACTTCCATAGTGGTTCCATTTCATTTTGAAGAAAATCATCCACCTTTAAGGGTGGCTGGTCACGCATGAAGATTCATTTTTATAAATAGCGCCTAACTTTAATTTAGGAGCAATTATTTTAATGGTTGATTTTACTATTTCTCCAATTCAAGGCGTTTTTCTCTCGATATACTTTGAGTAGTGAGAACCGATTATCATTATCTCCAGTGTCAAGTCCTGTATAGTGGCGAACTAGGGGATATTTCAATAAAACTTAGCAAATAGACATTGACTTACAATTATATGGACGTCGGGTCCGCGCTAAAAAGTGTCCGCACTTGTAAGGCGCTAAAATCGTATACAGAGCGCGACACTCCGCTTTAGTCTTCATTTGTTCTACGGACAGCGCGATACTGCGATGACATAACAATTTAAATTTCGAATAGGTTGACTTGGGACATTTTTTTCGTGGTTTTTGTATTAGACCCGTCGTCCATTTATTTGTAAGTCAATGCAAATAGACGTAATTTTGAGGTCGATTTTTTTAGTACTCTGTACTGAGATTATATTATGATAACTAGTAATTTTAGAATAGAATAGAATGCAATTATATAGGTACTTATTTAAATTACATCACATTTGAAATTACATCACAAAATATGCAATTATATCACATAAAATGCAAAATGACTTCAAAGTCGATATTATCTCAAATAGCTTTGGTTGTTTCCGCATAACAGTCAAAGTGTTGAATTAATCACTAGAAGAAATACGGTGTGAAAACACGATTCCTTAAAATTTTAAATTTACAAAAAAAAGACAAACTTTCCTGGAAATTTTACAAGAAAACCGCTATATTCAATAGGTGTAGCGCTGGTGTGCGTAGAAATTGAGACGCAGACGGAAAGCGCACAAGGCGTATATTAGATACACGACGAAACAAACAGGTATGCAGCTAGGGACCCAGCTGTATGTCTCACTAGCGTGAAAGCACACAGTTCAGTGCCAAAACTTTAGAACAGCAGTAATAGGACCGAATCGTCTCAACAACTTGAGTGCCGTTCAGTGCCGTATCAATGCGGTAGTGGTGCATTGGCCGCTGATGGCCTTTACTGCGCCACCGGAGAAAAAGGGCGAGCTGAAGGCTCATAACCCCTAAGATAAACTTAAAGCTAAGTAGCGAGCCTGAGGGCGCCCAAGTGGGCACGGACCTCGGCTCAGGGCGCTACTGGAGACTTCCGCCAGAAGGGCGTGCTGTAGGAGAGCATCAATAATTCAAAACATATGAGGTTACTTATACTATTGGAGTTAACAAAACGATAGCGCGTTTCAGAGTACAACTAATGCCATCTAGCGGTGGCGCGATGAAACTATTGGTGGGTTGAGGTTATAGTTGTTACACTTAGAATAATAACGCATAGAAACCTAGCCCGCACACGCTAAGTGAGGCAAATTGTAGGACGCCGTATAGGCCTACATGAGCGAGCGGGCAGTCAGTGCTCAAGGTCAAGTTGTACCGCAAACAGCTCAAAGATTTTTGCTAAAAATGACGATATGTGCGGTAATTGAGTTTAAAAATGGATCAGACAAACATAAAATAGACACTAACATCACATTCCACAAGGAAGTAACGCGTTTCAACTTGTATTTTTATGTAAATATTCACTAAAACAGAAAATTAATTTCGTTGCAACAAGATACGAAAATGTTGCAAAGTAACGGGTTTTTTCTCCCCATTTTGCTATTCTGTTTCAAAATAATTATATTACGTAATTTTTTGAGAATAGGCAATATCGCGGCGGTTGCAAAATTTCTACAAATGTACACCGCCGCAACAACATTGTCGGGAATTTACGTTACCTATTTCTACGAAATATATTTAGTATTTGCCTTCATTAGTTTCATGTGAAAAATCATTATTCTTGTTCATCATACACTCATTTTAAAAAATTGTCTTGGCCAGACTCAAAAGTTCGTAACTAAAATTATTTCAGGGAACTAACACTGACTAAAAAGTCATCGTCAGTTCTCCGAAATCGTGTATAAATAACTTTCAGGTTCAGGTTCTTTATTGTTATCGTGTACTTTTCATGTAAACATATCCACAGATAATATCAGGCTATTCATATGTATATTCAAATTCGATAGTCGCACTTAAACTCGCATGTAGGTTTTTCAAAAATGTATTTTTGGTATACCATAAGGAAATGGCATGTATATCTGAAGACAAGATAGCGGGCAAGACTTCTAATTCTTCTTCTTCTAATTCTTCGCCATCTTGGATTTAGAAATATGTGCTACATTCGGAATGAGCAGCCCCAAATACCTTGAAAACGACACCCAACTTGCTATTATTCGAAAAATCGTGCCCGCCATCTTGAATTTAGGAATTAGTGCCATATCCTTAATGAGCACCCCCAAATACCTCGAAAACGACACCCAACTTGCTATTATTTGAAAAGTCATGTCCGCCATCTTGAATTTAGAAATAAGTGCTATATTCTTAATGAGCACCCCCAAATACCTCGAAAATGATACCCATATTGCATTTATTTCAAAAGTCGTGTCCGCCATCTTGGATTTAGAAATAAATGCCATATTCTTGATGAGCACCTCGAATACCTCGAAAATGATTCCCATTTTGCGTGTCCGCCATCTTGGATTTAGAAATGAGAAAAGTCGTGTCCGCCTTCGTGTATTCAGATATAAATGCCATTTCCATAAGGATTACCAAAAATAAATTTTTGAAAATTCCTGTCACTTGATGTTGTCGATCAACAGTAACGATCGACAAAATCGAGCATATCTGTAGGCACCTGATCGAGATTGTCGATCGACAAAATCGAGCAAATCTGTAGGCACCTTTAACTTGATGAGTTAGGCAAGATACAATTTCCCCACTTTTGAGGGAAATGTTATTCCATGGCATCATTATTTGTATATTTGTGTGCGTGCCTACGAGCGTAAATACATGTTGCTTACGCCTATATGAATTTGATTTTTGCCTCATTTGTGACAGTTCGTTTGATATGAAACTATCATTCTATGCGCTATTATTCTAGTTGTTACATAGGTACTTTACATTACCAATGATTTTTTTTTATATCGACTGAACTAAATGGAAGACGTGTGTTGTATACGATATACATTTTTCGAATAGCTGTAATTACGTTTGTAAATAAATAAATTCTGAAAATCCCTGCCGCTTCCCCTAAGCAAAATGAATTTTTTTAGCACGGGAAAAATTTCAATTCCAAAGAAATTTGGCTCTGAATGCTAGAGAAATGCCACGGCTAGACCACTACCCTACACACGTGTAGTTGCATCCAATATCGTTGGCATGGGCAATCCAACCCGTTGACAACAACGGCTAGGATGCTATTAGCCCTGGCAAGTCAAAGTCAAAGTCAAAGTCAAAGATGATTTATTCCATAGGTAAAATAAATTTACACTTGAAAACGTCACATTTAAGGTACTGCTCGTTCACTATGCTGACCTCCCTGAGAAGAACGAGCAAGAAACTCTAGGGATTGCTCTTTTCAAATAAACTTAAATGCTATGGAATACATTTTGAATCAAATTTGTGTGGATTCTGGAGCCATGTCGTCTTTCCATACATCTTTATCTAACACGTAGTCTTCAATTTTGTAATATGCTTTTTCGATCAAAATATTTTTAATGTACTTTTTAAACTTAGGAAATGATAAACTTAATATATGCTCCGGAATCTTATTGTAAAAACGTATACAGTTCCCCATAAAAGAGTTGTTTACCTTGGTTAAACGAAATCGTGGTACCATGAGTTTGGACTTAGCTCTAAGGTTAATATTATGGATATCTTCTTTCTTATTGAAATTATGTATATTTTTACGGGCATATAAAATATTTGAGTAAATGTACTGTGATGCCACAGTCATGATACCAGTCTCCTTAAACTTTTCTCTGAGAGATACCCGAGAGCCTAGACGGTACACAGAACGAATCGCTCGTTTTTGCAATACAAATATGGTTTGAATATCTGCCGCTTTACCCCACATGAGAATCCCGTAGGACATTATACTATGGAAGTAACTAAAGTAAACTAGTCTAGCAGTACTAACATCGGTAAGCTCACGTATTCTGCGGACTGCGTATGCAGCGGAGCTTAATCTGTTGGCCAGGGACGATATATGTGGAAACCACTGAAGTTTACTATCTAAGGTCACTCCCAAGAAGACTGCTTTATTAACAAGGTCTAACTTTTCTCCGTTTATTTCTATGCTTGGACTAGTCGATTTTACGTTAGGTAATTCAAATTTAACACATTTTGTCTTCTTGGCATTAAGCAATAAATTGTTAGCATTAAACCAATAAACTACTTTAGAGAGGGTATCATTAATACGGTCATAGTTAATGTCATGTCTGTCTGTTTTAAAAATCAAGGATGTGTCATCAGCAAACAACACTATTTCGCAATGGTCCTTAACAAAGAATGGCAGATCATTAATATAAATCAGAAATAAGAAAGGTCCAAGTATTGAGCCCTGCGGAACACCCATTTTTACTGGAGAACCCAAAGAAGTCGCTCCATTTATGCCAGTCACTAAGTCACTACCAGTTATAGTTTTTATGAAACACCTACGGAAAGTGGGTCATTAATGCCAGCGCAAACCATTGCGTTCGTCAATGTATGTTCGAAATCAGTCTCAAGAGCATTCAAATTTATATCCTAATTCAGTGAAATAGCATAAAATTTAATGTCCTCTGCCTTGTTGTGAGTCAGAAAGCACGTCCTATCTTTCGTACTAAAATGCGTGAGGAAAAAGTGTATGAAGATTCTTTTCTAACGTGCTGTTTTTTTATTTTGTTTAATAAACTACAAAAAGTTTTCACTCCAGTTCGCTAATGATATTGGCCCCTTGCCTTTCCTGATCAATAACTTAAAAAAAGAACCAAGTGATAAACGCGCGCGCGGGAATTTCTTGCAATTTTCAATTCGTGTTTACTTTATAGATTTTATTCAAAATGTCGTCGAGCGATAGTGAAGATTTTATGATGCTGCTATAAAAATAAGAAATTGCCCAACCAATGATTGAGAACCTATTTTCTGGGAAATCCAGAAATAAATACAACAAGACATTTGTAGAAAACCGAGAAAAATATGCCTTCTTTTTTCGAAAATGTTTTTCTGTTACATTTTATGAAAAAGTGTCAAAATACAAGCATAGTACCTTGTGGTCTTTGTATTCTATGTTAAAAAGTATTTTTATATAAATTTCTATTAATAAAGAGTAAGTTTTATTTCCATCATAGGTGTAGTATAAAGCACTATGTATCACTCGGAAGAAAGTGCGATTCCGAACTCACGTGATTTTTTCAAACTACTCATTCGTTGGTTCTGTCACTTTGTCCCCTTGGTGAAAAATATAAAAAAATTTTTCATTGTTTCATAATTCTGAAGTAAAATATTCAACTTATTACTAAGCCTGTATTTCCCTGTACTTATAAAATGTAAGAAAGTATAATGTATAAGTAAATTCGAGCAATTCTTAGTTCAAAATTTGTAGGGATAATAAAGTTTAACACAGAAAAATTGCAAAGTTATTGATACACCATAACATAGTTAAATACGCGTAAAATTTGATTGTATTATGAGGTATTTAAATCTCTGCAAAGAAAATCAAATAATTAAATTCCGGTATATTTTATTTTGTATTATGTTCACAACAAGTTCTTTTAAAGAAACTGTTGTAAAAAAAAGTTTTCGTCAAGATTAAATTTCAAAGAGACAATTATTGCCTATTATCTAATTTTTGTCCTAATAACCTGTTTCGAGGATAAATCGAAAAAATGTGAAAATTAGAGGTCATTTCGTGATTTTTATCCATCGAGGAAACTTTATTGTTTCATGTCTATGCTCGAATATATCGTGCAGTTACTCATACAATATTTTATTTTTAACTTTAAAGTGAATATACCCCTCTAAAATCAAATCGAAGATTAGGAATTTTTCCTCTGCTCCCTCTTAAATAAAAAAAATATAGTAGAATAAAACAAGTAGGTGACTACGTACAAAATAACAGCGAAACTTGTATGTGTGCACCGTGTACCGACGTAAATATTCGCTTGATAATGCAATGCGCGTTGGGTTGATCGGTGTTATGCAACGATAATGCATCGCTAGATTTTGCAAATGTGTGCGTCCGTAAACGGCGCGCGGCAAACTCGCACACATATAAGCTGCGCTGCGACTTTTTTTTTTTTTATGGTAAGTAACACGTCTGTTTATAACAGTTACAGTGACATTCAGGGTTTTAAACCGCAAAGATCGGAGGAGCACTGCCACTGCGCCCGTCACCCTGAGACATAAGTTGACAAGTCCAATGTGCCTGTAATTTCACCAGGACCCCTGCCCTTCAAAACCGGAATGCAGCAGAAATAGCTAAGGTGGCAGTACTTTCCTGGGCGAATTATGTCACAAGGAGCTCTACTGCTACTACCTATAATTCATACTATCATAATATATTGTATGGAGTTACTATGTCATATAGCGAGGAGTTTTGTTTGTGGCTCCCAGAGACCCAGGGCTTCTATCGCAAAAAGCACCGTTATCAATATATAAGGCAAAAATATTGGAAGAATATTAAACAACGTTCAATGACACGAAAAAATTGTAACCTCCAAACAGTTTAATAAAGTTTTTAACATCAGCCGCTTCAAATCACAATTTGATAACTTGGAATATTGTTAGAAGTATATTTACTTTATTTTCTCATAGAAAAAAAAAACAAAAGGTTCCTAACGTGGTGGGAAACTTTTTTAATTTGATTTAAGAAGTACTTTAAATAATCGTTGTTGTTTTTTAATTTAACTTTTTCGTCCATATTATAAGATTTTAGGTTACCAAGAAATTTGATAACGTTTTACTATATAAAAAAGGTAATTATATTTAAAGTTTCATCCACCTGTAGGTCGATAACATTTGGCATAAATAAACGGGTAGGCTCAGAGGTATTGTAGGACTAACCCAGGTGGGGGAAATACAGACCAAAATCCCCGCGGCTTTCCAAGAGGGTTCTTGGCCAAGTGTGAGCGTAATGAGATCCCGAGAATTCAACAATACGACGCTCTTGGCTGCCCAGGGATTCCCGGTTCGTTACAGAAGGGAAGGTCGGCTCATTTGACCTGTCCTCCAGACATGTTGGACCGTGCAGTGCGGGCAAGGGATCCTTGTCCCCTGTCCCCTGGCCCCACTAGGGAATTAGGCGACCAGCGAGCTGTTCGCCTTCTTCCCCGAACAGTACGCGCTGATCATTTTGCATCACATTCTACTATGATAAATCAGTAACAAAGCACCCACAACTATCTCATATGTTTAACTGGTATATTCTTTGAAATTTTCTCAAATCTAAAATATCGAACTAATAATTTTAAATTTAAAAACACTAGTCCGTTTCCTCAAAACTTATTATGACCGTATAAAGTAAAATATTTTGATAGAACAAAACATAAAATACAAAATGTTTACTTTCAAAATTTTATCAATATGTTGAAATAAAAGTGACAAAAACTCAATGGTGTTGAAAAAATAATTTTAGCTAACTTGCTACTGGAAATGTTTTGGGCCAGTTTGGAATAGATTCCAATACTTATGATTTTATGAAAGTAGATGAAACCGAAGCAAATTATGTCAATTCTGCCAACTGCCTCCATGGCCGAACGGTTACCATGCCGGACTACCACGCAGAGGTCCCAGGTTCGATTTCCGGGCTGGGTGAAATGTTTGTATGGCTTACATTTATTTCTCTCGTGACTTTGGGTGCAATTTGTGGTTGTCTATGTGTGTGTATGTTGAGTGTGTATGTTATTATTATTATTATTATTCTTCTTCTTTTCAGTTATACTGATGAATATAAAAGAGGACTAGATTAATCTCTAGGGTGTCAGGAGCGAAGCAAGCGATTGCAAAAATAACTAAAAATGTTTTCTCGAGCATCCGAAACCCATAATAAGTCTCAAATACTAGAACATCAACCAGTATTACAGTTTTTACTTTTTCTGGTGCACGAAATCGAATTAAAATTTTTCCCGTACGAATACGGTTCATTTTGCTTGGGTCGATCGGCAGGGACACTGACTTTATTTCAGAATTTATTTACTTACAAACGAATTTAAAGCTATCTGAAAAATATATGTCGTATACTATACGTGTTGTTTAGTTCAGTTGATATAAAAAAAGGTCATTGGTAATTGTAAAGTACCTATTAAATACGGCAGTTTTCTTGTCAAATTTCGAAGTAAGTTTGTGTTTTTTTCAATCTTGAAAACTGAAAGTAATCAGTTTCCAAAGTGAATGACTCAACACTTTCACTGTAATAAGGAATCAACCAAAGCAAATCAAAAGTTTTATTACTTTAAGAGATGGGTCGAACCAGGCGTCTGGTTCTAGAACAGTTGCAGTGTCACTTGGAGCTTAAAGTACTCCTCGATTGTCATTTCACTCGTCACTCGTTATAAAGTTAACATGTCTCATGTGCTTGTAGTTTCACCAGCACCCTTATCCTTCAGAACTGGAACGCTGTCGTGTTCACATTACTGCTTGGAGTCAGAAATAAGTATAGTGGCAGTACGTTCCTGGACCCCGATTCAGAACTCTTCGATATCTTAACCAAATCGTTGGACTGGATATCGTTCTCGAATCGTAGGGCGCTTTCCGAGCTATTCAGAACATTCGAGTTAAAACGTTCGATTCCAATTCGGATACGATATCGTTGTCCAACAACGTTTACGGAGTTAGTCGGCGAATATAGATTATAAGAAAAATTAAATCATTTTTAAGACTTTAAAGGCCTACAATATAGGAATGCCTAAGCATTAGGCGTAAAATAGACTAATGTCTCGCAATAAAATAAATTAATAAAGTTGAACAAAATCCAGATTTTATTTAAAATAATAAAAGATTTCCATATCACATTCTTGCTTTGTAAACAACAGGGCATTCGGTGACTTTCATTCGTTAACTGTAGCCTTTGTTGGTCGAGAAGTACGAGTCATCGTACAGGTATGACGTCATTTCGGTTCGGTTTCGAATACGACAATTTGACGTTCAATTCGGTTATTGTGAATAAAAATGAAAAGAAATCGTACGATATCTAATCGAACCGGTCGACAACAGAGTTATCGTAAGGTTCTGTTCTGTTCTGGACGAACTCTTTTATAAGAAGTTCTACTGCTATGATATTTATTTCCTTTAATTATTAACTAGATCAAGTCCAAGTTAAATAAGTTCGTTTCCTGCATACATTTAATTGGCAATTGAAACCTTTTTCTCAAAAATCCCACATATTTGTTGAAGAAGTTTGTTTCAAGTCGACTTTAAGTACACAAATCATTTCTACCATGCAACTGGTCATAATTCCGTACAAAGAACTTTTCATAATTCCTTACTGTTAACCGTATGTCCATTGAAGCCATGGTAAGGAACATTCCAATTCAAACTTTACAATAGAACCATGTGACGTTAGTTCACTCACGTACCTTTGTAAAGCTGTCGAAACTTTAGCGACGTACTAATTGCTCTGTAATTTATGTTCTAGGCTTAATTTATTTTCTGTTATTCTTTATTAAGGGTTTTCTTTTCCATGTATCATGAAAATGTCTTTATTTGGATCATTGTATGGTGTATTTAGAGGAATAAACTATTTGTGTAGCAGGAGGAGAGGGCGCGTAGAGAACTGAGACTTCGTGCACAAGGTGTGTATTACAGTTTATATAGCTAGAGACCCAACAATGCGTCTCCCGTGCGTGAAAACGCTGAGTGTATTGCAGGAACTGGATAGCAGTAGTAAGTATAAGGACCGAAACATCTCAATAACTTAAGAAACTTTTAGTGCCATATAAGTGCTATTTCAGTATAAAGCATTGATTTTTTTTGGCCGCTGATCGCCTTGATTGCATCACCGGAAAAAAAAGGCGAGCTGAAGGCTCATAATCCGTACAATAAACTTAATACTAAGTAGCGGGGCTGAGGACGCCCAAGTGGGCACGGACTTCTGCTCAGAGCGCTACTGAAGACTTCCGCCAAAAGGGCGTGCTTTGGGAGAGAATCTACTACTGTACGTGCCAAAATGAGGGGCTCTACGACCTCGCCGGCGAGGACGGTTGGTGCGTGAGGAGAGTGACTGATTAGCGATCTGGTTGGCCTTCAAAGTGACGAGGGTGTTAGGGTTATCAGAGTCGTTGAGGACTTCCCTTGACCGATGGGTCCTACGTACGCGGTTGGGGTGTTCCCTGAGGTGGTTGTAGTTGGATGCAGCCACCGCGAGGGGGTTGGGGTGGTGAGGAGCAGAGACGAAATATTTCCCCGATGCCTGTTTCATGGTTTGGGCTATTGTGGGGAGCCGTAAATCTATATGGAGGTTAGCATTGCGCAGGTACCACGGGACACTCGTCGCGTTGCGCGTATCTATTTTGGAGAGCCTGCAGGCGGTGTAAAAACGCGGGATTTGCTTGAGCGAATGCGATGCTGGCGTACGTCATGATTGGATCGATACAGGTCGTGTACAATCTCACTTTATTACGAAAGGAGAGTTTGCTATGCTTATTGAGAAGGGGGTGGAGGCGGCTCATAACAAAGTGGGCGCGATTGCGGGCGATTTTCATGTGTGCTTTGAATGATAGCTTCCTATCGAGCGTAACTCCTAAGTATTTGACCCAAGGGATTAGGCGGCCAAAGAGCGAGATCGGGGTGAGGCTTTGTACCCTACTAAACTTTGGACAGGTTACTTCACGTGAAGAATACCGCCGCGCTATTGTCGGGATTGACTTCGATTTTCCATCTGCGAAACCACTCGCCTAGGCTTGTGGTGGCAGATTGGAGAGCTGCGGAAACTAATTTGAAGCTGCACGCCGAATAATAGAGCGCAGTGTCGTCGGCAAAGAGGGCGAGATTTACTGACTGATACTTCGGGATACGCTAGTGTACAGAGAGAATAGGAGGGGCGAGAGAACAGAGCCTTGCGGGACTCCAGCTCTTACGGGGTGAGGGGACGAGAGTGCGCCCTCGACTCGGTAGCGGAAAGAGCGATTCGACAAGTCTCGAATGATGTGCACGAGACGTTCAGGTACGCCGAGATTGTACAGCTTGTAAACTAAGCCGTGTCGTGTCAGACTTTGTCGAAGGCTTTTGCCACATCGAAGGAGAGGGCGCCGGTGGGCATGAAGCATGGGCGATCGAAACTTTCGGAGATATGCTCTACTATCCGGTGCACTTGCTGAACGCATGAGTGCCTAGCTCTTAAGCCAAACTGTTCGTCGGGGAGGAGATTGTGGGACATGACGTAGTCTCTGAGGCGGGCATAGAGGATGCGCTCATAGAATTTGCCCATGGTGTTAAGCAGGGAGATGGGACGGTAATTGGAGGGTTCAGATGGAGGTTTCCCGGGCTTGTGAATACCGATGACCACCGCCTCTTTCCACTTTTGCGGAAAGATGCAGTTGGTCAGAGCGGTGTTAAAAATTGCAGTCAATTATTGGAGATGCCGCAAGGGCCTGGGGCTTAAGGTCTTTTATGAGCGATTCTACTTCCTTTAGGGTCACCGGGGGGAGATAAGGATCGGAGGGCGGGAGGGCTGCTGTAAGTTCGACTTTGGAGTCCATCTGGAGGAGGTGAGTCGGGTAAGCATCGACTATAATATATTATATTATGAGTTCGAAGTTAACAAAACGATAGCGCGATTCAGGGTATAACTGATGCCATCTAGCGGTGGCGCGATGGTACTAATGGTTTTATTTATTGAACTGTTATACAAATTTACAACTACTTGTTTTACAATCTTGTAATCTTGTAATTTACAATCTGAGTGATACAGAACTGCCTTCGGAATGAATAAAGGCACAACTGCTGTATAAAGTACGCCTAGTTGTGCCTTTTTTGTTACGAGGGCAGAGAATGTTCAAAATGATCTACGCATTTGAGTTATTAACAGGCTGCCTAACGTCACCATTAGTTGTTTTATTTGATACCAAGTAACGGAACGAACATAACAGTTGTAGTGCCATTACGAAAATTAAATCGCAAAGATCTGAGTAACATTGCACCGGCACCCGTCACTCTGAGACATAACTTATCAAGTCCCATGTGCCTGTAATTTCATCAGCAACCTTTCAAAACTTTGCCCAAGCAGGCAAGGTGGCAGTATTTCCCTAGATGAACTCTATCACAAAGAGCTACACTGCTACTAAATTAGATACGTTACTTCCTAGGAAACGAAAATCGAATGGGCGGGCATAAAGTAACACAACTGACAGCTTTGATTTTTATTTTTTTTGGACCGCGTCTTATTAAGAGTAGAATAGAGTAGTTTAAATTTTAAGTAACAAACGAGATGTGCGAATGCCCTTACTTATATAAAACCAGCTACAAGCGTCGTCCTAACAAAAAACGCTAACAAGACTGGCAAGAGTAAAGGACACCGGATGATTAAGCTCCGGATGGTTCCAAGTGGGACCGACGTGACTTGCTTCTTTGTACATACGAGGAAAACTTGATTGTTTCTTTTTTTCTGGGTAAAAAAGGAGGTTTGTTATATTTAAAGATAAAATAAATTATTACAATCATATCTGCCGGAGTTATGTCAGGTCCTCCTTTCGTTGGTTAAGTTCTTCATAGCACTTTAATCAAAATGCTAATTGCCTTATCAATGCTCACTACTATTTAAACCTCACTTCCATTCCGGTTCGGCAACAGATTAGGAGTCATAAAAAATTTTGTATTGCCATCGTCATCATTGGGCGGTCATCATTATTCTTGTAGATTTTAAGACTTTCGTTGTTATTCACTTAATGATTATCACTAATATCAAGTTTCTTACCACGGTATGACTTCTTTTTATATTCCCGATATTTTGGAACGGTTGCACGCTCCATGGTCAGAGTCAACCCGTGACCATGGAGCGTGCAACCGTTCCGAAATATCGGGAAAATAAAAAGAAGTCATACCGTAGTAAGAAACCTGATATTAGTGATAATCATCATTATTCTTTGTTAGAGCATCTGGAAGTTCCAATGATCCGGGATCAATATCATTTCTTACAACAAGATGAACACTCTGCAAATGTGTTCAAGTAAAAATCATGCATTCTTGCCCATAACCCTAAATTACTTAGAATAATAAGTTATTAGTAACAGCCTCTTGTGAAATAATTTGTCCAAGGAAGTACTGCCACCTTACCTATTTCTGCCGCCTTGCAGTAATGTGCACTTTGGCTCTATAGACCTCTAGGCACTTTGTTGCGGGCATGGTGGAGTTAGACACTTTGTTTCGTAGTCGAAAGATACTTCATCTGGCTCATTACGTGTCTGCGTTTTATCATAAAGTGCTTAATGATATAATATTTAAAATGGATCTGCTGGTGTACGCGCGTATACCTTGAGGTGATGAGGGTGCGGAGGCTCCGCGCCGCCGTTCGCGGTGTATGCCGCGAACACTCCTACTGCTCACGCTATACGCTTTACCTATAATAAGCTAGAAACATGATTTACAGAATTTTGTTCCGCCGAAAACCTTTAGGTTTTTATTGAATAGATTTTGTTTCATTTGTCCGAAAACACGTTACAGCTTATAATTGTAAGTCAATGACATCATCTAATGTTTCATTATTATGACATATTGACAAGTTATTTTCTCGATTTTTATTTCCCCAACAAACCGTTTGACCAATGTATCTAATTGAATATTTTTATTTTGTAAGAAAATGATAAACATTATACATTTTTGTTATATTTTTTCTTATTATAGGTGTTAAAAATATTAGAATGTGTTGCACAATACAAATCGTCAAATTAAAGCACCTCGCATCTTTAGAAAGTATGATAAATGATAATGATGATAAATTAAAAAAAAAAAAAAAAAAAATGATAAACGAGATGCAAGTTAATTTGATCGAGTTTTAATCGCTCGCTTCGCTCGTTCGGATCGTGCTGCTTTTTCATATACTAACTTAACCCAAACCCACAGCAGGAGGTCGTAACGTCAAGGTAATGCAAACAAATTCGGCTCTGGCACACGCCGGCCGCTGCCGCGCCACACTCGTTTCGCTCGCTCGGCTCGTGCGGCTTTTTCATATACTAAACTAACTTAAATCTTTTTTATACTAAATTATACCAAAACTGCCATCGCACTAATGAAAAAAAGTCGAACCGTTTTCGGAGTAATGAAATACGGTAAAAAGAAATTCAAGTTTGTGATAGGTTACCCGCTGTACACCTGATCAGGCACATACTCAGTGTAATCATATTGACATATTCGCTGATAGCGTTAAATATAAACATTTTTAGAAATAGAATCCTAATATTATCGAGTTCTTAGGTTTTCGCGATTGTTACACATAGGAAATGAAACTATTTTTCCGGATTTAAATCGCGTATATTTGTGTTTTCAAACAAACCGACGCTTCGGGCCCTTTACAGGTCCCATGGTCACGGTTGACCATGACCATGACCATGAGTCAACCGTGACCATGGGACCTGTAAAGTGCCCGAAACGTCGGTTTGTTTGAAAAAACAAATATACGCGATTTAAATCCGGAAAAATAGTTTCATTTCCTACCCTAATAATAATTAAAAATGTTTATAATTATCTGTTTATGACATGTAAGTGTGTTGGCTATTTAGCTATTTGTGCAATGGACATGAATGAATAAATAAATGTGATCATTACGGCATTCCGGTTTTAAAGGGTGCGGTGAAATTACAAAAACATGGGACTCCTCGACGTATGTTTCAGGGTGACGATTTTTGCGACTAAAGTTCGGAATGGCACTGTAACTGCTATAGACAGGTGTGTCGCTTACTTGTTCGTTCCGTCACTTGAGATCGTACAAAAAAGTCTACAAAAGAAAAGTTTGTATATGAGTCGAATGACAGTTTAAGTTTAAAGACACCATTGAAAACTTTTGTTGTAAAAACCAATTTAAAATTAATATTCCTATTTAAGTTTTGTAGTTAAAGAATTTGCAAGACATGCCAATGACGTCACCATTATGCAGCACTCCGTAATTCTTCATCTATATGCGCATCTTGTAAACTTGTAAAGCTTTGACGCGAACTTTCCCCCACCACCTCTCAGAGGCCTGACCTATTTACGTATTAAGGTTTTCTTAAAATATCTCCATTTGAAAGTTAGATGGAGAAAATAAACTTAGTTTAAGTTGAAGTAAATTGATTCTATTTCAACTCTTGGGAAGGATTAGGAAAACTATTAATGGTAACAGCTAGAGCTCCTTGTGAAAGAGTTCGTGTAGGGAAGTACTGTCACTTTGTCTATTTCTGCCGCCAAGCAGTAAAGGTGAGCATAACTTCGTTTCGGCTTAGAAGGGTAAGGGTGCTGGTGAAAAACAGCCATGGATAGGCGGTAGCTTACCACCTGGCGCACGAATTTGTTACACTACACTTGGTACCATAAAAAAAATCTGATAATGATGATCTTCTGTGTAAGGCCGCGATGGAATTCCGGGTTTGCAATAGTAGAAGCGTGAAGTAGATTCTTCCCCATACGTACCTAAATAAGCATGAAAACACAGACAAAAGATTATACGCTATTCTATGATACTGATTCTTATTATTGTAAGGTTTTTCAAGCAAATAATAGGGGTTAAAGTATGAAATTGCCGATTTGTACTGAAAATC